>NC_080725.1:9430000-9768750 GCF_019097595.1 Hemibagrus wyckioides
GTAAATCATGCGTATCTGAAGACTGGTAATTAAAAAAAAAGTGTATTGTAATAGATAATAGAATTAAAAATAACCTGATCTCGTATGATGAACAATAACAGGCAATACTATGAAAACTTAGTTTTTTAAAAAGAAATAAGCATTTAAAAGATGGCTTGTAATGTCCTTTGTTCCTGTAATCATTCATCATAATAAGAAGTAAAAAGAGTGATGTTTCTTGTAACATCTAGCCAGTCAGTTTGTTACAGCAGTAAATAAACATCATCGGCGTCCAAACAGTTTTTAAGTAGTCAATTAGTACCACAGAATCACCTGTTTAAGTGTTAATTAGTGGAGGTAATTTCCATTCAACACAGTGACTCGAATCTTTTGATTCCTTTCAGCAAAATATTCGTTCAGATTCGTTCATTGAGTCTTTTACTGATTCGTTCAGTGAATCTTGTTCTTGTTGTTATAAAATGTGCATGTCTGCAAATGTCTTGGAAAATCGTGTTTCATTATTTAAACTTTGTTCACCTCAAATGACACCAACAGATCTGAATATTTTCCGATATTTTATGCTGCGTTAAAAAGAAGAAAAAAAAAAATTCAATTATCAAATTAACAATTTTCAGTCAGCGTGATCTTCATTGAATAAGCTCATCATCCATCATCACATATTCATAACCTGGAATTATTCTTCGCACAGAGATATAAAACTTTTATATAAAAGTGTGAGGTTTATTCTTTAGGAAGGTCTAACTACAGATATTCTCCTTCACAGTCTGCTCACTAAGAGTTGCTAAAGTTTTATACGGTTTGGGACAAAAATATCAGTCAGTACCTGGAAGTGAACGAGAACGATTCACTTAAAAGATTCATTAAAAAAAAAGAAAAGAATCATCCATGAATGAAACCAATGTAACTGAAGTTCATGATAAGACACATATTGTCCTAATTATTTTGCCAATAGACTAGTATTAGATGAAAAAATCCCTTAAAAGCCTGAGTTTTTTTTTTATTATGACTTGTGTCTTTTAATTGTTATATTTTTACGTGAGTTATTTTCTTGATAAAGCAATATAATGCCTAAAAACCTTATTATTATGCCCGATCACTAGATGCAGCATGCACAATATCAGCTTCATTGGGAAAACTGGTAGAAACCATCTGAATGTTATAGCAATACTTAAAATGAATCAAACTGATGTTCAGAATCGTTTTAATGATGAGTCAAACAGGTTTAGAAGATATAGCTGGTATAGTCAGAATGGAACACACCCTCATGACTCACTGGTCAGTGTAAGCTAAATAGTTTGACATATCCAATGTAATTATACATATTATAAAAGCCTGAAGACTTTGTAGAAGGTGAATGTTGAAGGTTTTGTAGATGGTGAGGGAATTAAAGAATTCAAGTTTGGGTTGTGCAATTTAGAAAAAATGTTTATTGTTTCAAGATGACTTTTAGTTTAGACTGAGCCCTGCAATGTGGGGACTTCTGTCTTTACATGGTGTGTGTTATGGGGTATAAGAATAATAAGAATAAAACAGAGCTCTGTCCGAAAAAAAAAACAGGGTAGGTGTTGGGGTCCCTAATTACAACGTGGTATTATAAACTATCTTTCAAATAATGCATCAGAAACATGGTCCATATTTAGAGAAAATATTTTGCTCCATAAAGTTTTGGTTATGAATTATTTACACACACATATAATATAGGTATTTTAATATTATTTTCACTTGACACTTTTCCACTAGGTTGTCTCTAGAATTTCCCAATGCCATTTTTCAAGCACAAGTTCTTTCCCAAGTTTAGCATAACTTCTTGTTCTTCCTGTCAGCAGTAGTTCTACTGAAGTGCCGCCAGGATTTAATCCTCATTCTGAGAAGTGTGGAGGTAAAGCTAGTGCGTCACGCACAGTTTAACGAGATCTTCCGTCATCCTGTCACCCATGAGAGTGCATCTCATGTCGATGCAGTCATGTGTCATCGTGTTTGCTAGCTCTCCTGTTCACTCACACCTCTCAGATCTTCCAGCATGAGAAGCCTCCATCTGTCCTAGAGTGCACAATTCTGTAAACAGAACCAAGCTTACTCACTGGTTCTCTAAATGTTTGCATGCTTAAACGCTGATGCAGCAAAGTTGGCATAAACAGGAAACGTGCACTTGAGAGATTGGAGTTGAGAAAAGGCCGTCCCTTTTAAGGGCCTTCGTATAATTACGATAAAAACAGTGATTCAATCTGACAAAGTGTGTTTAAACCTCTCTCAGCAGAGAGCTGCGTTTTACATGTGAATAAAATAACAGGACCACAGGAGCCAGGACTGCGTGAGCAGAAGCGAGGGCTCTGGGCCTCCATGTGTGGGTGTTATTTATTTGGTTAGTGATGCAGTACAAAAGCTAATAACCCCAAAACAACACTCTCATCCCCAATGGCCAAAAAACATCCACCATGCTCACTTACAACCATCTGGGGCTAACACCTGCTCACGCTCTCGTTCGTTTATCAACAGAGCATCATCCTCCCACCTCCTGTGTATTTTAAGAGAGAGCAAGAGGTTGTTTGGTGAGCATTCAAAGCCAAGCGCAAAGACAGGAACCATCTTTATTTCATTACGCATATAGAGTTACACAATTCACTTGATGTGAAGCTTAAAAGTGAACAATCAATTAGAGCAATAAGTAAGTGAAACACAACACAACAGGGCAGGAAAATAATCCATAATAATGTGGTGTGATGCAATCTGATGCAAAGCAGACTTATTATGACCACCACTTTCAAATAGCAGCATGTCATGAAGCATTGTTCTGCAAATTTATTCAAGAACATCGCGTCATTCTGGTTTTATCTGTTTATAGTTATGATTCATGTTGTGGAGTATCAGCAAAACAAGTTAGTTCCTTTCATCACTTACGTCATAGCAGCTGTAAATAATTGTTCCTCACTGTATATGGAATAAAAAAAGTGTCAAAAACGTGTGTGTATATCAAAAGCATGGGTGCAACTCTAAACAACTAAAAATGCTGAGTATAATCCTGTTTTTGTGAGAGTTCAATTTCAAAATCTACACTCACAATAGAATCTTCTATCTCCTATTCTACTAGTCCTTTCTGAAATTCAACCACATTTATTAGTCCCATAAACTAACGATTAATGACAAATCTAAAAGAGGGAAGAATTAAAAACCTTACCTGAGACAGTGTTTGATAACTTCCTTGCTTATTCACTCATCTATCAATGCCTGCGATCATGCTGACATCTTTTGAGTTGTACTCTTATTCTCTATATTTCTCTATATTTTTCTGCATGTGTAAACTACACTGGTTGTAAATTTTGGAGTCAATGTCTTACAAACAAAGCAAATGTCATATCTGTGTCTACTGTGATCGTAGATTTTGGAATCAACTTCTCACTCTGTCTTTTGGATTTCACTTCCCACAAACCAACCAGCGTTCCCAAGCACTTCTGTTTAAACTGCTGCTCTTGCTGCATCACAAGGCAGTGTAATATACTCAGAAGAAAGTGCTAGCTGCCCTCTTCTGCATACAAAACCTCAGACACACCGTGATTGGCTGATGAGATTTTACTGACAGGTTGAAAGAAGGAGTCTGCCATTCCTTCACCCAGAGAGCAGAGTGCTTCTAACTCACAATCTCTTGTTGATAAGGCAAATGTTTTTCTGTTGTTCCTCTGTATTAAAGTTAAAACAAAAAAATTGTAACTTGATAGAATAAAACAAAAATAAAAGAATTCAACTGCATTGTTGTGTGACATTAAAATCTTATGTTAATATGCATTCATATTCTATACATTTTCCCATCACAGACCTAGAAGATTGTTTTGCAAGTTGTATACTGTATATAACTGTGTACATGACAAATAAAAATCTTGAATCTTGCAACCACAGACCTGAAAAAACTTTTTTTTATGGTACTGTACTTAAGATTTGGAAGCTGTTTGAATGCTACGTTCTGTGCTATGAATAATCTAAATAATAATAATAATAATAATAATAATAATAATAATAATAATAATAATAATAATAACACCATTCGTAATCCATAAATGACGCTAGCAGATACGTCTAGCAAGACCAGAAATAAACAGTATTGCAAACAGCATTTCCTGTCTACGTAAACTCATACTGTGGGTCATATTTCTACACTTAACTCCTTCCTACTAATCACTACTACCACACTGACACTGTATTTACCCCTAGATGTAGAAGTGTGTTAACAGCTTGAGCTATAGTCATGGCATGTCTACTCAAGGTTACACATGTCCAATTACACTGTTCATTAAACTCAATCTCCTGCCTAATTGCCCCATCACCTCTAACGTCTTTTATTGCCCTATAATGTAAATCCTAATCAGTGCTACACAAAAAAGATGCTCCGGAAAGCTTCTTTATTGTTTGAAATGCACAGCAAACAACTGTATGCAAAAACTTTTTGGCATGCAGAGATGACTAGTTTTAAATGTTTATTTAAATAATTTTAAATAAGAGAAAATAGATCCATGGTAAAAGGAAAAATCCACAGTGAATGATTTGGATATTAATCTGTATAAAAAAAACAGGATTATAATATGTACTTAGATTTAATTTCTTCTAAGATTTATTTTGTAATGACCTACAATGCCGCTTAACTCGATTCAATGAAATTTTATGCATAGCACCTTTAACAATGTATAGGCTGTAAATATATAAATATAGGGTATAAATTATTTTTAATATATCCCTATGAGCAAGCCAGAGGTGACGGTGCCGAGGAAAAACTCCCTAAGAAGATATGAGGAAGAAACCTTAAGAGGAACCAGACTCAAAAGGAAACCCATCCTCATCTGGGTGACACCAGAGAGTGTGATTATAAATCATTTCCTTTTTGTAACTGTATAATTTATAGATTCATTCTAGTTTGAAGTTTGTTATGTTGAAATGATTAGATGTTCACTGATGGAGACTTGAGTGCAAAACTGTTGCAGTCCAAAGCCAGATCCATGGAATCTAAGTGGAACTATTCACAGTATTCTCATGTATCTCCAGGCTGTATATGTGGAGGCATCAGCTGCAGCAAACAGCCTCCAAGTGCTAAGACTCCAAACAGAGGGCATCAGGGTGGATCAGGCAGGTAGAGTACAAGGGGTCAGGATCACTGAAAAAACACACACACAAAATATAAATAAATAAATAAAGTAATAAAGTAACAAGACTACTAGATTCATGAACAGTAACAGCTGAGAGAGAGAGAGAGAGAGAGAGAGAGAGATTATTAGGTATGCTTATTATCATGTAACAAGACTAGCAGCATAACTAAAAAGGGGAGCCAGAAGGTGACACAGACGTGAGGGCTTCCTGGGAAATAAAGCATCCAGCCACTCAACCACCATCAAACCTGACCACCTGCTACCTAAGTATGCAGCAGCGCTTTAGTAATTCTGTCTGTCCAGCTCTCTCACTTCCTCATGTGCATAATCCACAAACACAGATATCATTCCAAAGCTAGCTGCCCTCTTCTGCATACAAAACCTCACAGACACACCGTGATTGGCTGATGAGATTTTATTGACAGGTTGAAAGAAGGAGTCTGCCATTCCTTCACCCAGAGAGCGGTCTCTCTAACTAGCCAAACTGCGTCTCTGCTGTTAGTCAGCAAAAACTTCTCATGTAAACACATTGCATTCTGGAACTTTCTGTTTAACTTTTCGACACTACCACTACATTAGATTTTACATCAATGTAACATTAATTATTAGCTGATTTTTGAGAAAAAAGTTGTTTTTTAGCTAATATCCCCATGACATCAAAGCAGGTGCTACCTTTTTTACAAGAAAAAAGGAAATACAGCACAGACCAACAAATTAGTGAAGCACATCACAAACATTTCAGCGTAAATATGTGGGTGGAATTTTCTTTTAATGCACAGTGCTAGAGTGCTCCTGGATCTTATATGTAGTCCTTATATGTGGTCCTTTTGGCCAGAAATCTTTAAATTTGAACCCCAGAAAGAACTGACATGTCCAGATCGGATTCTGATCTAGATAAAAGCTGATAAATCTGATAAATGACCTTATTGCAGAATGGCATTACAAAACAACATAAAGGTTTTTGATGGAAGGTTATTTTTCACTCACTCCTCAGCGGGGGCGATGTTTAAACAATCTCTATCTGAAGCCAAAGCCAAGCCGACAAGTTACTCTAATGTTTACTGCAGCGTGTTTATGAGATGAGATGAGCTTTCTTTTCTCTTTTCTCCCATTTTTACTCTGACCTTTTCAAAGTTTGTTGAGATCAGCTTGAACAGACTCCACTAGATGGCAACAGTGCTACAATGTTTTTTTTTTGTTTTTTGTTTTTTTAAGAGCACATTATTACCCCTGACTGAAAGATTCTGGCTTTGTATGCATTATACTGATAATTCGGTTGTCTTGAGAGCTCCGTAACATACATGTGAGTGGAATGTATAAGCGATAAGTTGCTGTAATTTATGAAACAGCACTTTGCTTGCTTTGACCACAAAATTAAGCATGAAAGATTGTTTTTTTTTGTTCCTACCTACACATAAGCAAAGCCTTTGAATAAACCAGTGAGATTTGCTTCTTCATTGTCAGTGGGATTTCTAAATATTTATCATATCTTTTCATCACTTTTTCAGCTCAGTGTGGCTTTTCAGTGCATCAGATGAGCTTATTTAATAAGTCACAAAGAAGGAGAGAGAGATGGTGTGTGTGGGGGGTGTTGGATTATTATTTTACCCGCTATTCACTAGCTGAACAAATAAAACCAGGGCAATTATTTGTGCCTGCAAGCTCTCTGAGATCTGCAGCAGCACTTAGCCATAAAGGTATGGATTATTGGATTAAGCGACTTTTCATTCGAACCTTTATGTGGACATGACAGATGCACATACTTATGTTTAAGAAGCAATGAAAAGAATTAACAGAGAATTGAAAGTATGTAAGGACAAAAGAGCATGGCCTGTTCCCACAGGTCTGTATGTATGATCAAGTTTTTTTTTTCATTTACTCTAGACTGAAAAAGTGTTTTTGATAATACAGCTAAACTATGCCCTATTGATATTGATATTTAGCCCTTGAACTCTTAAAAATGTAGCAATTTGTTACCGTTTCCTGTTTTTCAGTGAAAACATATTTCACAATTCAAAGCTATCAAGACCTCCCTCTCTCTCTCTCTCTCTCTCTCTCTCTCTCTTGCAAGATCTGTGTTATCACATCATTTGATGCCTATATCACATGTCCTGCACATTTCTTCCTGTTTAAAAAAAAAAAAACAACTTACCTAGTATTGAATGTGCAATATCTCTCACTAGGCCTTTTATGACTGAATACATTGTTTACAGTTTTCTGTTCTATTTTATGTCTTTGTACAGTAGGAGTGTACAACTTTCTTTTAATGCTGCTACAAAGCTGCTGAAACCTGTCTTATATTTACAACCAAAACATCCTCACTTGCACTCTACAGTACGGTATACCGGTTTGCACCCATGCACTGTGTTTGGAAATGGGTGATTGTACTCAGTCCCTACTTATTTGTTATTTATGTAGCTCTGCATCTTGATGTAGCACCATGGACCTGGAGGAGCGTTGTTTCATTTTACTATGTACTGCACCAGCTATATATTGCTCAAATGACATTAAAAGCAAATGAAAAGAATTTGTATATAGATGCTTAAAGCACTTGGTAGAAGTGGGTATAAAGCTGGGAAAAGCACTAATGTGCAAGACAGAGGGTTTTCCAGAGACAGGGTTCGGAATCTGTAACCTACAGAGCTCATATATGTCAATAGAGCTTTCCACAAAATATGAACTGACTTTATTTTATTAAAAAAAGTGTCAGAGTGTTGTGTCAATAAATCATTCTCTTTACCCTCTCTTACATGTACAGTATATAGTATAATAGCAGTGCAGTGGCAGGAATCTCTTGGGGGACTTATGGAGGCAGGAAGCTTTTGGGGGACTTATGAAAGGTGCTTGATGCATTCTTGGCTCTGCGCTGTGTTTAGTTAGTATGAAGCAGAATGATATCTCTGAACAATTGGCACTTTATGAGAGGTAGTGAAGCAGAGGATTAGCCGACCAAGGCTTGCGGGATTTGGGCAAGAGGCCCAACCTTCCTTCATAGCTATAAAACAAGTATTTTTATCAGGAAGTGATTAAAGAGAATCCTTTGGATCCTTAGATCCTTCAACTGAAAAATATATATATTTTTTTTAGATTTAAAAGATGCACATGCTGAGTTCAAGCAATAAAGGGATGTATTGGGCAAAGCTGAAAGACATTATCTGAGCGCGCGTGTGTGTGTGTTTAGCATGACTACTCATTTTCTCACTCTCTCACCACCCAGCTTGCAGCTGTCTCATGGATCCACTTGTTTCCATGCCATCGTTACACCCACAGACCTTTTTTTTTCTAAGTGAAACAGCAGCACCATATCAGATAAATACCTCCACTTCAATAGGTTTTGATGGATATAACTGTCCTAAAGAGACGTCAGAATCCTAGTATGTTAGAGGTCAGAGTTCAGCAGCGGGAAATATTGATTGATTGAAGATAAAAATCATCCCTTGCATTATCCACGGAAAGAGACACTCAACTGTGTAGAAGACTGAACAAAAAAAATTGCACACTCCTATCTCTTGTCTGTCTCTCATTGACTCTCATGCTGCCTGTTTATCCATTCAGATACCACTCTCACGTCCTGTTTACCAAAGCAGCCCTGGATTTGCCTCTTTCCTTCTTCTTTTATTCCCAAGGCACCTGCATCCATCTCATTCTCATTCACTGGCAATGTTTGCCTGAGGATAGAAAAGACAAGACATTAATATGGATGACATGTTATAGCTTTTGCTCCATGCAAGATTTACACCTTTTTTCTACTAAGAACTAAGTGCTAGTTTTCACAGTTAGCATGATAATTATTTGGATTCAAATAAACTAGTGACTGTGCAGAATTGTGTGGAATCATCATTTCATCAAACACAGGATGATGTTAATAACAACAGCAACAACAACAACCCAAAGCTATTTCCAAACCACATTGATCCAACTGATGGATTGGTTGAACAGGCCACATACTGCATGCTGACTCTAACTGACAAGTATTGGAATAATGAGCATTGGTTAGATGTGAAGCCCAAAGGGAACATCTGATCCAAAATCTTGGAATTCCGTTGGAATTCCCTGGACTTATGTAGCAAAAAAAGCAAAATGTTTGGTTTTCATTTGATGTAACAAAAAAAAAAATCTATTCAAATCATGACATTCCCAGTAATTCTGCAGAAAAACAAAAAAAAGGAATATTCAAACATGTTTAAAAATGTTAGATTTATTCCAGGATCTGTAAAAAATATGTAATCTTGTTTACTTGGTTTATATGGTGACATTTCTTACATTTCTAGTTTCTACTATGTAGTATGTATTTAGTCATAAAGCCCATTTCATCCTTACATAATCCAGGAATTCCCTGGAATTATGTTTCCCCCCAAAAAGCAAAATAGTGCAAAAAAAAACAAAACAAAACAAAACAAAAACAAAAAAAACCCCTTATGTTAAGAACAGTATCCTACAATTTCCTTCATTGCAGCAAAAAAACTTTCAATCCATCCAAAATCCAGATAATTCCTGGAATTTTGTAGCAAAAACTAAAATGGATAATGCAAACATATTAAATGTTTATTAGGTTTAGTCCAGGGGCTGTGGAAATGTTGCTTTTAATCTTGTTTAAGAGATTTAAAAAGGTGAATCAAGGTCCAGACATTTCTCATGCTTCTACTTTCTAGTATTTACGGAATAATGTGGCTTGGTTAGATGTGAAGTGCAAAGCTCCATATCCATAAAAAATCCAGGAGTTCCTTGGAATTATGTATAAAAATGTTAGGTTTAAACTTGTTTAATGGGTTTATAAGAAGAATCAAGGTCCAGACATTTCTCACACTTGGATTTTCTTGTATTTATGGAATAATGTGGCTCAGTTACATGTGAAGAAAAAGAAAGAAAACGTCCTTCGATTCAAAATCCAGATATTCCCTGGAATTATGTAACAAACAAAAGGCAAACATATTACATAAGTTTGGTTTATTCCAGAGGCTGTAAAGCAAGTTTAGTCTACTTTAAATGTTTTACACAGTAAATGTTGTTTCTCATAATTTGAAAACTACATTTTGTTAACATTGTTTCTTAAAAGTTGAACTCCTTTCACTCTGTACAGCTCTAGACTTTAACTTCCTCTCGCTTGAAGCGGTGTCTTCACTGACATTTGCAGTATTGAAATATAAATTGTAGGTTTCATCTGCATATAAAAGTTTTCCGAGCTGCCTGGCGCCATCCTTGATTTCTCTATGTAATTTCCTTTCAGTCTGTTGAAAGATGTATCGCACTCTTGTGCAGACTAATATAAGTTTTATAGCTCGGTATTATGGAAGCATAAAACATCGAGCAAAAATGCAAATCAGCCGAGGCCAGCCGCAGTAATAAGAAGCTTCGGGGTAACAAGAAAGTAGCACTTATAAAGAATTATAATGTGTAACGTTTGATTTAGGTGGCCATGAATAGTAATGCAGCCTAATGAATTCATGCAAATGGCATCGTCACTAACACGAGCAAAATGGATTATACAGTGAGTTTTAGGATGAGGTCAATGGGAACATTTAATTAAGCTTAATGTTAACTCGAGTTCCTTTTACAATACTGACTATAAAATGTGTAATTAATATTTTAGCCTAGATTGGTCCTGATTGGTTGAGAACAAAACCATCCTCTTTCTTTCCCTCTTACTGAATCTTCCCTGTTTGCATAGCTGGAAACTCTAGCATGTTTTCCAGTATTGAAATGGTGTGTCACCGTGTGTAAAATGGCAGTGTAATCACAGCAAATGTGCTACATGTTTTTTTCATGTCCAGGCCCAACTGTAGCTGTGCAGAGACATTTACACAACCTCAGGCCATTCTCTTGTTTTGTCTTCTTCATGCAATTGGAAAGGGAGGGAAGCATGGAATGCCTGAAGCCTGTCAATAGCTTTTAGTGCAACCCAGGGTGTGAGATTCAGCTGGGTTTTTAATGGCCAAGTGCTTTAATGCTCCAAAACCTCCAATTACAGCAGCAGAGGCTCTACAGAAAAATATTATCTGTAGTATGCTTCCAGAAATATGTCTTTTTAGAGATATGGATCTATCAATGGAAGTAGTTTGAAAACAGGATATGCTGCATACATACTCTTACTGGCCACTTTAATAGGAAAATTGATCACCCTTATCCAATCAGCCAATCACATGGCAGCAGTGCAGTACATAATATTATGCAAATACATCAGTTAATCACCCTATTTGATAGAAATTGTTGATGTCCTTTAAATGTCTTGCACAACAACACAAAATGGTGCTAAAAATAATAATAATTAAAAAAAAACAATCCAGCCCTCCAGGTTCCTTTGGGAAACTCCTTTTTGATGGCTAAGGACAGACTGGTTCAAGGTAAAGCAAATAACAACTCTTTGCAACCGTACTGAGTTGAAAAGCATTTTTGAATTCAGCAGGATGAATTTTGAAGGAAAACACCCAAAGATCATATTAAGATCCACTCCTTTCAGTCCAGCACAGGAATCTGAGGCTACAGTGTTTCTCAGAAAACAGACAGCTCATGATGGAACGTTCCAGAATACAGCTGCCCGACTCATATGTGTACGATTTGAGAAATCCTTCGGCTAGTAGAGTCAGTGAATCCCTTCACAAGTAAGTGGTCCAAGTCTTTTTTCTAAACACAGTAATTTACCAGAAATGTGTGGGCTTTGTGCCAGCCTTTATATATTTATACAGGAATGGAATCATTAGGGCCGGATACAAGATTAAAAAAACAAACACAACAAAGCACAGTTACTCATCTGGATGTTGTAGATTTGGATCTAAGAACTGCTGCTGTAATCAAAAAGACTCTTATTGTCAAGGCACTTAAAAAACTTGCTTTACTAATCTATACCAGTATATTATAATGGTTTTGTGGAAGTTGTTGATTAATTTTCCATGATTTTTTATGAAATTATATATGATAAAATCTTTAATGAAGTCAGTATGATTTTTTTTTTGCTTACTCTGGTCTGTCCTAGTCTGCCCTTTCCACAGACACCTCAGTATAAAAGTCGACTGTTCAACTTAGGTTTAAACCCAGGCTGTGTTTGTGTATCAAATAAACTCTTTCTTGGATTACATCCTGGTTCTTAGCCTCTTGATTCTTCAGTTCTCTTGCTTCTGCTCAATGTTTTGATCATCCAGAATGATTTACAACAGTTTGTAATCTTTCCCACTTTCTCATATGGGGTCTAGATTGGCGTAAACCTCTCTGTGACTTTGGGTCTATCGTTAAATGAAACATACAAATACATTTCGATCGCAAAGGCTTGTCATCCTCAGATGGTTTGCCACATAATCTAGATTTGTAAACAGAATGCAAGGAATGGATCATAAGGCCATTATTTATCTCTGTTATTAAAGGGCTTGCTGCTCTTAAAGCCAGAGCTTTGGACACTTTCAGAGCTTTCAAAAGTTCAAACTGTTTATTTGGACAGGACTGATTAAAAAAATCGTTTTAGTCAAATGTTGCCATGCTAGATAATTTTTTTTAAATTTCACATTGTGTAATTAATGCACCTTTTGTAATACACCAAACAATTTTCCACCAAATCTGCTATTTCCTGAATAAAAAAAAAAAAGTCTGATCTCAGGACACTATAGAGTATAGGTTAAATCATACAGTGTAAACATTTCAGCAGCTTTTATTTACACACACACACACACACACACACACACACACACACACATATATATATATATATTGAATATTAATAAGTGACATTTTAGTGATTTTGAAGGAAATAGAAGAATAAATAAAATTGAAAAAAAGCACCAGGTATCAAAATAAATGCCTTTGAGAAACCTTTAGAGAGTTTAAAGAAAAAAAGTCCTTTTTTATTTGTTCTCCAGTCAGACAAAGTGACTCTGTTATTTTATTATTATCTCAAAAAAAAAGAAAGAAAGTTATTTGCTCCCAGCTAGACAGTATCTTTGCACCTTGAACTCCTGGGAGGAATTAAAGCCCTTTACCTTCGGTGAAGGAGCTGCATTTGACGTCAGCCCTTGTCGTGTTGCTGCGCAGAGTAAGGTGACGTGAGTAGACTGCAGATGCAGGTCTCTTGCTCTTTTCCCCTGCTGGCCAATCACAAGCAAACTTTGGGGGTCTGCATCCGGCAAGACTGCTGTGTGAACAGCATAGCAATCAGACTGCCATTGACTGTGAAGAATATGAATGAAGGTCGAGTGTCAGTCACATGTTGGTGCACCTGAACTCACATACCACATCGCTCTACCCTGGATGTGTAATGTAATGAAGTCCAGATTCCTGCTTTCATAATTTCACTCGTGGCTATCCTGCTGAGATTTCTACTTACCCCGCACCAAATAATCCCCCTGGGGGACCTCATTGAGCAGGTGTCATTTTCATCTCATTGATCAGTAACACACCGTTTGCAAGAAAATGCTGTCGCAGCGTTTGTGGGGTTGTAATAAGAGCTCTTCAGATGATTATGAAGTGTAGCACAGACTGAAATAGAGCACATCTGCGTGATTAGCCAGCTGCCCAAACAAAAAGCAAAAAGTCGGTCTCTCTTATGAATGCAGAGCACAGAGAGAGCTTTTTCATTTAGCGATGCATACCTGACCTCCTCTGACTTACTCTAAAGGCAAGATGACCTGCAGCAACACATAACAAAGGAAAATAAAATAGAAGCCAAGAAAGTGGAGGACTAGAAGGATTTCACATTAAAAAAACATTCACTGTGTGCTAGTGTGGCTCTAATTGCTGTGAAAACATGTCAGGTGTATTCACAGTTTGGCAGGCTACTTGTAAATTCTAGTTAGTTAAGCTTCATGTTACTCAACAACAAGCTCATATTCCTAATTAAACGGAGCTTCAGTGGGAAAATGACAATCAAATCGAAGAACGACTTTGACCTTTTCATGTGAAGGATTTGTACTTTTTGCCGTTTTTTTTGCTTGGTTAGATGTGAGGATGTGAGGTAATGATTCAAACCTGCACAGTTGGCTGTTTGTGGTCATGTTTCTCTTGAATTCTTTTTTCATAGGTGAAAGAAATTAGTTGGATTGTTGAACTATGAAAAGATCATCTGATGGACAATAAAGCTCATTTTAAACCTGAAACAGCATTTAAACAATCTGATAATTCCATATAATGATCAACATCTGCTGTCTGACTATGTGATGATGACGACAATGATAAACAGAGGCAGAAATCAATCCCCCAGTTCTTGAGGTACAAGGCAACTAAGCCACAGTGTGCCCCATTGATTATGAAGGTGATGATGATGATGATGGTGATGGTCTTAGTGATGATGATGATAGTAGTGGTGGGGTTAGTGATGATGGTGTTGGTGATGGTAATGATGATGGTGTTGGTTATAGTGTTGGTGATGATGATGATGATGATGATGATGGTGGTGGTGGTGGTGCTGATGGTGATGATGATGGTGTTTGTGATGGTGATAGTTATTGATCATGACTGTTTTTGGTCATGTTTCTCATGAATTCTTTTTTCATAGGTGAAAGAAATTAGTTGGATTGTTGAACTATAGATCAGACTATAGAACTAAGATCATCTGAAGGACAATAAATAATTTTAAACCTGAAACAGTATTTAGATAATCTGATAACTCCATATAATGATCAACATCTGTTGTCTGAATATGTAATGATGACGACGATGATAAAGGGCAGAGGCAGAAATCAATCCCCCAATTCCCCCAATGATAATAATGGTGGTGTTGGTGATGGTGATGATGGTGTCTGTAATGGTGGTGTTGCTGATGGTGATAGTGATGATGATGATGATGATGATGGTGATGGTGATGATGTTGGTGAAGGTTATATTATGATGATTGTGGTGCTGGTGATGGTGATGATGATGATGGTGGTGGTGGTGTTGGGGTGATGGTGATGATGATGATGATCTGATGATGATGATGATGATGATGGTGTTGGCAATGGTGATGGTGATGAAGACCCTAACATATCCTGAATTTATAAAAAGCTGCTTTAAAAGAAATATAAAAGCACTATAGAACCTAAAATTAAATTAAATTGAATATAACACTGTGATTTAAAATTATAACCAGAATTACTGTCAAAGACAACTACTCAACATCTTCCACTAGTCAAATATGAGAATCCTGCAGCTCCATTAAAAAGTCTTCCTTCACATCATGTACCAACGATCTGCAGATTACTAACTATAACATTTTCTGATAAAAGGGTTCACAAATGACTTCCTATATTCAGTCAGAGGCTTTGGGAGCAATAAGATGGTGCAGTTAGACATCCTACTCTAGATATTTGAACTTTTATAAAAGCTAGTCCAGTTTTTTCATAATGATTTCTATTTCTTTACTTCTATATGTATTCCTTTGTACTTTAAGTCCCTTATTCACTAAAGTCGCAATCAACCAGCTGTAGTACTGCAGGTATAAAGGAGGCACTTTATATCAATGCATGCTTGTACACACGTATTTTGGCAGCGTTGTCTATTCGAACGTGACAGTGCACATGGCCTGTGAAGCAAATTCCTTTAGTCCAGTCACTGTATCCTTCCCTTGAGAACCGGTTTAGAGGACAATAGTGAGACTGTGTGACCTAAATTTACACATTTTACACATGACAAAGGACGGCTCTGGGGGAAGTGCTTCTGATTATACATATCCGATTCTATTTTTGCCATGTGAGAATTTTCAAAAAGGAAAATGTATCTTTAAATCGCATCGTTGCTAGGGTTCCTTGAGAAAACCAAAGTCTTTGTTCGATGACCCCCAGCAGGTTAACACAACAAAAAAAAACAGATCTTAATATAAGCCTGGGTGATGACAGAGACATGATAGACATTTAGATAAGCTTTTGGTTCTATCAGTGGCGGACCGTGCATTTCACACCTAGGTCTTCATCGGTGTCCTTCCTGAATTAATTTTTGTACGTACTGTTTTTGCACTTTTGTCTTATCCTTGCTCTGTTTGCACCTAGTTGCACACTTTGCACTTTATGTGGCTAAGACAAACTTATGTCCTAGCTCTGTGTTGTTTTTGTGTTTGAACTCTATGTTTTATGTTTATGTAGCACCAGGTCCTGGAGAAACGTTGTTTCATTTCATTATGTACTGCGTCAGCTATATGTGGTTGAAATGACAATAAAGCTTTTTGAATCTTGAATCTAATCCACCTCTATACCGTCATTATGACACTACGGCAATAGATACTAATCAACCGTTAAATAGCAAAGTAAAAAAGAAATTAGGCTACAGTATTTCACACCTCAAGGAATAGTCAATTTTATTACAGTCCACCTTGAAAATGGATTTGTAAGGATGTCTGCGACCAAATCGATTTCTTCTCCTCTGTCAGCCTTTGTGAGTTAAAATATATATATATTTTATTTTGTTTGTGCGGTTTGCTGCCTCTGACTACTCCAATTATCCAATCAAAGGACGGGAAATTGCTGATGTAATCGTATATCTGCTAGATGGCTCCAGTGACGCCAACTCGAAATCTGATTGGTTAATGTAACTATTTCATTGCCACTTATTTTAAGCTACGGGCACCTGCACTATTGATTCTGAAGGCCTTAAGGCAGATTTCTTTCACCCTGACAACACATGATGTCAGCCACTGGCTGAAATATGATTGGATAAATACTAACATAAATATAGACTACTGGAAGCAGCACAACCAAGAGAAAGGCTATGAAATGTAGAGAATAGACTATTGGGAATAATTTAATACACATTCATGGAAAATATATATTTAATATATTAAAATGCAAGTCAGTGATTCTGATCACTGCTGATTAGACAAGCAGAGAAGGCCTTGCTGGCCCTGACGGCACACCACTGGGTTCTATGGACCTGTTTTTACAAAGAATGACATCTGTAGGTATTGCAAGAGGTAAAGTTGACCCGCTGATGTCGTCACCTGGACTCTGAAGACCAAAAAACATGAAGGTAGAACTTCACATGTCCTTTGAGCGCTGGGATAAAAATAAATTAGTGCAGCACTTAAGGCATGGAAAGTGTGTTTAACCAAAGGATACCCATGAGCTTAGCTCTGTCTGCCTTTCAAACTTCAGTTATTTGCATGTGTTTAAATCCCGGAAACCATTTCGAATGCAGGTCACATCAATGTCCTTTCTTCATTCAGCACTGTAGTTTTTTAAAGAAGTTTATAGTCTGTGGAGCAGTTAGTTCCTGACTTAGCTGTTCTTTCATGAATAAAAGAAAAAAAATATTACAATTATAATAAATTTAGTTGTGGTTGTGACAGTATGAAGGTATAAATATATGGGTTCTAGTTAATTAGTAAGTAGTTTGTGTTATGCTTAAACCTTAAGGGGTTTTTATATTGAATGCTTTAATAAAAATGAAAACACATACTTAGCCACACTGACATTAAAAAAAATTACCTCTTAGATTTCACACATTGGTACATTTAAAATGTACCAAGTAAAAAATAATATGCAACAATGAATGATGGGGCGATGTGATATTGATTATTTTCCTATTCAGTGCACATCAACACATCCCAAAGTGCTTTATTATTTTTAGTATTTAATATCTTTAGTATTTTTTTTTGTTGTTTTTTTTGTTTTTTTCAAAATGTAGAAAATTTTTCAAATGTCAAGAGTCTTCTCTTAAAATTCTAGCAGTGAAGATTTACTTTCTGTGAAGACAGATTTTGCTGATTGTGTATTGTGATGATGTGTCCGCCCAAAATTGCAGAAAATCTGTGCTAATTGTTCTTCAGGATCCTCTAAATATTGTGGAATTTGTGATGTAAAATCTTAAAATGACAGAATATTTCTCCTGTTTGAGGTTTTACTACAGAAAAATGTAGACACCTAAGTATTAATGTAATATAAACCTGTGGTTTGACGTAGTATTCATACCTTTGTAATATTTTGTAACCAGAGGGATACACTACTTGTCAACCCCAGCACATCACATCATCACTGTCACTCGTATCACTATTTAACTTCTATTTTACTGTCAAGCTTTGTTTTTGCCACTCTTCATGTTTATGATTCTTCTTGGTGTCCCAACTCCCAGCATGCACTGTGGCTTACAAATGAGCTGCTCACCTGCACTTGCATCTGTATCAGCCTTCTATCTCATATTTTTTGTTTGTTGGCACTTCAGTTAATACATTGTCTGCATGTCACCGCATATCTTAGACCCACCTCCATCTTAAGGCAATAAAAATCTCTGTGATATTTACACCTTTGACATTAGGGCATCTAATATTTGCTTTTTAAAAGAACATAGTACATATCTGAATTAAGGTTGCCATGTTGTTTAATAACCAGAAAGTTACATCTGTTTATCACAAGTGATGACTTTCTCTTTGTTTTCTCAGGGTTATGCAAATGCAGTAATCTAGCATTTAACTGTACAGTATACATCAGAGCTGTAGAGAAAGAATATATTCCCAAAACATGAACCTGTGATCCATTAAAAATGTGCTAATTAATCAGTGATCATACACAAAAACACTAATAATCATGTTCAAGTTCAATGTACTGAACTGAGCTCCGAACTGATCCAAAGTCTTTGTTGGTGTAATTCACCAAAAGTGTGATATTGGAAGCCATTTCGCCCCGCAAAAAACTACACATTTTATGTTTAACAGTGTTTACATTAAGGCTATACTCTCTATACTCGTGCTTATCACAGTAGCAGCACATTCAGCAGGGTGAGATTTCCTGTCAGCGGTGTCAGGCTTTTCCGCAGGCTTATCAAACGTGTTTAATTAGAGCCGGTGAACATGGATCACACCCTCTGAAAGCTTTAGCAGTAAAGGACTGCTTGGAAAGCCTGACACCCGTTAGTAGCTCCATGTTTAAATCCGATCTCAGATCAGCTGTAATGCTGGAGAGTGAAGGCGCTGGACTTCATCTCAGAACATCCCGGTGTTGATGGATAACGCTTTGCTCCACAGGGAACTGCTGTGGGTGTTGGCAGCTTTTCACAGTATTGTTCTCTGAGCTGCGATCTCTCCGGTAGGAAGACCCCCCCCAACCACCCCCAGCCCCCAAACACACACACACTATTCCCAGCGTTTTCCATCAGGATACAAACCCCCACCATCCCCCATTCCCACCCACGTCCTCTGCAGTCCACACCCCATTCACTGCTTTCACAGAACTTCCTATGCAACAGCCTTAAAATCTCCAGATTCTCCAGATGGTTTATTTGCTTACGCTTGCAAAAACCGAACTATCAAGGTGAATTGCAGTGTATAAATATATTGTGGTTTGTTTAACAAATTCAGGTACTGTGCTGATTAAACAACACACACCTTTATGGACAATGGACACTTATGTGAAGCAGCTCTATATAAAAATTCAGGATATAAATTATGCATTACATTTATGGCAGACACCCTTATCCAGAGCAATTTACATTTATATTTCATTTTATACAACTGACTAAGTAAAAGGTTAAGGGCCATGCTCAGGGGTTAGCTACAACTTCCCACATTTCTAATTTTATACATTTTAATTGTAACTTTATTTATCTTTTTCTTGAATTATGACTCAAGACCTAAAAGGAAATCCAGTGACAATTCTTTAAAACACCAAAAACTGTCTCCAAAGAGATAAAAGACACAAAATTTTCATTTGTACTTCTTCTTCTTTCTTTTTTTCTTTCCACCTGTAGGCTAATGATTAAACTGTGAAATGGACCATTGTATGCTGTGACTAGTAAACAGTGCTGGGTAGGAGTGATGAGGAGCACGTTTTGTGGAGGAAACAGGATAAACAAAGTCAGTGACTGTAGAATTTATTGCCGTAGGACCTGAGCACACTGTAGACTGAACACTTAGGGATGCAAGAATGACACAAATGACAGTGCAGACAATATAGACATTGTATGAAGACACAGTATAGGACACAGGTTTGTCTTAAAATTGTCAGTGATAATTGGTTATATTATCTGAGCATCTGTGTAGAATCTCCTGTTGACAAACACTCAGAGAGCACTAACAAAATTACCATAAATTAAAAAATTCCTTTTTAAAAAAATACCTCTTTATATCATTCAGTATTAATATATCATTTGAACTGAACAGGGAATGATGGTGTTCTGCCTCCAGGAGGCAACATTCCTGCTTTCATATTTTTTGTTTTACTTTGTATACGAACTTGCTGGAGCATGTTTGCATACTGTCTCTCAAAGTGCAGTCCAGGAAGCATAGCCAGGATGTCTGGAGTTTCTATTAAAACATTTTGTTGCATTAATGGAAATTACAGCACACTATTATTATCAGATCTACTGTGTATTTCTTTAACTGAGCACTTGTAATTATTAGGCTGCTTGGATAATCATGGTTTAGGCCTACAAAAAATAATCCTCTTCGAATGGAAAGATCTGGAATAAATGTTATTTATTTATTTATTAAATAATAACCTTAATATTTGAATAGGTGGGTTATATTCATACAAGAAAAGTCAATCTTCAGTCTATCCTGAGGGTGTATGTGGTTTAGTTTGTTTAAAAGAATCCCAGCTACAGAACGTTTAACAAGTCCAGACACACAGTAATAATGAGCACTCCGAATAGAAGCCCCTGGTTATCAGGATGGTTATCAGAATTAAGACCAAGAGATGGTAAGCTAATCTCTTATTATCGTATCCTGTTTCTATCCAGTCAAGGCTTAAAGGGTCCTTAGGAAAACACACTTCTCTGCATGCAAGGCACTTCTGTGACGTCTATAAACAGGGAAGGAGAGAGTACAGGCCCTGGGGGTTGAGAGATAAGATGTTGAAAATTGCAGTTTGACACGAGATTTCACTTGGTTTTGCTAGTCACTGTGTATGAAAAAAATTACGGATGAGATATCAAAGAAATCTTTTTTATAACGAAATGTATCCATAGTTAATATAATAAATGCTGATTTTTCTAGAATATGGACTATACTGGATATGAAGCAGGAAGAGAGTGTGTATGAGATGCCAGGGGATGATGAACTCAGTGGACAATGTCCATCTTTTAAAGCATTATGCAAAAAGAATTGTATTGAATTGAATTAAGGAGTATCCATTTTTTTCGGCAGTACCAAATAATAGGGGTTTGCTTTGTGTCAGCGCCAGCTAACACCTCAGATCTCTGTGGTTTTGATGACAGAGAGTTGCTCTAGCACAGAGACACACACACACACACACTAATAGGTTGTGTGGCATACAGTTGTATTTAGCAAGACACAGTGACAGGTGAAAATATGTTCTAACACGTACTGTAAGAATTTGATATTCAAATTCACAAAAAAAAAAGTGGTTGATTCTCAAGAAAGACATGAAACCAACTTGACAACGAGTGAATGACTCAGAAGAGCAAACACTATCCAAGGCTTTCCACACATCTGCAAGCCCGTGCAAAGGAGTGCTAAAGAATTCACGGAAACTCCTCACTTCTCCTTATATTTTTTTCTAGCATTTGCTTTTCTGGTTGAAGTGCATCTGCGAAAGAGATTGTGCTTTGTATTTGTCTTGTCAGAAGGTGGAATGCTGATTTCATTCTGGACAGAAAGTTGGAAGAGGTAATGGGTGAAGTTCAGTGGTTGGCTTGTACTCAAATAAATAATAATTTCTTTTAACTGGCCAGAGTTAACAGAAGGGTGAAAAGTATAGCCAAACACTAACCCATGCTGCGGTTTCCTCTTTTTGTAAGAAGCATCTTCTATCCAAAGAAAACAAACCTTGAGAAATAGCCAGGGATGTGACCCTCAAGGTGTCAAGCGAGAGAGGTGTGTGGTTTCAGGCTATCGTTTGTTTAGGATGTGGCTTCCTTTACACACGCACACAAAAGCAATTTTCACCTTCATCTGCTCACTGGAAGGGGAAAGGCACACCTTAATCTGACATTCCGTTGCAATAAGTCAACGCAGCTGAGGTGAGAAAATGAGAAGGCAGGCAGCAGGCCACAGGAAGTAGCACCACAGCTAAAATGTATCCACCCAACACTGTGATGAATGCCACACACTCCACCCTATCCTCATCTAGCCAAGTACTTTAACATATACACAAAGAAATGCTGACTCTTGTTAGGTGGTTATATAATTATCAGATCAATCCACTTCGGAATGTGCAGAGCTTCCCGCCGTTATCGTTAGCGTCTTTTGAACGTACACTTCGAACAGCGGCAAAAGTTGCCATGGCAACAGAGAGGACCGAGGAGAGAGAGATCACAGTGGAGCACAATGTCATTAGTCTAATGGAAAACACAAACCTTTTACAGCTTTGTGGAAAATAGTAAATATTTAGAAGAAAACTCCATGGTGTATTTTTCTTTTTAATGTTTGAAGTGAACCGTGCCAGGAAAAGTATTTTATGTTTCTTTCATGCACAGTATGCACATTGAGGTCGTAGAATTGCATATTGTGATCTATACAACAACATTTACAATTAATTTCTATTCAGTTATTTCACTTATTTATAAAGTTGCATTGAATCTTCTGTTATAGGAAGATATTTAATAACAGAGCAGTGTGGTGCTACCCACAGCATGTTAAAGAGTTTTATACCGCTACTGTACTACCAGACCAATTTGCCAACAGTTACATTTTTATTAATTAAAGAAAATGGTTGCACTTTTATCCATTTATAGTTGCTTTTAATGTTAATGCATTGACTGTTACAAAGTTCCGACACTAGAGACTCCTTCCAAAAATCCATCAAGATCCTTAAAACAATTATCCATTCTGATGTTTTTAATCAATTTACATGGATCATCTGCCATATACAGTATGTCCCTGTGTAAGTTGTTACTGTAGAACATCCATCCATTTTTTGTACCATTTATCCTACACAGGGTCCCAGGGAACTCAGGGTACAAGGTGAAGAAGAACTTTCCAGACACACACACTCCAATCCACACATTATGGGCAATTTAGAGATGCCAATCAGCCTATAGTCCATATCTTTGAACTAGGGGTGGAAACCGGAGTACCCGGAGGAAACCCCAGAAGGTAGAGCTGAAAATAATTCTAAAAAATCTTTCTGACCAATCAGAATTGTCCATTAGACAACTCAGTGCGGTGATGTACCACCAAGTATCTTGTGTTTCTATCCACCCCCTGTCATTTTACAATATTAGAGCAAACCTTCTCCTACATGCCATTATTAAATTTGCATCCTCTGTGAACCCCTCTGTCAAAGTGGAAATGAATGATGAGAGTGCAGCAGAGCATAGCAGTGAAAACATCCATCACATCATGTCTCCTTTTCCTTTCCTTATACAGGCTGATGAAATCAATCATATCACAATAAACTTGACTGGAAATGAATTTCTGACAAAATAACCTCCCTGTTTCATAGTACCTATACTGATTCTCCCTCTTCTTTACTGAACATGCTTTATTCTTTAATAGATGGCTTAATGGCAACGATCCCGATTCTCAATTAGTTATCTAGGACATGTGCCTCGTGCCATGTTGAGTCATGGTGCAGAACTAATAGGCAAAAACCTTGAAGTGCCCCAGGACTGAACCTCTTCTCAAGCTCTATTCAGTCTACTACACACCTCCAGGGATAACAGGTCTTAGCAAATTTTCCAGCCCAACAATATTTCTAGAAAAGATATACTAGTCCAAAATGTTCATGCATTGCAAAACACACATTTCTAATGCACAGTATCTACAAAATGCTCATTAATTATCTCTCAGTGAGGTCATTATGCACTTTTTTTATTCTCCTACCCCAATATTTGCAGTATTTCCTTCCATATTTAGACCTAGCATTCTGACACAGTATTATAGACTGAAAAAGCAACTCCATAGTTGCCCACCATCCACAGAATTGCTTCTGCCACCCACAACCAATTTGGTGTAAAAACTATAACCCTACACCTCTATTTTTTGGTGTTGAAAGAGAGCTATGAATAATAATGCAGTGTACATTCTGAATCATAAATCTCTTTCAGAAGAACTGTTTTATAGGATTTATAAATTCCCCTGACCACAGTATTTCCCCAAGCACACAGAAGTGCTCTAAATGTCAGCTGGCATATTTAATACTACATGCAGAACAAGCAGAATGATAATAATCACCTGAAAGATTGATTCAGACTTTAAGAGGTTTACCCTGGATATTATGATCAAATGATTATTAATCACCCAATCAGTTTTTTCACAATGATGAGTCACAAAGATGCTTGAATGAGCTTCACTGCACCAGTAATGCAGTAAAGTCAAAGATGAAATCATCTCCTGAATAAAAAATGATCCTGCAAAGAGGGATTCACGTTTGGTACCCATATATCAGGTTTATTCCACAAATAAACTGTCTGTAAATTTGTGCAAATGTTTTAAGAACAGATTTTTGAGTAACATGGACTTCACAGCATTTCAGAATCTCAAAAATCTGATATTTTCTGCTGTTTTTGTTGCCAGTTTAAAGGCTTCGTTCCAAATTACACACTGGCATAAGACTGCACTGCTGTCACCACGCCCGTCAATTCTAAAATCCTTTCCAAGTTACTACAAGGAGCGAAGTTTCTTTCTCTCCTGTGCTTATCATAACCCTCAAATTATTCCATCACATTTTCACTATACTACACTATTCGAATATATTTGAAATATATTATTAAATCTATATGATTCTATAAGAATCTATTTAGAATTCATCAAAGAAAAGATTGCTGAACAGAGATTCTATTGTATTGAATATTAGACATTTCTTCCTTTTTTTGTGAAGTATTAATGAAGTTAAGTTCAGTACCAGCATTGCTACACACTAACACAGTCAGCTCACAGCTGTAATCAAATAGAAGATATTGAAAAAAAAGATATAGGCATTTTGGAATATGATTCATTTTTATCCATATGACATATTTCCAATCTTTAACTGTCCAGTTTCTATGAATCGGTGCCCAGTACAGCCTCACATTTCTACCCCTGGCTGATGGATTTGACGTGCTGTGCATTTTGAGATGCTTTTCTTTTCACCATGGTTGTAAAGAGTGAGATCGTCACCATGGTTATGTGAGTTTTTCTGGAGCTTCTGTCAATCAGTTTTCTGCACTGATCTCTTTTATCAAATAGTCATTTCTTCTGGCAGGATATTGGTGGCTAAATGTTAAGGCACTGATCAGATGATCAGGAGTTCAACCACCAGCCACAAGCTGGGCCCTTCAGTAAAGCCCTAAACCCTCTCTGCTCTAGTCTGTGGACATAACTGACCCTGTGCTCTGTCCCCAACTTCCTACCAAACTGGAATGTTTAATGTATCTGTTGTGATGAATATTTCCAGTGCATCATGTGGCAACAACTATGCCTAAGTCATTTCACACTTTTTCCTCACACATTTGACGTGAACATTAACTGAAGCTATATATGCATGAATGTATGTCCTGTGCTACTCCCATGATTGGCTGATTGCATGAATGAGCATGTGTACAGCTTTTCCTTCTTTTCAACAATATTTTTTATTGATTTTTAAACAGGGAAATGACATACACAGTAGATATGTGGTGTGCAGCTGTTCCTAATAAAATTACTAGTGAATACCTATATTTTATTGTTACTATAATCCATCTATCTCTATGTATAAAATACATTGTCAGTATATTAGACAATCCAGTACACTAAGTGGTAATATAATTTTATATTTAATTTCCTTGAATGTCCTTGAACACTTATTTAAATTTTGCTCATGTATCCAAGTCAGAAGTGTGATATGACTTAAAACAAATACTACAAAAAACAGAGTTTCTATTTGTGGATATTCTCTATCAGCTTCCACTGCAGCTGGACATATCCTCAGCATAACCATTAGTATGTGATTTTACATCAAAGACCCTCTCACCCTCTTTGGCTGAAACAGGCATGAAATATAGAGTTGGAAGTTGAAAGTGCGACTTGAATCACCACTCCCATTTTCTGGCATTGAAACGCTTCTGTAATTCTGATAACGACTGATTTTACATCTCTGTATGTAAGTGATGCAGCCTGCAGACTTTTTATCTCAGTGATGCTTATCTTTCACTTCCTGTTTAACCCAGGCTTAGATGCAATTTTCTGATTTCTGCTTGGGTGAAACAGAAAATAAGCAAGCTGATGGGAAGAAAAGCCAAAAAAGCCAAAACCAAAATCTGATTGAATTTGATATTTAATGTAAACAAAACCCTAATGTGGTGCAAAACAAGCAAGCTGTAAATATATCTTGCAGTGCTTTTATCAAACTGTCAACAGCAAGATCCACCCAAAGGCTACTCCAGAGGACAAGATGCTAATTGTAGCCTTGTTTTAAAGCCTATCATTAGTCAAATGCTACCCAATAATCACACTCCTTTTCGTCCTCGAACTTCCTGAGATAAAGCCCATATTTTTTGAGGCAAAAGGAACATTTGGTATTGTGTTTAGTCCATAATTCAACAGCATTTTATACAAAATACTCTTTCTGTTTATTATTTTCTGCATTTTGTTTTTATTGGCCGTGCCATATTTTACTATATTACTCCAGAACACGCTGAAGAACATTCCATTTAATTGGAGCTCAAGAAAAAAACATGTTTGGGGCACATTATGTCATTTACACAGCAACTTTTTGTATCTGGTTAACACTGGACCTGATATTTGTGGTAGAGAAAATAGAGATTGTAAAATGAAGCATTCATGCTGCTGGATATTCAAAAAGGACTCTCTGGCTGTGCATTCATAGCACAATTCATTTCCACAGCTGGCATCTTACTGGCCTGGCATGGATGTCAAAAGTTAATATCATTTTGTGGCTACAATCAGCCATATATTATGATTTATTGGCCTGGACTGTACCCAGCATTCATGGAGGCATTATCCTACAGGACCTTCAGCATTGCTGACACTCTGTAACATGCCAGACTCTTTCTCAGGTGCAATTTGAGGAAGCGTGCAAAGCAGAGGAAAGCATTTGCACAAACCTGCTCCAAACCTCTAGGCTCAATTTCCTCTCCAACCTCCTAGAAGGGAATGCTCACGCAGATGGCTCTAGCTTCCTCTTGGCACACCCACATCCCACTTCCTCGTGTTTATCATCAGCCATGTGCAGAAAGGATGCTGCACATATCCTTTATCCTTCACAGCTGCCTCAATCTGTCCTCTTGTTCAAGCATTTTTTTTACAAAACTGAATGGCTCAAGTGCGTAGAAAGGACTGACCTTTGCACTGGAATGTGTTGGAACGGTTGTTCTAGAGGAAACAGCGTGATGCTGTTTCAAAGATTTTTTACAGCCATTACCATGCTCATCATGGGTGGGACCAACTGACCCCCAGTCTTCAATAACAGTCCTTCCTGAAAGCAATGAGTAACCTACTACCTTTACAGTTCCCTCTAATGAGCAAGAACACAATGTTTATTAACCACCAGGAATCATCAGTCTCTGAGCTCAGATGATTGTTCCTCTAATAAGCTGCAGGCAGTATATATATTTTTCTTTTAAATAACACATTCTTTGACTCTGTAGTCTACAATTACATTTTAAAAAACGTGAATGTTTAGACAAACGTATCAAAAATACAGTATATACATATAAACAAACAAACAAACAAACAAACAGATAAATGAACAAATAAATAAATAAGCAAATAAATAAATAAATAAATAATCCTCAGATATAATCCTTGATAAAGTCAAGCTCTTTAAAAGTGCCTGAACAGCACTGCTTTCTAACTTGTTCTCATATAAGACCGCTTAACTGTTGGGGTCGTTCCCTCGCTGAGAACATTTACACTTGGCTGCCTGTTTAATTTAAATTGGCTAGACAATGAAAAATATCCACACATTCGCAAGAAATAAATCACCATCTTGATATTTAATAAGCTTGATATATACATGAATAAGTTTGACGTAAACAATAAACAGACACACATCATTGTGGCCCTTGAACTCCAGTTGATAAAGGTTTTAATCCTCTTACTGTATGTTTACACTAAAATATGCTAAAGCAATTATGTAACAAATTATAATTATAGCATTTATAATTATAATAACAGATTAGATAAATGTTGTTTAATACTGTAACAAAAGCCTTGGTGTTTCCACTCATAGTTGTTTTTAAATAGTTTTGCGGGATCATGCATTCAGGGTTCATGATACAGCAGTGGATTCAAACAGAGACTGTTGAAAATTGTGGCACATTTTAGCACATCACACCACCAGTTCACACCACAACTGCTTTACTGTACTTTAATATGTGATTGCTTTACACTACACTACCGTTTGGCTAAAATGCTCGGATATGAAGTGAAATAGCATAAGTGTTTTATTTAATGCTGAATCATCAAAATCAACTTGCCATACAGTCACTGATGGTAGTACTGGTTGACTTTTAGCTTCGGGATTATATACACCACATATATATCACACATTCTGTATACTGATAGTATTAATAAGCATTGATTGTTCCTGTCATTGATAGAATGCTATTATTACTGCTGTCTAACAAATAAGCGCTCATGCCACTGTGGCTCTATTATCCCATTTGTCATGTTGTGGGACCACATGACCCCATGAATGCTAATTGAGATGTTTTTTTCTGATAGGTGACAGAAAACCAGTGCTGTGTAAGGTGGGTCCAACAAATGTCAAGCAAAATGTGAATCGGACTAATTTAAATTTAACTTTGCTTTCCAAATGCACGAATCAAGTGGAAAAGAATGAACCCACAAATAAATCAGGTCTTCTGAGTACAGTTTGCTTGTGGGTCACTTGAGAGAAGGAAAAAAAAGCTGAAGCTCTGGAACTTAAAGCACTGAAACTGGAAGCACTGAAACAGACAAAGCAAACACATTATATTTGTTATTAGAGTGATTATTACCCTTAAAAATTGGTTGAGGTTGTTTTATTTTCTTAAACATGTGCAAACTGTAAATATGTTGTTGAATATCATAGGATTTTCTGTACTAGATTATCAGCATGTACAGTATCCTACTAAAGTATGAGAGTACTGAAATTGCTTCTATTCTAAAATGATCCAACAGTTTTCTTAATAAATGATATATTATTGACAACAAATTGAGTGAAATCAGAATCATGAAACATTTCCTAGTATTTGGTTCATACCCTTTTTTGCTTCAGTGACAGTGTGCATTCCAGCTGGCATGGACTCCTCAAATTTGTGCAAAACCCTATGATCCATTCTGAATCAAATTTATCAGTGTTTTCTGAACACATGCTTCAGGAGAAGAGATTAAGCATGAGGAACCTAGACATAGCTTATGAAATCATGAATATTAAAATTCCAAAATCTTCTGTTAATTTTCAGGTTTAAAAAAGAATTTTCAACATGGTCCTTTCAACACAGACATGACCTTTTGGACCCTATAACATTCACATGCAATCCTTCACATTTTGAAAGAAGCCGTCTTGCTTTATGCTTTCTTTAATGGTGTCTGGTGCATTTCATCCATTGTGAGTGGATGATAAAGTATGGTTCAGTAGGGGGCAGTGTGCATTCAGCCCAAAGCTGCTGACTCACATGAGTAAAGAATGTAGAGCAGGCTGAGACAAAGACAAAAAAAAGAGTGAATATAGTTCCTAGATAACAGGAAAAAGTTTGTTTAAAAAAAAAAAAAACTTCTTGTACAAGCCATGCAATGGCCAAAAGCTATTTACAAATCCATTAAAGTGGATTCTCAGAATTAGTACAAGAGGCCCAGTTGTTGATTTCTTACTTCTAAAAGAGTTTCTCAGAAATAAGTTTTAGGCTTTATCCAGTGTTGCTGCATTTCTCTTCTTACAAACTCCTCCACACATTCAAATTCTCAATCAACTGCCATGACAACGCTGTTGGAATTTGGTTGTAATGCCTGAGCAGTAAAGCAGGGCGGCCTCTAATATAGTTTCTACAGACACTACACCTTTACAGTGCTCTGTAGATCAGATTTCATTGCAACTCTGGGATTTTAGAAAGAAATCAATGAATTCTGATAAACCAGGTTTTTTTTGGGTGATTACAGGATTGTAGTGCCATATAGCCTTTGAAAAGCTTCTGAAAAAGAAATTTTATTTTAAAACCATTTTTCAATATTCATCATAAACATGCATTTAACCATTTGAAAAAATCCCTTTTTAGGCAAGTCTCATTTTTGAGATTTGCTTGACAGGCTGAAGTTTTCTCATAGAGTAGTAGAGGATTGAGGATTTTCTATTAGCATAAAATTTGCAAATACACAAAATGTCTTTGAGTAGCATTCATACAAATAGCATGAGGATTGATAAGGATTTACTTTTTTCCTTACAAGGTCATACCAGTCAATATCATAAAACCTAAAAAAAGTAAGACAGAACTTTATTTTTCTTCTTCTTCCCATCATCATCAGTATGTATAAGGGTGAATGTGTTTTGGTTAGTGTTGAATCAGAGATGCAACTAAAATGTGCAATTTTCCATAACCAATAATGGGGAATAGGGTGTTTCTAGAATGTTGAAAATTCTTGTTTGTTATTTTCAACTGACCATAAATTACACAATGGTGTGACTGAATATGGAATTAATGTGTAATTTGCGAAATTCTAAACAATAAGCACTAAAAGGCCATTTAATTAAAAACGAAAGCGTGATCTCTAAATTCACAGTCCGGTAAATATTAGAGTTTTGACTCTGACTTGTTTTAAAACATTATATACATTGTATACTCTTTGCTAGAAATGAAAAGTCATTGATTCTCTCTCTCTCTCTCTCTCTCTCTGTTTGTATTATTTTAATGGTGCCACAAAGGGTATCTGTGTTTATGTGTATGGAAATCCAGGCAAGCAGCAATGAAAGGAAGTGTTTAACATCCACACACAATCCTGGGAACCTGTGCTGAGGGAAGCAGAAAGGATGTATGCTCACTTCCTGTGCTCACTCAACTACAGTGAAACAAACTGAAACATGCCTCTGCTGGAGTGCTATTGGAGCTTAAATATTAGCACACACATTTAGAGGAGCATGTCTGTTGCTTATACTTCTCAGTAGTTAGTTATATACTCTTAAAGGAAAAACCACCCTGAACGACTTGCCTATTAATCTACATAATCTACAAGGTATCCAAGATTTATTTGGATGAAATTCTGACATTCCAACATTACTGTCAATGCCATTCTCATAGTGGCCCTATTGGAAACCAGCCATTACTTAATTTCTACCTAAAGAGAATGATGCAGCAGAGCTTTAGTCCTCTAGTCTGTACATATCTCTCCTGCACATTCAAACACTCTGCTCGAACAGATCAGTTCCAAACTTTCAATTTGCTAATCATGCTAATATTGGCAACACCATCAATGCCAATGTTCTGCTGGGAAACCTTGAGTATTGAGCATTGTGATGCTACATGTGGATGTTACACTGACACATACCACCTACCTAAACTGAGAATCTGTGGGATGTGCTGGACAAACAAGTCCTATCCATGCAGGCTCCACCTTGTGACCTACAAAAATATGCTGCTATCTTGTTGGCTGATTCCACGGAGGGGTCAGAGTTGCTTTGGTGGCACATGGAGGATCTACACAATAATAGGCAGGTAGTTTTAATGTTAATTGGTCTAAGTCATCAGCATTCAGTTTACACTATTACTCTATGACTGTCTTGGAGCTTTCTAATGTAACTAGAATGTCCTTGCTCTTTATGTATCATGTTGATAGTCTACCAGAAGCAACCACTTCACAGACATATTTATCGACTTAAAAAAGCTGGATGGTTATAATCAGTCTTCTTCTTCTTCTTCTTTCGGCTTTTCCCTTCAGGGGTCGCCACAGCAAATCATCTCTCTCCACCTATCCCTGTCTTCTGCATCCTCAACACTTGCACCCACTAGCTTCATATCCTCATTTATTACATCCATATACCTCCTTTTTGGCCTTCCTCTTTGCCTCTTGCCTGGCTCCATGTCCAACATTCCCCTACCAATATACTCACTCTCCCACCTCTGAACTTGTCCACCATCTTAATTTGGCCTCCCTAACTTTGTCACCCAAACTTCCAATATGAGCTGTCCCTCTGATGTACTCTTAATCCTGTCCAACCTTGTCACTCCCAAAGGTGGGAGTCCAGTCTCTTCAGTGACACTGTCTCTAAACCATACAGCATGGCCGGTTTCACCACTGTCTTGTACACCTTAATGGTTATAATCAGTCTGATTGCTGATAATACACTGATTTACCTGAGGTCCACAGTAGTAACAGATGCAATTAGCTGTGAAATGAATTCAGTAAGCTGTAGGAAGAATACATAGTCTGCTTCATATTTTTTTCTTTCTATCCAGATGGCACACAACAACAATCAGGTACTTAGACTTCTTTTGTCTGGTGTCTGCTTACCATCTATCCTCACATTACCCTCTTGAGCCACCTAATTTTCAAGCAGAATTTCTTTTGCTTTGCCTCATCAATAATCAAATTTAATCCAACTCATTCATTAAGCCAAGCATTTTCTAAGACCTGTTGCATCCAACTCATTTAGTTGGTCTTCACACTGAGCTTTTTTTTGTGCTATCTCACCTAATCTGTTCTTGTCAATGCTCTGTGCTGCTGCGACTTCTTGTGAAACTGCCATGTAAATTTTCTGCATATATTTGAAATGAAAAGTCTGAGCTATTTGCATAAAGGGTTCTCTCTCTCTCTCTCTCTCTCTCTCTCTTTTAAAGAAATACCTGCTACTAAAGAAGGATGTTTGCACTCAGTGAACTCAGTTTGGGACACAATCAATCAATCAATCAATCAATAAAATAAATTAAAAAATAATAATAAATTCAGATATTACCCTTGTAGTTTAATTAGGAAGCTAGCAGATGTCTTCATTGACATCTTCAACATCTCGCTGAGCAGCTCCATCATCTCTACGTGCCTCAAGACAACGACCATCGTCCCTGTGCCAAAGAAGTCTACGGTTTCCTGCCTCAATGACTATCGTCCCGTCGCACTCACACCAATCGTGATGAAATGCTTTGAGAGGCTCCTCATGAGGCACATCAAAACACAGCTACCACCCTCACTGGACCCCTTGCAGTTTGCGTATCATCCTAACCGCTCCACGGATGATGCCATCACCACAACCCTCCATCTTGACCTCACACTGGGACTGTAAGGACTCCTATGTTCAAATGCTGTAGATTTCAGTTCAGCATTCAACACAATCATCCCTCAGCAGCTGATTGAGAAGCTGAGCCTGCTGGGCCTGAACACCTCTCTCTGCAACTGTATCCTGGATTTCCTGACTGGGAGACCTCAGTCAGTCCGGATCGGGAACAGCATCTCCAGCACCACCACACTGAGCACTGGAGCTCCTCAGGGCTGTGTGCTCAGTCCACTGCTGTTCATTTTGCTGACTCCCAACTGTGCAGCAATGCACAGTTCGCCGATGACACAACCGTGGTGGGTCTCATCAGCAAGAATGACAAGTCAGCTTACAGAGAGGAGGTGCAGCGGTTAACAGCATGGTGTAGAGCCAACAACCTGTCTCTGAACATCGACAAGACTAAAGAGATGGTTGTTGACTTCAGGAGAACACAGAGTGACCTTTCTCCGCTGTTCATCGACGGATCCTCTGTGGAGATCGTCAAGAGTACCAAATTCCTTGGTGTTCATTTGGCAGAGAACTTCACCTGGTCACTCAACACCAGCTCCATCACCAAGAAAGCCCAGCAGCGCCTCTACTTCCTGAGGAGGATGAGGAAAGCCCATCTCCCTCCCCCCATCCTGACTGTGTTCTACAGAGGGACCATCGAGAGCATCCTGAGCAGCTGCATCACTGCCTGGTTTGGGAACTGCACCGTCTTGGATCACAAGACCCTTCAGCGGATGGTGAGGACAGCTGAAAAGATCATCGGAGTCTCTCTCCCCTATATCACGGACATTTACACTGCACGCTGCATCCGTAAAGCTAACAGCATTGTGGATGACCCCACACACCCCTCACACACACTCTTCACCCTTCTGCCATCTGGAAAGAGGTACCGGAGCATTCGGGCCCTCACAACCAGACTGTCTAACAGTTTCTACCCTCAAGCCATCAGGCTCCTCAACACCCAGGACTGAACTGTACAAAACTCTCTCTCTCTCACACACACACATTAAGGACTGAACTGTACAAAACTCTCTGTCTCTCTCACACACACATACACACACACTCTCTCTCTCACCCGTGTGGACACCTGCTGCTATATTTATATTTATGTTTATTTCTATTTTGCACTACCTCAGCCGCTGCTACTGTATTTTGCACAATACATGTTGTCAGGTCTCAAAGTTGTACATCATCTCATTTTATTTCATTTCATTTATATTTCATTGCACATGTTCTTTTTCTTTTTTCGGCACTGAGTGTCCTGTGTTTTTGTGTTGTCTTTTTGTACTTATTGTTTTTGCACTGTCTTGTTGTTGCTCTGTTTGCACCTAGCTGCACACTTTGCACTTTATGTGGCCTGGACAAACTTCGGTCCTAGCTCTGTGTTGTTTTTTGTGTTTGAACTATATGTTGTATGTTTATGTAGGTCCTGGAGAAACGTAGTTTCATTTCACTATGTACTGCGTCAGCTATATTGGTTGAAATGACAATAAAGCTTCTTGAATCTTGAATCAAGGAACAGATAATTGAAAATATGTCACACGTGCACATATTACTTGTGTGGACACTAGATTTAATTTCTAATAATAACAGACTTTGGGTCAGAACCATTACATAAGGACAGAGAACATGGAATACTGGGTTCACTGATTCATCTGGGGCCATTAAATTGTGTGTCTGGAGTTGAGAGACACAGTGGATGTCTTTTTAATTCAAGGAGCCTAATTATGTTCCATGGTCAGCAGCACTTTATCTCTCCCTCTATTTTCTAAAATTACTCTCAGTTTAGCTTGTGGGTTTTCTCAAAGCACCAAATATCCCCCATGGAAGTACTTGGAATCTGATTCCAGTAAGGATATCATTGGGTGACTTAAAACAGAAGAATGGGGATAGTTAAAAAAAAAAAAAGAATGTTATATATGAACTATATTTATAAACATTGCCCTACAGAATTATTGGCACCCTAAAAATATGTCTGCAAATATCAATTACAATAGTTAAAGGTTTGTACTTAAACCATATGGAAAAATCTTTAATATTTGTTTTTCATCTAACATTTTTTCTAACATAATTCCTTTCAGTTTCTGCAGCATGTTGGCTTTGAAAATGGAGAGAAAATATTGGTGTGTGGTATGTCCTTTACAGACTCTCAGATAAATTTTCAGATAAAGTTCAGAAAATACCAAAGGTTAGACAGTAAATGTACCAGACGGAGGTGCAATAGGCGTAACACAGTCACCCTTAAGAGGTTTGCTCGTACGTAGCATATGAACCCACTTAATGTTAAAAATTCATATGTACAGGAATATTTACAACACGGTTTGTGCCTGAACTTCATAACCCTGTAGCAGCAAACACCACACATCACTACATTAAACATTGCTTATAAATGAATAATTATTATCTGTATATACACTGCATTTATAAAGTATTCAGAACCTTTCATTTTTTCACATTTATATTGCAGCCTTGTACTAATAATGTAAGATTTCTTTCACATTAATCTACACAGAATGACAAAGCAAAACTGAGATTTGTCATAGCTTTGCACATGTATTAAAAAATGTAAAATCACTATAATTGGCAACAGTTAAAACCTCAAGTCTTTTTGAGGATGATGGATTTGGGGATTACCTGTCATTCTTCTCTGCAGATCCTCTCAAGATGTGTCAGGTTGGATGAGGACTGGCTTTGGACAGCCATTTTCAGGTCTTTCCAGAAGTGTTCAATTTGCCCAAACTTCTTTTGTGTTGTCTTGGCTGTGGCTATGTGCTTGGCTGCTGATGAAACTCCCCTATAGTATAATGCTACCACCATCATGCTTCATCTTTAGGATGGAACTGTGCGGGTGATTTGTTCTAGACAGGAATTGAAACTGAGGCCAAATAATTTAATCTTTGTTTCATCAGACCAGACAATCTTGTTTCTCACAGTCTGAGAGTCCTTTAGGTGCATTTTTGAAAATTCCAAGCCAGCTTTCATGTGTCTTGCCCTGAGTAGAAGCTTCTTTCTGGTCACTCTAGCATAAAGTACAGATTTTTGTAGTGTTGCAGTGATGGTTGAAGTTCTTGTAGTGATGAGTGACCATCTGGTTCTTGGCCACCTTTTACCAAGCCACTTTATCCCTAATTCCTCAGTTTATCCAGATGGCCAACTTAAGGAAGAGTCCTGGTTGTTTCAAGCGTCTTCCATTTAAGAAATAGGAAGGCCATTGTGCTTTTTTTCTGAACCTTCAATGCAACAGAATTTTTTTGTAGTCTTCCCCAAATTTGTGCATCAACACAATACTGTCTTTGAGCTCCTGTGACTGACCATAACTGTTAATTAAATGTCTCCTTTTCAACAATTATGAGTCTTCTCTCTTAAATGACAAAAAAAAAAGAAACCAGAAACCCCAGGGCAGAAAGCTTACATCTTACAGAAGACTCTTAAGACTTCAGACACTGATTTTCTTTGTTAAATAACAAAGATGGTTTTGAAGCTTAGATTATGTTGAGTGTGTGTCATACACAGCCCTGTGAATTAGCTGTTACTTTGGAAATAATTAAATATGTGAATGAATGTATTAGTATAAATCTGTGACTTTTCAGAGCTGCATTTACACAAAATTAATCAACACCTTCTGAGTGATCAGATTTGAGAATTCAATAGCACAGTTGTATAACAAGCTTTAATGGCTTGATAAAATGAAATGCTGCTAGAACAGGATAACTTCTTAATAATGTCTTTAGACTTTCAATGTTTAAAGTCCAAATAGTATGAAGTAAGTGGATAACCTCCAGCCTTAATTTTATGACCCCAACAGATTCTGGCTCCAGCTCAAGAAAAAGAACATAGAGTTGGAGTGAAGTTCTAAAATAAATAGTGCACCTAGGTCCAGAGAAAGACCTTGATATGGACATAAACAAACAGCAAGGGCTGAATTCCCCACAACAGCCCTCCTGCCATTATGTGATTCAGAGAGAATAAAATAAATAAGGATGAAAGGTCTTCCATGAATTTACTTGATTTTCAGTCTAGAAACCCAATTAGTCACTGTTTAGAATGCAATTCAAGGATACAGAAACAGCTACCAAGAGTATTAGAGATGTGTAGTCGGGTTGCTAATATACCAGGTTTCTTGTTGAAATATCGATCTTGACTAGTCAGAGAGCAATGATTTAACTTCTATAACAGCAGCTCTGACTGCAGTTCCAGCTACAAGACCAATTACAGGTTTATAGTTATGCACTCTTTCAAATACATTTCCCTCCAAAACTACTGGAACAGCAAGGCTCTTTTATTTGTTTGTGATGTAGAATGAAGACATTTAGGTTTGAGATCAAAAGATGCATATGAGAGAACAGAGTTTAGAATGTCAGGTATTGTCATGTATTATATTAAACTAAATAGAGCATGTCACATTTTGTCTCAGACCACCCCATGTGAGCAAAAGTATTGGAACATTACAACAATTACACAGCAGGTGTGAAAGTATCGAAATCCACCATTTGAAGAACACTTCAAGAGCCAAAATATAAAGGCAACAAGATTCACACCACTTATCATCAGTAAGATTCATAAGTCCAAATTGAAATTCACAAAAAAATAAAGAGATTAGACTGAAAGGTTCTGGAACCAAGATGAACTTCAACAAAAGTTATTGAAAGCCCAAAGTGTAATGTAATAAATGATCTGTTCATGATCCAAAACATATGAGCTAATCAGTGAAACATGGTGGTGGCGATGTCATGGCTTGGTCTTGCATGGCTGCTTCTGGAACAGGCTCACTAATCTTTACTTATGATGTATCTCATGATGACTGCAGCAATGTATACAGAAACCAATTTATAGAGAAATACATCCAAATTACTGTGGAGGAACTTCATTATGCCAAACACACTGCTAACACAACAAAGGACTTCAACAGGGAAAAGTCAATCACCAGACATGACCCAACTGAGCAGCATTATACCTCTAAAAAGAAGACTGAAGGCGGAAACCCTTCCAAATAAATAATAACTGAGAAGCTTTGATACAAGATAGAAAAAGTATCACTAAAGAAGAGACCAACATTTTGGTCAATGAGTACCAGGCATGATGCAGTTACTGACCAAATATGAAGCGTTACTTACTTTAATTAACTATCTGTTCCAATACTTTTACTGGGTTGTAATTCTGTACATGGGCATCAGGGATCCAATGGTACACTTTCCTCTTGATCTTTATCACTCCATCACAGATTAACTGCAGAAACAGGTATTGCTGGTGCTGAGTAAGATTGACCTTTGCACTGTGATGTTTATGATGAAATGGAAACACTGCCTGAGCAAACACTTTCCTTACCTGCATTGTATATGCTTCATCGCTCATTACGGACAAACCCCTATAAAATTACAACCATGAGAAGTAATCAGGATGTGCTATTGATACAATTACTGTAAGTAAAAGTGGAAGTGGATTGAAAGAGGGAAAGGAAAACCTAGAGAGAATGGGTGTGGCCAGCTTCTTTAACAGGTCCCAGTTTCCAGTCATAATCCAGTAATAATCAGCATCCTGTATTTGGCTTGTGTTAACAGGAGATTAACAACACAACACACTGTTCTCTCAACACACACAAGGATTCAAATGGTCTTATGTAAAACCCCAAATAGTGACAAGGCAAACACAGGAGCTCCATATGAGCATATAAGTGAAGTATTACACCGCAAACAAAACCTTGGCAAGTGAAAATATCTTGAATTTTAAAGTTATTTAATATGACTTACTGTGAGATTCTTCCATAAAGAAATGTGTGAAATGAGAATAATACAATTTCAACAGAATAAGCTGATTCATAGTAAAAAAAAAAAAAAAAATGCTCAATAGGCTTGAAGTTATTACAGGGAAGCTATTAGTTTTGACCCTGGTGCTTCTCAAGGTTTCTTCTAAATATCATTATCCTCACCACCGCCTTGCTCATTAGGGATAAACTTAAATTTAAATGTACAATTCTACAATTTATATTTTGAATTTTGACATTTTGTCTGTAAATCTGCTTTGGGACAATGGTCCTACTAAAAGCACTATATGAATAAGATTTAATTGTTCAATGAAATTACTTTTCCCATTAACAAGGTGGTAACATGTTTTAGCTTGTAGCATAGCATAATATTTCATTTTCTCTGAAATATATATTCCATCAATATATAATCCATAGCTGGTTCTTGTCTGGTGGCTGCAAATTGGTGTGCGCTGTGCATTAGTCGTGTTGAATCATTTAGAGATATGAATGTATATTCTTACTGGCTGTTAAATAAAAGTGTTTGTCAAATTGTTATTTGAAATAAACAGAAGGTGTTTCTAGCATCTATGAAATTAAGCTACTGGGCTGTATGTAGCTTGTAGTGCAGCTAGATCGCAAAGTCAGGCCATTACGTACTACTTTGGTAAAAGCACATTCTATCTATAAAAAATACAACACCACATAATACATTGTAGGAGTGTCATTTATTTAGATAAATATTAATATTAATATGTGCTACACATGTGAAAATAACTGTATGTGATTAATACATTAATAGGTTCTGAGACAACTGAATACCAAAGGTTAGTGAAGGCATAAAAGGATAACAGGAAAAAAAGGCCTTAGGCAAATTATTTTTAATGTGTTTTTAATTATTGTTTAATATGTGTTTGTGTGTGCGTGCGTGCATGTGTGTGTGTCTCTCTCTCTCTCTGTGTGTGTGTGTATGTGTGTGTGTTAGAAAGAGAAACCCCAATGTCAGTCACACACTGCTTACCAACCATGACATGACTAACACACTTTCCTCGGCTTATTGGCCACACTTAGATAATTCAACTCTCTATTCCAGCCTGAAAGTCTGCTGATAGGTACAATTGGATGAATCAGCTATGTGTGTGAGTTTGTGTGTGTAATTAGAGGGAGAAAGAACGTGTAAGACATTGTCTGGTGACTAGCCCTGAGACATTTATGAGCACATGTTTGGAGTGTCGATTCAGACCGTTCAAGCGTCTGAGGTCTGCGCTGTGCATTAGTAACAGAGTCGTGTTGAATCATTTAGAGATATGAATGTATATTCTCTGTCCATTGTAAGTGCTGGTCTTCTTGTGTGGTACATGCCCTCAAAATGTCAGAGTAGCTGTAATGGTTTTCTTAATCCTTTCAAGTTAGTTTATGTCATTACAAATGTATATAAATATGCCTTTAAAACATAAGATATCCTTAGCCTAACCAGAAGATTTTAAATACTTAAAAAAATCCTCTTAGAAATCCTGTAAGGTTCAATCATTTTAGCTAGCTGGCTTATTTTTAATCATCAAGAATTTGAACAGAAATTTAAAAATCTTCTCAGAAATCTTGTCAGATTTGATCATTTTATCTAGCTAGATAACTTCAACTATCAAGATTTTGAACAGGAATTTTAAGAAATCCTCTCAGAAATCCTGTCAGGTTTGATCGTTTTGCTAGCTAGCTAACTTTAAACATTAAGATTGTGAACAGGATTTTACAAAAATAATCTCAGAAAGACTGTCAACTTTGATCATTTTAGCTAGCTAGCTAACTTTAACCATCAAGATTTTGAACAGGATTTAAAAAATTGACCCGGTTAGAACCTACTACTACTATAAGTTTACTTTATGACACACACTGAAACTTAGTAGTGGTCATGCCCATCATGCAATTCTTTTAAAGCAGCCCTCTTTGTGCAAGTTAATATAATACTATGTACAAGTGTCCAAAATAGCATGGACCTCCACAGCTCTCATGTGTGTGCTTGCAAATGCTAAGGCCAAAACATTTGTTTGCAAATGAGGATGTATCAAGTAGGCACTTGTTGTGGTCATCCTGCTGCGCTTGTGCTAGCTGCTTGGCAATCAGCAGAAATTAGATTTAATTGGATTGATGTAAAATGTAAAATGCTACGGATGGGAAACGTTGGTTGAATCACTTAACAAAATGGCATTGGTGCATTTGCAGTGAAAAGCCTCTCTCTCGCTGTGTGTTGCATGCTGATGTCATTTGCATGCTGAAGCACTGGGTGTTTGGAGTGTATCTGAGTCTGAGTGCCAGCAGCCACACATCTGACCTGCTAATCTAAAATGTACCAGCTGGATATTTACAGCTGTCTTTCGCACAACAATACTGTGTTCGTTATCTCAGTGTTTGCACTGAGCTAACTGTGGAAATGATAAGATGTCATCTGCAGAGTAGTAAGTGTGGAAATGTGTGGTCTAGGCAAATGTCGCAAAATCTACAGCAAGATAAGCTTTCAAGAGCAAAATCTGTAAAACTTTCATGTGAGAGAAGAAGTGTGTGCAGACTCCCATTTCTTTGGGAAAGAATCTTTGAACCCTTGTGAAAAGCCTCTCATCTTTCAGAGACGTTGGAGTTAGTTGCCATAGCAATGGAGGAGCAGGCAGTGAGAGAAAGAGAGAGAGAGAGAGAGAGAGGAGAGAGAGAGGAAAGAGAGAGAGAGAGAGATGCATTGAAGTGTGATAATATGTGCAGCTGTGGCACATGACGCCAGAACTGTCTCCACGGCAACATATTCGATCTGCATTTCCATATGAAAGAATTCAAATAGACTTCCGAACTGCGCACTTTGAATATTGATTGAACCGAAAGCGCACATTTGATGTGTAAATTCATTTATGTTCTCAGCTTGGTCTTTTTTTTTTCTCCTACACTGCTTCTGAAAGTCCTTAATTCTGTTATTCAGTCTGTCTTACTCAGCATTTGTTGTGTTCAAGTTTGCACTGGAGTCTATAAGATATGCCACGATTCCTCACGTTCATTTGCATATTGAGGGAGTCGAAGGCATTCTTTAATTTCGTTTGCCTCAATGGTGCTTTGTTCTTTTTTTGAATTGCAGTTCTGTCCTTGGCTACTCTTTTCCACCCATCAGATAATAATGCGTGGAATGATAACAGTGGCTGCTGTCAGCAGACAGTTATGAAACTGCAGACCTTGTATATAGCACTGCAATAAACCTGATGAGAATACTCAAGTCTAGGTCATAAAAATAAAACCGCTGAAGGGAATTGGTCAAGCAGATGTGTGAGAGGTCTGTCAAAGGTCATTCTTCTGTCAATAACCGGGTTTTATTTTTCTTCCTCTGGGTTTTACTGCAAGGCCTCTGTGAAAAATCAATCTAAAAACGTTCAGTGTAGAGATGTGAAATAGATCGTGAGGAAGGTTTACCAAAGGCGAGAAAAACATGTGGTTGAAGATGTGAGCCAGTAAAATGTTATATATCAGTCACATGATTCTACTGTATATATTGTAGTATTTAGCACAACATTATCATAACACTTGCATTTTTATACATTTTATACATACAGATTTGCTAGTTGAAATAAATGTTCAGTTGTGAAATTGTTCAATTGTTAAAAGTTAAAAATGCTGGAAAGGGGATTTTTTAACCAGAAAATGAAAATCTGATGCTTTCTTGCTTGCTAGCATAACCATAAAGATGCTTAGCTGAAAATGTCATGTTCTTTAATTTAATATGAGAAGCATCTTCAGTGTGAAGTGATTGCAAATAACACAGCTATCTGCTGAGGTTATTTTTTTTAATTAAAAAAAAAATTCACATTAAACAATGTTTTAAACAACATAAATGTAAGCTAAGATTAAACAATACTCATTAATGAAATATATAGCTGTACAGTTTCTTTTTGGCCAAAAAAAGGATAAAATCATGGCAGAAAAATGGGCAAGTGTAACAATCTGAGAGAAGAGCCAAATTGTGATGGTTGGATGACTGGATCAGATCATCTCCAAGCTACAGCAGGTCTTGTGTGCTGCGCCCAATATGCAGTGGATAGTACCTACCCATAGGGCTCAATGAACCATAAGAACACTCACAGTGCCCATGCTTCCCCTGTACACCATCAAAAGCACCTGCAATGGACAAACATGTCTGATCCATGGATGTTCCACCTCACAACTTACAAGACTTCAATGATCTTTTGCTAACGTCTTTTTTCCAGATACCACAGCCCACCCTCAGAGGTCTTGTGGAGTCCATGGAGCTGTTTTATTTGCCCAAAAAAGACCTACACAATATACTGTAATGTAGTTGTAATGTTATGGCTGATCAGTTTAAATAGAATTAAAATAATGAAATAACTAGAAATATATTAAGCACTGCTGAATTTGCTGATTTTTCCATAACAAACAAAGGATTTGTATGGAGGACAATAAACGTGTGCTGATTTGGTGATGTTTTCTGTCACAAGAAGGATTCTCTAGTGTCAGCACTTTGTAAGGTAGAGTTTTTTCGGGTTTCTCAGCAAAATAAATGTTTCTTTTTTTTATTGACTTTGAGAGAGAGAGAAAAAAGTGAGGCTGGTGAGGTGACGAATCTGTTGCTAGCTGTTTTAGCCAAAACATTAACATGACTGTGAAAGGATAAGAAAATACAGTACAGTACGTTTTCACCAATCCATCATAAATGATCCACATCACGTTAGGTGTTTTTCCATACACACACATACACTGGGATAAAAGACAACGACGCCATTACGCTAAACTTAAAGATATTCTGTGGTAGCACTAACCTGTAAGCTGTAGACATGCAGGTTTTGTTTACAGAGTCTAAAGGCTTGATGAGCGTCAGTAATACTCTCATCTAGTAGCTTTAATTGAAATTCTTTTGGGAGCTCTCTGCCACCAGAATCACTGGACCGAACCAAATTATGATCATCCATCATGCTTTATCCATTACTCACTGGATTATCACATAATCATGCACGCTTCACCACTCTGAACTAAATGATGCCTAAAAGCGCTACACACATCATGAAATAAGGCCTTGACGTAACTCAATTCCAGCTGTAGGATTTTTATTTGAAATTCTCTGAATCACGTTTACCTTTAGGCACTTGCTGCATGAAAAGTAAAGAAAACAAGTAGCTTCATACTGATCCTTGTTAGAGAAAAAATGACAGAAGTTTGATTTCATTTAGCTCTACATGTTAAGTCATAAATATTTAATATTTCTATTTTTCAGTTATCACAATAATTTGTTGTATATGTGCAGTCATGCGATTACAGTGCCAGGTATCTGGCCCTGGAAATCCCAACTATGATGCCACATTTTTTAGAAAGATATATGTCAAAGCGCACAACATATGTATATGTATCCTGTTAAAAATTCCAGCACCACAATATAGTAAAACACCTTGTTCTCCTGATATATAGATATATATATACCTGATATAATTTAAATATATCTGTATACAATGAAGTCATTGTGATTAGGGCTGTCTGGTGTCTGGGGGATCAGAAATCAGCAGGTGAGTTGTAGTATCAACATTCAGGTGACTCACAACCATGACAGACATCAGGCATCATGATCAAGTTGTCACGTCTCCACCGAACCCGTAACACATTCCACACGTCTGGTCTCACACAAGCTGTGTCTGTCTTTTACATTTGAAGTATCCTGCTTGATAACGGCAGAAATGTTTATCTCTAATCACAGGGTTAATGAGTGAAGCTTCTAAGCATGATTTCTAGATATAGACCTAAACCTTAAAAAAATCATGATGAATAGAACAACTTTCCCCAATGTGGTACAAATGGAATATCAGGAATCAGATGTACCAGCTGTTTGCTGAAGGATTTTTTTTTTTTTTTCCCCACAACAACTAGTGTAGGAGGTGACAGAATGCTCTGAGCCACTTCATTCTCACTGATTCCATGTGAAATGTAGCCAAGCATTTGAAGATAATGTGGCAAAACTGTGAGAACAACCTTGACAGGAACAAGACATTGTTTTTAGATGTGAAATCATGGTGATGAAAATGTTTGCAGTGTGTTTTCAGTGCTGCTTATCTCCAGCTTTTTTTTCCCTAAGTGCTTTTTCACCTTGCTAGATTTTGCAGTTCTGTTCAGTCTGTCAAATAGCTTTCTTTTTGTTATCAGGAGATAACCTACATTACACAGTTTACTATTTCTGCTGAAGTCTGAATATTACAACAAAGAGCAAAATAAGTTCAATGAAGTATATTTTATTGTTCATAATATAAAATGAACTAATGAACTAATATGACAGCTACTTGTTTTGACATTATTCCTTTTTTCCCTTTACTAGAGGAATATTGTCATCTAATACATTCCATATTAGCAGCTAATTGGACACGTCAACATTATAATCTAACTTATGAAGTCGTATCTAATTACATAGAATCATATAGAAGCCACATAAAGGTTGCTTTCATTTAATCACTCATATAATTAATGAAGGATTTTCAAGACTGATGCTATTCAACCCAAACCATGTGACCTAGCAGTGACCAAGCTGTTTAATACCTCCAGGTGCACATGGTGTGAGAACAGTCTATTTTACTGCAGCCTTCATACAAACAGCTTCACTGGCTCATTACTGAAGTCCAAACATGATGCTATCAGCCGAGGGTTCACTCCGTTCATGAAAATAATCAGCCCTACTTTTCCTGAGGGAGGTGGCTGACTCCACGCTGATTGAAGGCTCTTTTTTTCCTCTCACTGCATCCTGAGCCCTTGTGCCTGCTCGTCTTATCTTTCGTGCTGTGTTTGTTTCTGTTAAGCAGTTACTAAAAATGCTCTGAACTCGCATGATGTGTGCACGGCACACCCATTCAAAGAGCCGGTGATTAGATTCGGCTCTGCTTGCTGCATGCAGATTTACTTTAAAGCAAGTCTGTACAGTGTGATAAGCTAAAGGGTACAAAGTGTCTGGTTTGATTTTTCAGTCCAGTACGTAATTGATTTCCTTAAATGTATATTTTTATCATACATCACATGACATGACCTACTGTATATGATTCATTTCATCCAAGTTATGACCCCAGATCTGACCTAACATGACCTCTTGGAAAAGACCAGTGCTGTACAGACATAATGAGTAATCCTGCACTAATACCTGAACTAATTTTTACTTAAATAAGATTTAATGATGACTTACGGCATAAACTAATCAAAAACTAAAGAAGACTTAGTTTTATGAACTCGTGTAAATAACAACCACCTTGAGTACATATAATGTATTAATTAACACAGTGTTATAAGAGAGAACATGAATTAAATTGTTTATATAATTTGCGATATACTCCAATAATTTCATTTTAACCTGTTCGTTCTCCATTCATTTTTTCTTCCAATTTCATTGCAGTATTACTATATGCTCTGGGTGGCTCAGGCTCTGCTCTTTTAACCACAAGGGTGAAATTAACACACTAATATTGATTCATTCATCAGAAGCTATTATCTATTAACATTTAAGTATCCCATAAGATTACTTTCCGGTCTTTCAGTCTTAGATTGCACATATGTGATTTCATTAAGCTCTACATTTTAATTAATACATTAACTAACAAACATGCACTTAAGGACGTTGCTGTTTATTCACAAATAAATTCATAAGCGCTTATCACGTTAGCACTTCATTAGTTTATGATTAGTACATGCCTAAACTCATCATTGGTTCATACTGAAGTAAGTATTAAGTTAGATATTAGTGCAGGATTATTCATGCTCTGTTATTGTAAAGTGTTAATAAGTTAATAATTCGTCACTGCTGTAGATATTTTGACCAAATCATTTGTATGTATATAGAGTCGCTACTGTTTGAAGCTGATGCAGTGGGATTATCTGGCAAATATCATGCAAATGTAAAATAATTAGGTAAATCCAACCAGTAATGTTTCCTTGAACACAATCCTTTTTCTAGGCTTACAAATGTGGCAGTCTGGGAAGACGCACTGAAGTATGAGTGTGGCTGCATTCTAGAAAATTGAGTTTCTCTGTCTATAGAATACTTTGATTCTTTAAGAATCCAGAAATATATTTTTTTATTTCCTTTTCAGTCTTGCTGAGGTTGTTTTCCTAGGCAGTTTAAGACACACACACACACACACGTCACACTTTGGTCTATTTGTTGGATGAATTCATGCAATAGCAAAACAAACAGACATAAGTTTAATCAACAGATGTCAAAATGTCTATGATGCTCCTGGTGCATTAATTGGAATACATTTTTTTAAATGCAGTTATAAATTCAGGAAGGAAATGACGCTAATGCTCATAATTATGTTATTACATTGCTCTTGGTTACACAATTGCACTTGACTGTATAGTATACAGTTTTAAAAAGGAAATGATTTATAACACTCTCTAGTGTCACAGAGATGAGGATGGGTTTCATTTTGCGTCTGGTTCCTCTTAAGGTTTCTCCCTCATATAGTCTCAGGGAGTTTTTCCTCACTACCAGCACCTCTCGCTTGCTCATTTGGGATAAATATATGTTTAAATCTTTATTTCTACATCAAGGGATAAATATACATTTAAATCTACATTTCTGTCTTTTCACTTTTGGAGGTAAAGATTTTTTAAAATATGATAACAATAAATACGATTTTTTCCAGGCTGCCACACTTGTGAAACACCTCTCCTCTGACCTGTTTACCAAGTTCATGAGTTCATTTATTAGAGATTTATTAAAGGATGTACTTGATGATGACTTCTGAAGTGTACAGGCAGAACCAGGCAGTGCATTAAAATGTCAGGGATCAAGCAAAACTGAGGCATTTAATTGGACTCATTTAATGGGACATGATGTCAGGTGTGGCTGTACAGAACACACTGTGCTGGTTCCTGCTCATTGCAAACTGTTTCTTTCAGCTGACATCGCCTGTGGCATATACCACTAGAGTGTTGAGACAGCAAAACGTTCGAGGAGGTGCTGCCAGATGACTAGCCTCACAGTCAAGCTGGCCTGCAAGATGCACCTGCATCTGACTAAAGGAAGTACACACAATTGAGTTTGTGTCATTAAGCTCTAGGCTTCCTCTTCTCTTCCTGTTTGTCAGGAAGTCAAACCTCCAGATCTCTCGCAAAGCCAACCCAGACACATGCTACAGCATTTGTGCTATCTTTATACCCCTAATTCAATTGGATGGAAATAACTAGTTTAGTGTTTGTCTCGTGATGTAAAGCCATTATGCAAACAGCACAGCTAACTTATGAATCAATATCAGTTTCTGGAGAGCTGCCAGGTTGAAAGACTTTCTGTAAATGAATGAATATTGCTGTCTGTCTGTCACTTGAACATTAGCGAGGTATCTCAGACAGATCCATGCTGTGCTTACTTACATTCAATTAGGTTAACTGCACAACACTGATATTGATGTATAGGTTGAAGCTGCAGTTTCCTTCTTTGCTTATTGCCAATAACCTTGAGGCAAAGGCGCTCAGGTATAGCAAATATGAAGCACAGCAAAATGAATGGAGGATTATCTGTGTTTATAGTTCAGTACGTTATGAGGGGAATCTTTTGAAACATGGTGCTGGCACTCAGTTCTGTGGTAAATCTGGTTTCATTGTGATAAATGATAAGCATGCATTGTGTTCTTGGGCAAACAATGTAAGCCATTATTTCTTATGTAAGCATTATGCTGTTCACACATACTGTGTTTTTATTGCTGCAAGTCGCTATACTATGAAGTCACCAGTCCTGGTGGCCATAGCGATAATGTTTATCAATGGGTGACCCAATAAGCATTCCACTTCACAACAAATCACTTTTCTTGCTGTAAAAATAAAACAAATTCTGGCGTTTGAACACTGTAAGAAATTTCAAGAGGGATAAATGTTAAAACATTGAACTAAAAAGAAGAAATAAGTGTGTACTCTTCATCACAGACAACATGCTCTCTACTGTCTTTACTCCCATCGGGAGACGCTGCACCAAGTCGTTTTTTCAAGTCTAACTTTTTTCAAGTCGGCAGCTCTTATTTAAACAATGCAGTTCTAGATAAATTTAACAAGTAAACTACCCTACATGAGATAAAAATGAGTAACAGTGAATGAAACTGACGTATTTGGAGGAAGCTAAATGGAGGAATGACAATAACAAGTCCTTGCCTTGAAAGCCATTGTTAAAAAGTGGCTACATTCATTCATTCATTCATTCCTCCTTCAGATTAAAAAAAAAATCCATCTACCATTATTCCTTCCTGTTGATGCTCTTTACATGGGTTGCTGAGTTCAGTTCCCTCCCACGACATTGCCTCGTGAACTAACGTAAGACCTGCCTGCTGGGTTTGATTAAGGTCTTGATTCAGAGCTCAGCGATGGCAGAGGCGAGCTGTTGGCTTAAACCCATGGAACTGACTTTTTCTCACACCCAGTTCATTAAATGCCTCTTGTGTGCTAATGGGAACTGTTTTCTGTCAGACAGAGAGAACATCATATTCTATCATATAGAGTTTTTGCACCATGGGCTTCATTACTGAGCCGCGGGAAACAAGCAGAGCAAAGCCATTTGTCTTTTTCAGTGGACCTACAAATGTGATAAGAACACTTTATCAGCGGTCCAATGTGCTGCTGTGTAGTTTCCATCATTGTAATGAACTCTTAATGAATCTGCTCTCTACTGATGAATCAGCTCTCTCATGTCAGATTGACTGTAAAGTTTTTTGGTTTTTTTCTTTCATCTCAGCTGTAAAACCTGAATATATCTGACTGGTCAAATTTTACATAATGATATCTTCAGTTTGAAGCTTATGCCAAAAAGACAGATGAAAAAAGAGACAGAGAGACTCGTAAAGAATGTAGGTGAAAGTCATTTTGTTCTCACTGGATGGAATCACTTCTAAAAAATTTTATTTATCTTGTTTTCATGGACTTAAATATTTATTGTAAAGTGTTACCTTTGCTTCTGCCAGGTCCAAAAGGAATTCCACCTGCAGATATTTTTACTGTTATGTAAAGCTGAATAAAAGTTTAATTTAAAATCATTGCACTGTGTTAACCAGCATTACTCAAAACTCATATACACAATATCAATAATAAATAATACAATATCACCTCCCACTCAGCTAGTTTACTGTCAGATAGGTGGCACATGGTAGGATGATTCAGACTCATATTCAGATGGATCAGGACATGCTGGAAAATTGTCCCAGATGCTCCTGTAGAGGTCATGTCCTCCATCTATCATTAAGCTGTAAGAAGTTCCTCAGTTTCAGAAATAACAATTGAAGCTGAGTACATTTTAAGAATCGATACATCCTTAAAAATTGTAATACAAAACAGATTTATTTCTCACACCAAAAAGTATGTTTACTTATTTGTTGACAGTGTTAAAGGGTTGAAGCTGGAAATTTAATTTGTAGCTTGCGTATAGCTGATAATCTATCCATCTTTTTTCTTTAGTGGTTATACTACACCGGGTCACAAGGAACCTGGAGTCTGTCCCAGGGGACTTGGGGTACAAGGCGGGGGATACCCTGGACGGGGTGCCAACTCATTCTCACAATCTCACACATATTCGCTACAGACAATTTACAAATCCCAGTCTGCCTACAAAGCATGTCTTTAAACTAAGAGAGGAAACCAGAGACACACAGTGTAGGAATCGAAGCCCCAAACAAAGTTAAAAAGAGATATCCGGAATTTTTCTCAGGGTTGATTCAAATGACAAATTTGTTTTGGTTTTCCAAGGAAGTTGCATTGCAATAAATATCGCACATAGGTACAAACAAAAACAATAGCTTTAGGTGTTGGTTTGATTTGAATTGATTCAAATTGTGGGTGGGATTGCCAGAAGTGTAGAGGTTGGAAGTTGTTAGAACTCTTTCAGGAGCAGGCGGAATGGGATTTAAAACACACACACACACACACCCCTCTACTGCTCTTGTGTTGAGTATATTATACAATGCACATAATATTATAATGTGACTGCTCTCATTGTTGTATCTTCATTTTGCTCATGCTGTATTGTGATGCTAAGCCACATAAATTCAGGTCTTTCAAAAGAATGATGAATGCATTTTTATACTTCTCTACTCATCACACCCGACACTTTAATACTAGAATAAAGGTTGATGTGGATATTTGGTAGTGGTGCCAGAGAAAGCTGTAAAAAAAATTTCTTGACTAATAAAAAAACTTTTGAGAGCCTGTCGAAACTCGATCCCCTCATAAAAATGAACTTTTTACTGTTTATGAATTGGCAGAGCTCAGAGATTGTGTTATGATTGTATATATGTGCTATATTTTAAAATAAGTGCACCTCTTTTGAGTGTGCTAATTAAGTAAACATATGGCCTTGCTTCATTAACATTTTTTGTTGTGAATCAGTGGAATGTGTTGTCTCATGAGCTAATGCTTGTTGCTTGTTCTTTGTCAGTCATGTTCAGGCATGTCTGAATAAGGTGTTTTCCTCATGCTCTTACACAACCCCCGGCCCAGTGCCCTTTGGTTTCTTGATAGCTTTTCATGTTGTGAGCACACTTTGTTTTTCTATCTCTCTCATCTTTTCCTTGCATCAGTTTCGGTGAGAGTTCTCAGGTACTTGGAATGTAAATCCTTAAGGCGTGTCGGGGAGCAACAATCACTCAATTATAAATGCCATATCTGACAACAGTGTGTGTGTGTGTTGGGGGGGGGGTATCCTCTTCTGTTTGTCCTAATCTCCATAGACCTTTTGGCCTTATGCCATAACACAATAAGGTGATGTTTGATGTCATATTAATGGCTTGCAGGCAGAAGCGGAATGCATAGATGGCTTGGCTTTGTTGTTCTATGAGACAGGTCAAAGTTTGGTGTTTTATATACAGTACAAATAGGACAAGAACTAACTTGAGCGGCGTAATCTGATGACTCTGGGGAATCATATGGTTTGCAGAAATTACTGACTAAAGGTTCTCTCAGTTGTATAATGAGTTAACACAGAGTAATTTAGATTAAATGATAATAAAAGCTTTAATGTATTTTCAGGACTAATTGGTATTGTACTGTATAATCAGCAAGGAATAATTAAAGAGCACCCTGCCACACGCTTGCGTGTTCTCCCCAGGGTTTCAGGGGTTTCCTCTGGGTACTTTGGTTTACTCCCACAGTACAAAGACATGCAGTGTAGGTATCTCTAAAATGTCTGTGAGTGTGTGTGTGATTGTGTCAGGCCTTACATTCAGGGTGTCTCCCACCTTGGATGGATGGATGGATGGATGGATGGATGGATAAATAGATAGATAAATAGATGGATGGATAAATAGATAGATAAATAGATGGATGGATGGATGGATGGATGGATGGATGGATGGTTGAATAAATAAATGGATGTATGGATGGATGGACGGATGGATGGAAAAATAAACAAATTTATGGATGGATGGATAAATAAACAAATGGATGGATGGATGGGCAGTGCCATTACAGATATTATGGACACCAATGTTCTTTCTTAGCAAAGCTGCAGAGTGTGTTGTATGCTTGTTGTGAATTAAACATTTCTCCTAAAATTACAGAAAAATCCCTTTCCATACATTTTAAATGTTGAATGTTTCCTCATGACATTTTATACCAAGTACAGTTTGTCTCACCAAAGGCTCAAGCTCTCTAATTCACTACAGAACCTCATCTTATCAGATAACTATAACAAATATGTCATGTTTTATGCTAGCCTATTTAGTAATGTGATTTCAAGTAGACTGTTGAACAACATAACTCATGTTTAGTCCATGCCTTCAGCCATCACGAAAGATAAATTAATGATCTGCTTGGTAAGAGGAAGAAAAAAAAGAGGATCAGGAAGACCATTTTTCTGCCATCCCCCGCGGCAGGAGTCAGGGAGGACAGCGTTTCATTTAACATGGCTGTATTGAAACCCTGTCTGAAAAGGAGGCTTTGGAAATAGAGTAGTAACACCAAGCCTTGTTTTTAGGTCTGTTTAAAAGAAATGATACCCGTTTTTTAATGGTTTGCATCAAATCAAATACAATTCAATTTTTATTCATCACCAACACAATTATACAAAGTATGATGTAGTGAAATGCTTTTTTATATATTAATAAAAAATGGAATTTTTTGATGCAGCATATGAATAGAATGGATACAATGACTAATGATATGATATGAATATGATATAATATTGAAGTAAATACTGAATTATTTTATCTGTTGTTGTTGTGTTAGGTAAAGCACTGTGTGTTATCTGTGTCACAGCTGTGCTAAAAGATAACCAATGAATTGGAAAATCTCCTCGGTTGGCCCTTGGTTACATCATACTCTCGAAACTGAAATGCTACATGATGTTGGCACTGAAAATCCAGCCTCACCATTTCCTCCCCAACTGTGTGAACTTCCAGGTATTTTTCTCCAGCCGAGTCTTTACAGGGCCGGGTCTGTTACCTAGAACAATGCAGATTTACTCTCAGCAATTCTGTCACTATTTACTCTGGCAAACCTACAACATTACATCATGTTAGGATACCCAGATACCCTTTCACTTATGAGCATGACATTGTAAATGTTATATGGGGGTGGAAGAATTTGATTAAGCATTGATCCTAGTCTCGATTGCAAGGTTTGCACCGGTATTTGGATCCAATACTGTTAGATCTCAACAGAGCAAATCTTATTGTCATACTTTACTTTGTGGTTTTTATTTGAATTAAGCCCATCAATTATTCCACTTTCATTAGGATGGAAAGACAGAGTAGAAGTACGTCATGGAAAATCAATGCCTCATTGCTTTGGATGAGAAAACTTCAGGCACTGGAAAACAGAAGTCAATTATGAAACAGCATCGGAATGATGCTCCATGGGTTATTGACTATTAATCATTACTCATCTTGTGATGTTATTGCAACAACAGAACTGCATGTTCCCCTTATTTATGCATGACTTATATTAATTGCAGCCATTCCAGCACTCATTTTTGCCCCATTTAGTTTTGGTCACAAGAACACTGGGTCACAAGTTCATTCCACATAATAGTTTAATTTAGAAGAACGCTCGATGAGATTTCTCAGAGTGATGTGAAGATGGAATCCTTTGTAATTTGATCTGGTTCTTAAACATGACATGGGTCGATGGATATTCATTTACAGAACATATGACTTTTGAGGACTACTATAAAATAAAAATGACTCTAATGAACATGTCATTTCATTGTAGCTCCTGGTGATGTAAAGGAGCTGTGCAGCTCTTAGATGATGAAATTTTTTTTAAAAGATTCAAAGCAAGGATAAAAGTCCACAGCAAAGTCTTCAATAGCCAAGGTCTTCTTCTGTAGAAGTTCTTTAACTTACAAATGGATTCAAATGAAAATTCTTCAGTATGAGTACAGAATAAAATATGAGGTGGTTTGCTGTTAGAGGAAAATAATCAATGACAGTGTGGTGTGAATCAGCCTGATACCAAGCAGAGAGCAATTCCTGAAGTTGATTCGTTTCCAATTACAGCAATTAATCTAAATGATTGTGAGTGATTTGCCTTATAGCCAGAAATACTGTCGGAGCTGCTGTTTGAAATGATCATTAAAATGAGTCAACACCTTCTATACAATTAGCAGATAGAGGACGCTAAATGAAGCACTTTCTTTTTACCGGAGATCAAAAAATGCTGCCTGTTTTGGGGTTTCCATGTTCAGCACTGAATTTCTTTGTCACGTCACACATGAGGTTAATGGCTCATATGAAAGTAGGCACTGAATCCTTTAAGGATTTGTAGATTTTCCTAAGTATTTCTCATTTTACCTAGCCCACAAGAGCAATATGTTCACAGAAAAGTCCCAAAAATACGGTTAGTGTTTTTTTTTCACACAAAAGTTTCTGTCTACATAGGGAAAGGTGATATTAAACCCATTACTGCTCACTGAGATGCCCCAAGTGCTTGTTCATAAGGCATTATCTTCAACCAGTAAAATTCAGTAAAATTCTATGAAAGTTTATCTCAACAGGGGTAAAAAAAAGTCTCAGCTCTGAAATCCTGACTCATTCATTTTTCAGCAGATCCAGGTAGAGCAGCAACAAACATGCAAAGATTTGTTGTTACTATGGAGGTCTACAGCTGTGACAGAATAATATTGACATATTATTAAACCCACACTCAGAGTGGAACATGATCATAAACATCATGGTGTAATAACCTGACACTGTATAACACTCTGGATATCTGAGTATTTAAACGTGACAGTAAATGTCATAAAAATGTCAAAATTTTTAATTAATCTAATTAATTTCTAAAAAATATTGCTTTATTAAATATGTTATTATTTATTATTTATTATGAATACAATTTATTTTGATCTATTTATTCTATTTTTATAGAGCATTCATCTTGTGTAGTTATTTTGCTAAATAAAACAAACAAACAAACAAACAAACAAACAAATAAATAAATAAATAATAACATATTTAATAAAGTAATAAAAATTTTTTTAAAGAAATTAATTAGAGAGATCTGCTAGGCACCCTAACACGCTAGTTTACAGTCACTAAACTGTATAACCATTATAACAGTTATAACAAATAAATCGCTAATCAGTACATCCTGTGGTATTACTGAGATATTTTTATATCTCACTCTTACTTAACCAAGTCAGTCAGCCTGGATGGGAGCATTTGCGTGGATGTGGATTCAATCTCTTGTCAGCTCTCTCTTATCCTCCCTCAGGCACTTAGACTTCACCATAGGTAGCATTTTAGTTTGATTGGAAACCTGCTGAGATTAGAACTTCGGAGTAGCCACTAATCCTCATCTTTGGTCTCCAAAGAATCATTAAAACTAGTACATGTACTGCTTACTGACACTTATTCATTGTTGAAACCAGTGCTGGTTTGAGCAAACAGAATAATGTATGAACAAATACTGGTGTGATTCCTTATTTACATCTATCTATCTATCTATCTATCTATCTATCTATCTATCTATCTATCTATCTATCTATCTATCTATCTATCTATCTGTCTGTCTGTCTGTCTGTCTGTCTGTCTGTCTGTCTGTCTGTCTGTGGCTTAGTGGCTAGCACATTCACCTCACACTTCTGGGGTTGGGGATGCAATGTCTTCCCTGTGCTTCAGGGGATTCCTCTAGGGACAATGGTTTCCTCCCCCATGCAACTGCCCAGAGACATGCAACTGCCATGCCTAAATTGTCTATTGTGAGTGTGTGTGCCTTGTGATGGGTTGGCACTCCATCTAGGGTGTCCCCTGCCTTGTGCCCCAAGTTCCCTGGCATAGTCTCCAGGCTTCCTGCAATCCTGTGTAGGTTAAGTGACACAGAAAATGTATATAGTACATATACACAGTATTTAGATAGATAGATAGATAGATAGATAGATAGATAGATAGATAGATAGATAGATAGATAGATAGATAGATAGATAGATAGATAGATAGATAGATATTTACTACACACCCAATTTACCCTCATATACATTTCATTTACAAGTCCAAGATCTGAGGAAAGAAGTAACCAGCGAGGAGGATAAAAAATGTTTTAGTGAAGCTAACAGATAAGCAGACAGATACGAAAGTGTGCTCCTTTTATGTATCAGTTCGCCAATCTTAAAGATTTTACAGATTTATTTATTGCTTTTAGAACTCAAAGAGGTCCGATTTAATTACAACAGAGATCAAAATGAATGTGGTAGAATTTCTTAATAAGACGTTGGTCATCCTGTCATCATCCGGTTCCCAGCTCCTTTCCTCAGGGGGAGGATATAACAGCTGACACATAGTAATGTATTCTTTAAGCCTAATCCTAGCAGCAATCCTAGGTTGAATTTTCACCTACACTAATGGTCACTTGGTTTTGAGCATGTGCTACGATCACAAAAATAGGGTTAATGAGGAATAACCCTAAGCAACCTGTCTTGTCCCCTTATTTTTCTTTCTGTTTCATTCTGGTTTTCAGCACATTACCTACACCAGCAAACTGGAAGAAAGGTGAAGAGGTCTTACAGTAGTGATGAAAGGTTTTATTATCATTTCTGTGTTTTCTTGGTTCACAGCAGACACAGACAATGTTTGATCAATGGTTGATCTGTTATGGGGCAGTAAAATCCTAAAATCCAAAATATCATCAGTGGTGTTTACTTTGAGTTAAAGAGATAAGCTAGTACCTTTATGTAAGTTTATGATTACAGTATTCTCCTCATTTTAAATAGCAAGTATAGATGCAGTAAACTGGTGGCTACGTCTTAGAAAATAATGATGGTTGGCATCCCACATGTTATTTCACGTAGTGAGTCACGTAGTCATGAAGAAATTTGACTAACAAATTAGTTTAATAATTACTAACTAGCCTTCTGAGTTTAGCATGCTATCTAGATTGGATTTATTATTATCAGCAACAAAGATTATCAACGTCCATTATAACATGAAAGAAATTACAGTTTAACTATTAAAAATCACTGTGAATATAACAACACAATCTCACTGAATGTAAGGAACAAAACATTGTTTAATACCCAACAAGAAATATTAAGCAGTCACTTCATCATTAAATCATCATTTTTCCTAGTCTTGCCTGATTGCTGCTTTCAAGCCATATGATCCTGGTCCTTGAATCCACAGTACATGTGCTATTTTTTATGCTTCTTGTTTTAACCTGTAAACATGTTTAATCTGTATATTAATTATACTGCTGGGCAGAACTATTACTCTGAAGGGGAACTAAGATTTCTCTCATCTGTTATTTCTCTCATCTGTTATTGTTAAATGAATCAAGGTGTGCTGAGGTTGTATACATGAATATTGTAGGTTGTTCAAATTTTATTGGAACCCTGAAGGACAAGCAAATATACAGATACACGTTTTTTTTTATTTTCTATGTTTGTGCCCTTGTTACTCAGATCCACTGTCTGATGCCCCTAAGGTCAGGGCTGTACACAGGTAATTTTAGTTTTTTCACACCCACTTTAGCAAACCATGTCTTCATGGACTTTGATTTGTGCACAGGAGCATTGTCATGCTGGAACATATTTGGAGCAAGTCCCTTAGTTCCTTACAAAGACATCCTGCATCCTAATGAACATTGCCCTTTGAACTTTGGGGCAACAGATTGGGGAAGAACCATGCATGCGTCCACATACCTTTGGCCGTATAGTGCAAATATCATTATTATTATATATTATTTTCCATTTCCATGGCTAACATTTAGGCAAAAAGTTGCATTTGAAAAAGCTTGTGCACTCATGTGACTCTCTCAGACACTCTAATATTAGCCCCAAACCAAATCCATGTGACATCCTGTCTCTCTGTCTGTTGCTCACTTGTATTCAACAAAGTAGACATTAAGAGGACAGATCCAGACTGCCAGCTCACACACTCTCATACAATCTCACTGAATGTAAGGAACAAAACATTGTTTAATACCCAACAAGAAATATTAAGCAGTCACTTCATCATTAAATCATCATTTTTCTTAGTCTTGCCTGATTGCTGCTTTCAAGCCATATGATCCTGGTCCTTGAATCCACAGTACATGTGCTAGTTTTTATGCTTCTTGTTTTAACCTGTTTAATCTGTATATTAATTATACTGCCAGGCAGAACTATTACTCTGAAGGGGAACTAAAATTTCTGAAGGTCATCTGTTATTGTTAAATGAATCACTGTGTTTGATTGCATTAAAGTGTGCTAAGGTTGTATACATGATGTTTACATTAAGACTAGCATTTCTCATACACACAAGGTATGCAAATGCATCACCCCAAATTTAGTGTAAGAGAACAGTTAATGCTTGGCTAGCATTAGCAACAGCAGACTAGCTTTTCTTTGACTAGCTTAGGCCTTATTCTTTACCTAATTACAAACATTATTGTGCTATTATTCTTTATTTACTTTTACTTTATTTACCTTGCAAAATCATACCAATTTTCAACTCATATTACAAAGTTTAAAACTGGGGACAAGGAGAGTCTGTAATTTTCTCAGGAGGCCTCAGGATGGTTCTGAAAAAGAGAAATGAGAATATTATACTGTAGTAAAAAAAAGGTCTGTAAGGTGATCCGTATGCAACATTAACATTTTTATTATCATTATTAGTGTTCTGGCAGGCCTAACTACTTCAACCTAAGACTAAAAGAAGAAATCCAGTGGGGCGTAGAGTAATGAGAGTAATTGCTTCTGTGCACCACCACAATGGATTTAAAATGAAGCAATCAAGATGTCACTGAAATGCAGACTTTCAGCTTTAATTTAAGGGGTTTAGCCAAAATATGGCATTAACTTTTTAGGAATTACAGCATCATTACAGCATCAGTCATCATTTTCACAGACTCAAAAGTAATTTGACAAACTAACATAATTAATAATAAGGATATTTTTTTAATATTTGAACGCAAATCAATTCATTGTCTTAAAGTCTAGAACATGTGAACATCACCAAATACTGAGTTTCCTTCCTGGAGATATTTTTCCAGGCTTGTTTATGGGTCTTCGTGTCTTCAGTTTTGTCTTCAGTAAGTGTAAATCATGCTCAGTCAGGTTGAGATCAGGTGAGTAACTCGGCCATTTAAGGACATTTCATCTCTTACATTAAGAAGCTCTTTTGTTTTGTCTTTTTGTGTTGTTTTTGGTCATTATCTTTCTGCACTGGGAATCAGTTTAGACTGAATCTGAGCAGAAAGTATAGCAGCTCTACAAACGATAGAACTCATCCTGCTACATCTATCAGCAGTCACATTATCACTAAACACAGACAGACAGAGTTAGAAGAAGAAGCCTTTATTATCGCCACACATACACAACATCCCAGCTGAAGAAGTTGAGGTCAAAGCGCAGCTATGATGCAGCACCCCTGGAGCAGGGAGGGTTAAGGGCCATGCTCAAGGGCCCAATAGTGGCAGCTTGACAGTGGTAGGGCTTGAACCCCAACCTTTCAATCAACAACCCAGAGCCTTAACCATTCAAGCCATCACTACCACCATTATTCAAACAGCCATACCAACCCATGCTGTAAAACTGCCTCCACCATTTTTAACAGCTGATGTGGTGCATGAGCTCTGGATTTGATGAGCTTTGGATCATGAGCTCTTCCTTCTTTCTCCATACTCTTTTCTGCTCAAAGAATCTTGTTCCAGACCTGGTCAGGCATTTTTAGATGTTTTAGATATAGTCTAATAGTCTAATCTGGAGATCGTAAGTGGTTTGGATCATGTGGAAAGCACACTGTATTTATGTTCATGAGGGCAGCTCTAGGTTGTAGACTTTGATGGTGATACTCTGACCTCCATGAGAGTGTTCTCATGTTCTTGGCTAGATTTTGAAAAAAATTCTGCGATCATCCATTCTGTGGTTTTCCAAGCTGTTTGGTATTCCTCCTTTTAATGTTCCAGAATTGTTGATTCAGCCACTCCTAAAGTTTCCGCTTTCTCATTGATAGATTTGTTGTGTTTTTGATAAATGAATTAAAGCTGAAAGTCTACAGTTTAATCACATCTTGATTGCTTAATTTCAAATCTATTGTGGTGGTGTAGACAATGTGGTGTACACAAAATTGTGTTGCCGTCCAAATATTTATGGACTAGACTGTGTTTCTTTACCTTAAATGGAAGGAGCTTGTTGATCGATATAGCAGGGCACTCACCAAGAACTGAATTATAGTAATCTAATCTAATCTTAAGGCTTCGAATGCATGAACTCTCCTTTCCACATTGTACATGGACAGCATGTCTCTTATCCTGACAGTGTTCCCAAGATGGAAAAAAGGATGTTCTACAGCCACAGCACTGATTAATAGATATCAAATAATAAGTTGCTGTCAATCATGACATTGGGATGCTTATCCTTAAGTGCTGATGATATATCTAAAACATCGATAAGGCAGTTCATAGACTATCATAAAAGTCCATGGGTTGAGAAAGAGAAAGTCTTTTTCAAATACCCTAGTCTTTAATATCCTGAATGCAATTAGCTGATCTAGATGTATGAGAGAATTCATTCATGTGAATACGAAATGTGTATGTGGGTGTCATCAAAATACTATAGCAGGTAAGGTCAATGCCATGCTTTTGAAAATGGCATGATATCTAAGACTGATCCTTATGGCACTTCATAATGTACTCCATAAGATACCTTCATCGACAATAACTCATTATCATTATCATTATGATTCTCAGACTAAATGCCATTTCCTAACACCTAGACCCATGTGCAAAGATGTCCACTGTTCTTAAAGAAACAGTACAATAAATAAATTTCTGGATATTTTTCTTTAAGAACATGTTTGAACACTTCTCTTTAGACTGCTGCTACAGCACTCAAACAAGATGCTTATAGAGCATCTTTTTTGCATCATTTGGCTTAATCGCGGTGAGTTATATACATCTTACTGCATAAAACCAGTTAACCAGTCCAACGTCCTAACCACTGGACTACCACTCCCACATTGTCTTATGTCTACAGTGTTGTACTATATTAAATTACCTTCTTGCATATTGATTTGTGCTGCACTGTCCCTTGTCAGTTATCAAACTGTACTGTCTTGCACTGTTTGCACTTTATGTAGTAATGTGTAGGTCTACGTAGTGTACTTACTTCTGTTGTCTCCTGTTGCTCTTAACTTGATTTGAGTTGATCCGACATAATTGACATCACATTCAGGTTTCTGGACAGCCATATTGCCTTATGAAAATATAATTTCCTGGTTTGATGCCCTGCCTGACTCTCAGTAGAGAAGTAGAATTTGTTTTATTGTTGACCATTCTTTGTATTTTATTGCTCAATAGTGGTGTATTCATTTACAGTATGTACAGCTAACAGCAAATTAAATTGAGGACATGTTTTTTTCCAACTGCTGATTTTTTTTTTTTTACATGGTGAAATAATCCGGTGTCTAATGGTACTTTGGCTCACTGCAGGATTGATGATGTTTGCAGGAAGCAATGACAAGCCCTGTGCAAATGTTAATGGGCACGTGGTAGCACTAGTTTGGCCAAATCTTTGGATTAAAGAAAAGCCTTATGAAGCTTATGAATTATCTCGTGCTTAGCCCTAGGAAAGAAGAACACATGCATCTACAAAAACACGCTCGAGCGTAGGCTGCTCTGACATGCCAGCAGAACTATGAATGAAATGATCTGGTCTTGCATGAACACATCCATCGCTGGAATCAATTACAAGCATTGCACAGATACCTGTGGTTCAAAAACCCTCAAAAACACGCGGCATCAAGACGGTTCTTGGCAAGAAAACCTTATTTAGTGATTTCGTTTATCTGTTTCTTCCCTGATGTAAATGTAGGCAGGCAATTTTCTGGTTTATTTGTTTATCTTTGAATTAATCTGTCATAGATATCTCATAGAGATGAAGTAAAGGCATGTGAAGTTTTCTTAACTTCCTAGAGGAGCAGAAGCCAAGTGAATTTCATGCTGTGCCTTTACTTTGTGTGATGATCCCTGGTGTATCATTCGATGAGCTGTTTCTGGGAGTGAAACTCATGTAGCGTGCTCAGCTATGTCCAGTATAAAGTTTATATTTGTGATTAAAATGAAATCGATGCTCGTACTTTTCTAAGTTTTTTTTAAAAAGTCTGCTTCTTTACTGAGGTAATATAATAAGAGATCAGTGAAATATTAAACCGCTGCAGTCAACCCAACCAAAAAAATGAAGCTTTCTCGAACAAAAACACATGATGATGCTCTCATCAAAGCTGAGTGTGGTTTATCTTTTCAAAAGAGCAGTGAAATGTAATCTCTGTGTCATTGCTCCTTTCATCCTGCATAGCAAACCTTTAAGTTCATGGCTCTGTTATTGGAAAGGCTGAAATTACAGATGGCTGTTTCTTATATATTCCAGCTGTCTAAATGACCTCTCTGCTTCTCCCTACAGAACCGGTTCCATAACTTGAAGAAGAAAAAAAAAACACAACACACTCTGCACTGCTTCAAATGACTGGCAGTAAAGTCAAGCCCACGTTGACATGACAGGTTAATGGGACGTCCACATTTTATGGACTAATCCAGATGCTAGCCAATGTTCAGCTAGAACATGATACACTTTCTCCTTTCTATATTTTGCTTAAAATCAACTCATAGCCATGTCTCACCCTTTTTCAATGGATAATCTTACCTGGAGACATGCTTATTGGAGACATGCTTTAAATGTGCAATGGTCAATCAAGGTCCAATAGTTTATTTCTTACTTGCATAAATAACCTGAAAAAAGTAATTGGTTATCCATTTGAACCAGTACACTGAAGAATGGAAGTTCAACTTATTGGAAAATTACTATCACTTTAAACAAATAAATGATTTCATTGATTTCAAGTCTGATAAAAATTCAGGAAACAGTGTGAGATGTTTTTGGCTCTGAATGGCTAACCTTACACAAAATTTAAGTAGTTGAAGATAACATTGATTAGATAGGACATTTCAGAGAGCAGAATTTGATTTGATATCACCATTTACTTTAAAGAAATTTTTGTTTGTTTGTTTGGAACTTTTTGATGCCCCTAGTATGCTAGTTAAAAACAGAAATACTTTTGAACAATTTGTCTACAGCATATGAGCCATGAATCACCTCTGTTAAGTGTAACATGACAAAGAAATTCAATACTGAGCATGTATACCTCCAAAACAGTCTTCTATTAGCCTCTGGGGTAAAAAGAGTTCAAAATAAAAGATTCTACTTTTAATAAAAGAAAGTACACACAAATTTTAAATCCAAGTCAGTAATAAAGCATTTTCTTGCAAGAAAGTCTTCATTTGAGGCACTGAATGCTTAGTCAGCAGCAGCAATGTCTAAGACAGTGGTGATAGATGAGCATCCCTGACCAAGTACATCAGGTATCTTCAGTGTAAAATGCTTCCAAGAAAACAGAGTTAAATGAGATCTTTTAGTCAAATCTTTTAGTATTTTACTGTGTGAAAGGTTTACATGAATTAAACAGCTGTTCTAAGTGCCTCTACAGCCTATAGCCTATGCTACTGTACCATGGAAAGTCACATCCCAATGAAATTGCAACATCTAAAAATTAAATAACAAACAAGCAAAAAAAATCTTCCAGTATCCAGCTTGTATTTAAGAATCATCCAATTACTTTATACTTTTATTTAATACTAATTAATATACACTTGCCACCAATTAATCTGGCTGATTAACCCCCGATAAATTGCAGCTGTTCCTATAATTCTTTTTATTACCAGCAATTGGAAAGTGCAAAGAGCTTATGAAGCAAGTCTGTGATCTCACTGTTAAAAAATATCAATCAGGAGGGTTAGAAAATTTTTTCCAAGGAATTGGATATACCATGTAACACTGTAATGACAATAAGGAAGAGGTTACAAGAGATAATATGGGATAATTCTGACATTACTAAGAACAGAACATCATTTTAAAATTGATAAGAGAACCAGGAGAAAACTAGTCAGGGAGGCAGCCAAGAGGACAACAGCAACAATAAAATAATTGCAGAAATCTGGCAAGTACTGGTTGTTCCCTTTGTGTGATGATAATCTCCTGAGCTCTTTATACGTCTTGGCTATGAGGTAGGATGGCAAGGTGGAAACCTTTCAACTATGTTCAGCCATCTATCAAGAATTAGCAGTCAAATCCTTTAAATCCTCTCAGAAATTCTTGGTTAGCTAATCTTAGATGGCTGGCTAATGTTAGCACCTTGTTAGAGCTAGCTGCTAAATGTTATAGAAACAGAGCTACTGTAAGCTAGCTCCTTTATTTACCAGTATAAATGATGAAAAATATTAAATTGAGTTGCTGAAATCCTACCTTGTTATAAGTTCATGTTAGCTAGCTGTCTAACGTAAGCACTTAGTGATTTATTTAGATAATCAAATCATTCTATTTGTGTTAGCTAATGTTAGCCAGCTGGCTAATATTAACAATGAAGATTAAAATCTAGGAACACTAAACAAGTCTAAAATATTAGAAGAACTAAAATAGTACTGTCAGATATGTCATTATATCTATTATATTACATGACATTATATATGTCATAGTAGCTCATTAGCTGATGTTAGCCTGCTGGCTAGTGTTGGAAGAGATGACATTTTTGTATTCAGAAATTGGAGGAATGTACATGAATACTAACAGAAAAATTAAAATTTAGGATGCTAACTGCCTCATCAGAGCAGTAGAGGGTAAAATTAGACTATACTACTAAAGGACCAACAAAAACACAGACCTTGAGGACTAAACAGACCCAGATAGTGGCATTGTGTTACAACCTTAATACTTTTATCACAGTGAACTGGATTTTTGGCGAACAATATGTAATAAAATTTCATTCATGTTTGGTGTGACACCAACTTTATGTGTCTGAGTGGCAAATAACGTTAGCACTGGGAGACTAAGTAGTGTGTAAAACCTTTCTCTTCTGTGTCTTCTCACTCTCTTAGTGGTTGTTTAGGGTTTTATAGTTTATTGGCTGCTGTAGAGCATTTGAGATTAATATGGCCAAGGGGTACAGCTTTGTAAATTCTTCTAGGCACACCGCACAAATTGCAGCATAGCACTTCATGCCCAGAGTCCTAGGATGTTCCTGATGCTGTCTAACTTCCTGGTTTGCTGTATTTTTCCGCTTGAATGACATGAACAACCAGTTCAGTGTCTGTTAGTTCCAATAGCAATAGTCAGCAAGCAGGCTACTGAAGGCTGACTTTGAAGGCAGCTTAGACATGATGCTAGCGTGAGACATGAAACAAAAGCCTCAAGACGATTTCCACCTTGAGTATAGGGTGTATTTCATATAGGGGTTATAGTGAATTGTCTCTGAAGGAGCTTTGTAGGGTGGTTTATTGTAGCCTGTGCCACTGTACATGCCTTCAGGGTGAAACGCTTTCTTCTGCAGGGAGAAGCTGTGGGAAACGGCAGGCAGGTGTGTGTAGGAATGCAATGGGATAGGTGTGGTTTGCTAAGCCAAACGACATGAATGAACTTGTCACTATGCCGCAAGGAATGCAACACATCACTGTATATCTTCTTAGCCACTGGTACAAACTTGAGATTCCTAGAATGCTGCAATACACTTTTTGGCAGGCGGAAGTGCAACATTTGGTTTGTTACATTGGTGTTTTGCAATGCAATGCTATGCTATGAAGAAATAATTAAAGGAGAATTTACAGTAAATCTCTGATAGGACATGTTCAGTCTTGCATTTCATTTTTTTAAAGATTTTGTGTATAATCAGTTTCGTGTTTGTTTAACAGTAAAGAAAATGGAATGACAACAATTCTGAGAAATGTAATAAAATGTATGTGACTTGAAATAGTAAAAATATGCCATAGGAAGAAACAGTTGCAATTCCTTATTTCTAAAATGCACTGAAAACTGTTAATACTGTAATTGTGTAACTGCTGTTTCTATTTATGAACATGCATGATGTAATAACAACACACAAAAATGCACACTATTACAATTTTCAATAAACAACAAAATAGGCCGAAAAGAAAAGTAGGAAACTAGGACAAACCCATGACTCATGTATCTAATGCAGGACAGTTGGACATGGGACAATGCCATAATGGACATTTGAGTGATGGGCAGATGGCTATTATGTAAGTGTATGTGTGATTCAATGTTGTCAGATGTTGTTTTCTGGCCCTTGATATGTACATGGAAATGCAGCATCCTCATGGTCACTTTCATTTATATTCATGTGAATTAATTTGAAAGTAAAGGAATAACATATAGCATTGGAAAAGGGGAGGAATGTGCATGCACATACTCCCAGACACACACTATAGAGTCGTGTTGTTTGGAATGAAAGTGTGTGGAATAGTGCATTGTCTTCAGACAATACACAGACACAGACACACACACCTTACAGTGTTCACAGCTTTTGGTGTCAATCATAGTTTCTCATGGTTGTTTTGTTCACATTTACAATAGAAAGAACAGGCCGTTGGATTAGACTCAGACTCAGTCAAATAACTTCAAAGCCTGTTTCTTCTGAAATCATCCCAAGGCATCTGGTGCAATTTTACATTAGACAGCAGCTGCAAAAGAAGTCAGAGAGGTTGCAAAGGTCATTACAGTTCATTTAGTCATCATTAACATCAGTCTGTAAGCACAGGTAACCTGACCTATAGGAGCTTCATTTAAGGCCAAACTGAGCAGCATACACTTTTTACACTGAACAAAAAAATTTCAGCAAGTTAAAATTTTCAATTCAGTTTAGTTTAGTTTTGTATAGTGCTTTTAACAGTGAACATTGTCTCAAAGCAGCTTGAACGATGAACACTGGCAGGAATATGCCCTGGACCACCACACATTAACACCTAGGAGCAATTTAAGTTCACTTCCTAGCAAGTTTTTGGGAGGTGGCAAAAAATTGTGGAGGAATACCCACATAGATGCAGATGGAAGATGCAAAGAAGACGTGGCAACACTACACCACTGTGCCAGACATATTAATTAAAGAAATAGACATAGAGGGAATTCTGCCTGTATACAAATTTAAGTTCATAGTGGAACTATATTCTTCATATCTGTATAACATTTAGCCATTCAATACAACTTCCACGTTCAAACTGAAAAAGTCATATTGGGTTTTAACTCACATTGGTAAGAGTGTAACATTACCAAAAAATCTGATATTGGTGTGACACAGATGTTAGTTGTAGCTCAAGTACAAATACATAATTAAGTACTGGACCACAAACATGACTTGGATTGTTAGAGGTTAGGGTTAGGGGTTGTTAGATAGGACCTGGGTAGGAAGCTAGAAGAAACCAGCACAGATATGGTGAAAAGGGTTGTACTAGGAACCCTTGTCCATGTGAGGTGGCATTGCTACCCTCTACACCACCATTTTGTACACTGTATTGCCTAAAAGTAAGTAGACACCTGCCCAGTGCCTTCAAGATTCCTTTGTTCTGTTATCAGTTTCTGTTTGTCTAAAAATCAGGAATAAGGAACTTTAGATAATTTTTATTTCATTTCTCTATGGTTGATTGTTACTATATTTTACACTCATTCAGCGACATTTATTGTGGAGAAGAAATGTTCTGAACATTTACCCCAAAAAGTCATTAAAAAGCAATTTTCTGCCATGTACAAGAGCATGTCTGGAACAAAGTCGATGCTCAATTAAGTTTAGGAACCCCATGGAGTCACTCTGAAGTGTAAGTGTTCTATAGTTAGCAAAAAACTGAAACCTAGACCCCTTTTTTGTTACCGATTGAGTATCAGCAATTTATCACAAAACGGCTTTTTAATACACTTTTGCTTGTACTGTACGTGACCTCTTTTAGAGCATATGGTGCTTGTTATTTGCAGGCTTTCATTATCTTTGTCATTTGAAGACTCATGAGCATTATATAATGATCGACGGCTCATGTAGATGGTTTAGCCTAGTAATCTAAAAGTGACTCATCAGGGACAAGACAACTTACAGTTCACAGAACCAGATGGCATCAGTAGGACCTCCAGGGTGCCAATTGTATGGCTATTCTATTGGCTTGAAGAACTTTTTATTCTGGGTCCAAATACTTTTCTTCTCAAAGCCAAAAGAAGTGATATTACTATGGTCACTTAAAGGAAGCATTTTTTTCAAATGGAGAAAAAAAAGCTTGAATGAATGGCATACAAGTGAATCAAATATTTTACCATACTGCCATAGTTCTTTAATTTACTCTGGTTGCTTGTAACTAAACAGTGACTGGTTTCCAAATTGTTCATTTGTTTGAACATCATTGGGCATTTATGGTTCTAATGCTGCTGTAGTTATGCATGTGGAATGAACAGAAACAAAAGCCCATAAATTATTGATAGACTGCTGATAAAACAAGCAAATATAAAGCTTGTGCATCCACTTCCGCATGTTTTAATCACTGTCTTAGCAAGTTCTCATGATTGTTATCTGCAGGATATAGAAAACAATTTTCAGTTTCCATTGCAGCAAATGAGGACCACACTTTAGATACTTTCACTTATGACCTGAATCTCAAACTATTACCAGAGAAGACTGTGCATGTTTAAAGTGGATAACTTTCTTTTTTCTACTGTACCTGAAAGCATTAACATAACCACAGCCTGGGTCATGTTTGCTTGCCAGAATTAGATTGCTGGGGCTCTTTTCTAATTCCTGTTGGAAATCTATCAGTTTGTTTTGTCACTTACTGGACCACAGAGGTTTTATAATAGGTGGTGTCATTTGTAGCAGCTGCCATTTAGATATGAAAATAGGAGACACAGCAGTGCAACATCACTGCTACAACAGCAACTGTTCTTGTTTTCTTTGGTGTGGTTGAATGCACTTTAATGCATCTGCTTCCTGTCATTCTGACGATTTATATTACACAACTACCACAACTCCAGAGAAGATCCCAAAACTTAAACACCACAAGTCATTTTAAGGTTGTCTTTATTAAATAAATAAATACCGTGTTGTGACAAATAAGTTATATCCATGGCGCACTAGTGTATATCTTTCCAGTCAACATTAGAGACATGCCCTGGATCCTTATCCTTTCCCCAAACTGTGATTATGATGTGGGAGGTTGGAGCCACCCACAAACAACTATAGCATTGGTTAAAAGACATTTCACCATGCAGTCCCATTCTGTTGTGGAATGTATTCACAGTTTTGCACAGGTCTGCTCTATACAGAGCTACACAACATCACCCTGCCCCGCTGAAGCCACTTCAATGTCCATAACAAATGGCAGCATCGCTGTTAAGCTTCAGCGCAACAAGATTGCTGCATATTTTTATAATAAACTCAAATACGTTATTTAAAACGCAAGTCCATCACATGTTATCTTTTTCTGGTTCCAGCCCAGCTCTCTGTCATTTTTCCAAGTCCGAATTCAGCAGTTCCTGTGGACAGGATCAGTGCTTGTACCTCAAATCCATTGCCACAATCATGTAGCTTGGGCACTTGGCTCATGGCCAGCAGAACAAAAGTTCCAGTCAATGTAGGTCCATGAAATCAATCAAAAAAAAGGGCCAAGCCATGAAAAACTTCAGCCTGCAGTTTCATGATGTTCAGTTGCACCTCTGGAGCAGCATGTTGAGCGCGTACTCCATGCGGCTCCGCAGGTCCGAGGAGCATCCACAGCAAAGTAGGGTGCTGAGACGTAGCGTGGTGGACACACGCTCCTCGTTGATGTACGTCAGCAGGTACTCCTCATTCTGGCTGCACAAGATGATCTTGGTGTGATCGTGGTAGAAGTTCACCTGTCAGGTTGAAAATATACAGTAAGTCACCAAAATTCTTTCAGAGAAGAAGGTATAAAAAGGGGAATGTAGCAGATCCACAGCAAGATCAAGCATATAGAAACTGTACCTGAAAAGTGCCATCATTGAAGAGCATCATGAGTGCACGATCTGACTTGAGCCACTGTAGGAGATACAGCCTTGGTTTGCTGACATCAAGCACGTTGGGCAAATCACCACCCTGTACAGACAGAAGAACATTGGCATTGTGAGATAAAGTAAGAAAGATACGCATCTAGAGTGTTCGGTTTTGCACCAAGTGTAGATACTCACATCCATAAGATTTTCTTCCATGTAATGTGCAAAGTACTTGAGGACAGTGACCTGGCTGACAAACTGCTCTGGGGCCTCACTGGTAGAGAAGACTGTACACTGACCCAGCTCTGCATAGTAATGAACAGTCCTGCAAGCATAATGGTGACGTTAGCTGCAAGTCATCAGGGTTTACAAACTCCATCATTTCCAGAATTCATTGTGCGTTGACTTTTTTTTTGGCTACTTACTTCTTATCGGACAGCAGGCTCATATGGGTGCCGTTGTTGAAAAGGACACCGACTGTGTGGTCAGACAGCTGATAACCAAAGCCATACTTATTGGAGTAGTCTACCCATTTAGTCACCCACTGGAAGCTGCAGTTTAGGCTCTCTTTTGAAATGTCATTAGCTGTAAGAGTAAAACAAACACACAAAACAATCAGGATGTTTGACAATCAGGATCACAAAAAAACCAGCTTGTCTGTGGGACAATGCTAAAACATGAGCAGCTGAAATAGATGTTAAAAGTATAAATACATACCTTCTGGCATGTTCTCCAGACAGCCTCGGAGTACTCTGGCAACAGTGTCTGCTACAGTACCCATCGTGCTGTCCTCCAAGCCTGCCATTAAAACAAAGCAGAGAAAGCCATTAGCCTTCACGTTACAACATCCATTAACATCTAGCTCACAAAGAAAACAGCCTCTCAGAGAATCACGATGCAGCAAATGGAGGGCATGACATAAAAAGCACAAGCAAAACACATACATTCACTGCTACTGCTGCAGCTGCCCAGCGTGCCTCGGACAATCATTCGGATGGTGTCACGGATCTGCTGCTTGTTGCCTCCTTCCTTGGCAGTGACGACTGGCTTCCCAGTAGATGGTAATGGTGGCTTACTGTCCTAAGAGGAACATGAGGAAAAGGGGTCAGTCACAGACAACAGGGATGGAGTGTCCTTGTGTTATGGCAGGAAGCTTGAGTAATTTTGGATTGTGATAGCAGCTCACCTCAGCAGCTTGCCTGCAAGGCTGATTGCTGATTGAGGCCTTCCTGAGGTCATTCCGCAGTCTGTGGATGTCCTCTTCCTCTTTTGTCAGTTTATCTGAACATAAGAGACACCAATTAGAGATCACACAATCACCATAATCACACAAAAGAATGCAATAGCATTTGCATAAATGACACTCAAAACTAAGTAAGATTTATTTAAAACTTACTTAGTGTTTCAAAGTACTTGGCTTTGTCCTTCTTGCCACCAAACAGAGCGGCTGCAGCCTTCTTGAAGAAGCTTCTGGCAGGGCTGGTGTGCTGGAGGTCTGGAGCTGTGTGACAGCAGCTGACAGACAATCTTTCTGGGGTGAAACCCTAGAAGAAGACAGAACAACAACAATTCTTAAAAGGAGGCTGCAAAACATCATGGAATCACCAAAGCCCAATAAAATCTTTTTTTTTTCCTCCAGGAGCCAATGACACGCACCTGGCTGAAGAAGTCGTGGTGTAGGATATCATCCAGCCTTGGCCTGTCCTCAGGGCTCTTGGCAAGCATGATGCTAATGAGATGTTTGGCTTGTGGAGACAGCGTAGAAGGCATGGTGTATCTCGCTTCCCTTATGCATCGGTATGTCTCTTTCAGATTGGTGGTTTCAAATGGCGGTCTGCCCAACAGCATTGTGTACCTGTAGGGACATGGCATATGTAGTTGAAGACAGTTCCAGTCAAAACGGCATGTGGTGTATTTCTGTTTAAATCCAGGAGTCAAAACTTACATGACACAGCCAAGAGCCCAAACATCTGATTCACAGCCGTGGCCTTGCTTGTTAAGGACTTCAGGAGACAGGTAGTTTGGGGTTCCGCATATTGTTCTTCTCCGGTTTTCAACTGGTTCTAGCTTAGCTGCCAGACCAAAGTCCCCTATCTTCAACTCCATTGCCTCATTAATGAAGAAGTTACCTGTAGAGGTCAGTAAAAACATTTATATTGCTTGTACTTGAAGTTATATTGGCTATATTTTGGTGAAACAGTCATTGCTTTAATGGCCCACCTAATTTAAGGTCTCTGTGGAGGATATCCTGTTCATGGAGGTACTTCAATCCTGAGATGATCTGTCTTAGGTAGTACCTAACCTCTGGCTCTGTGAGCACCTTGCGGGCTTTCAGAATATGTGCCAATGACTAAAGAGAAGAGTACAGCGTCATTATAGAGACAGAATCACCTAGACCATTGGTGTCTGTGTAGGAATGTCGTGTTGAGACTCACTCGTCTGCTGCAGTGCTCGAGAAGGATGTAGATATTGTCCTTGTCTTCGAAGTGGTAGTAAAACTGGACAATGTGTTTGTGGTGAAGGGCTCTGTGCAGTTCAATTTCTCTGTCAATCTGTAAAACAGGATACAAGTAACTTAGTACTCTTAAAGGTGTGAGTCAGCAAGTGAGTGAGTGAGTGCGACAGAAACACACCTTTTCTCTTTGGTGAGGTTTGGAGACGCGCGTGTGTGGAATAATTTTCACAGCATACACTTTGCCTGTACTCAGATCTGTAAATTCATAACATTTGGCAAAGCCACCCTGTGGACACAAACATATCACACAGTCAACACATAGGCTTGAAGGTGAACTTCCAACATCAGAATGTCAAAATTTGTGACAGATGTCATATCATAAGATCTCTCTCACTCTCTTTTTCAAACACAGTGCTTTGACACACAAGCAAGTTGGTTTAAGCAGCTCCACAAATGCAAAACAGTATATGCCCTCCCCCCGCGGATTTCGGCATATCTGTGTTTTAAGGCATGCATACCTTGCCGAGAACTTTTCCTCTACAATAGCATTTTCCTGTCGTGCAGTCAGAGATGATCCGCGACATCTCCTGCGTCGCGTGCGCACTGTCCTCCACTTTCCCACGCCTCGTCTCAGTCGGTTTGTTATGTGTGTGCTCGCACATTTTGTTGTTGCTTACAGGTTGATGAGCTATAGTCCTGAGAATGTCCATGCTCAGCCTTAAAAAAATCTCCCAACTGAGAGGGACGCTGTGCGCGTTGCCGTTTTATAAACTAACAGACCGGCCCCTTTACTTCCACCGCCTACGTCACGCCTCTCGCGCAGTCAATGGCTGCATTTAAACCAGCACGGTGGCGTCCACTAACCAGCCCACTGTGTGAAAAATGGACCAAACACAAGCTGCCATATTTGTTTGAAGTAGCATTTAGTAACAAATGAATGCAGGTTAAAACATAACCAAAGATATAAAGCAAGAAAAAAAATATTTAATACATTTCATTCATGAGGGGAACTTGTTGAAACCCCACCCTTTCTGTATCAAACAGAGCATTCTTTGCGCTTTGGATAGTATTAAAAGTCATTATATATATATATATATATATATATATATATATACACACACACACACACACACACATATATATATATATATATACTGTATCAGACAGCAGCATTTCCTGCTATTGCGAGCATGTCTCACATTTCAATTATGTTATACAGTATAAACGAACCAAGCCGGAGTTTCAGAGGACCTCTCAAGTTGCCGTGGTGGGTTGAAAGCCCTTTAGCGCCACCATGTGGTATATTGACGACTCTACAGCTAAACCCCATGGCTGAATTTTTTTTAACTCGTTCCCATTAAACCCTCTACCCCATCCCCCCAATACATCTGATCCAATTAATCAGCTCATTAACAACACTTCCTGAGTTGAATTGGGTGTGTTAGACCGTGGAAAACACTAAAATATGCAGGAAAGGATGTATTCCAGGACCAAATGGGAACCTGTGGTGTAAACCTTGGGTAACACGAAGTAAGACACACAAGAACAGAACTGCTGAATGATTTGATGGCCAGAGACAGTGCCATGTCTTACAGAAGAAATGGCTGTGATGCCAATGTAAGATAACATATTTTACATTTACAGCACTGACGCTCTTATCTAGAGCGACTTACGAAACGAAATTATATTTCATTTATACAAGTGACCTGTTGAGGATTAAGGGTTGTTCAAAAGTCCAGCAGTGGAAGCTTAGCAGTGCTGCCATTTGAACTCACAACAACCCCATGATGGCAAGCCTATAGCAGTGGCTCTCAAACTCTGTAACTCTTGTTTAACTGTTAAACAAATACCAGAACCCCGAGAGCACAGATTTATTTTATAACCTTGATTGAACTATTAAAATATTAGCCTGTTATTTTTATATTCTGCACTTTTTATTCACAGAATAGTTTTATACTATTATATACTTAAATTATTTATACTAGTTTATTAAGATTAGGATTAAATGGTTTTAATTCAACTGATTAGTCAGACATGCCATTATTTATGATGATGATACTACTACTACTACTACTACTACTACTACTACTACTAATAATAATGATAGAAGAGGGGCATTTTGACTACACTTCATGGACCCCTGGGGGTGCCTAATTAAGAACCCATTTTAGAACCAGTGGCCTATAAAATAAAATTTCAAAAAACATTTTGTATAAAAAATAAAAAAAAACATTTTTTTTTACATAATGCAATGTACAGCACTATATACTGCTCTAATGTATGTAGCCCTAAATTATATCAAAAATCAATGTAATATTATCAGATGAGATTGATACAGAACACACTAGCAATGCAGACATTGTAGAAATCATAGTCCTGTTTTGTCAGATCATAATAAATGATGTTCTATAATAAAATAAGAAACTACCCTATTATTGAAAAAACTTTCAGTCCAAGTCAAGTACTGCACTACAAATGTTCAGCTACTGTCTGCTACACTGACAAATATTTTGCTGTAGATGATTCACATTATACATTGCAGACTATTTCCTATGGCATAGTTTTTCATGTGAGCGAAATGCTTAGCTTTGAGCTAAACTGTCACTACAATCACAACAGCAACATTTTGAAGAATTAAAAACAGCACACCACCAAGTGCTGCTTTATGTTCAATCTCTATTTTTGTCTGCTGTTGAAATCACTGAGGCATCAGCAGCCAGGATAAACACTGCTGAGGCTTCTTCAGCTGACTGTAAATGGGTAAACTATGGGATTGAGGAATCACATTTATAACATATGACTGTAACATGAGTCTGTGTTAGTCACCAGAAAGGTTAAAATTCCAGGATTGTTAAAACCTCTGCTGAGCTCAAACCAAAACCTCAAAAAATATACATAAGCAGGAGGAAAACTGTATGCCTGTGAGTGTGTTTTTTTATGAGCCAATCTTTATATATCATGTAATATGTCCTGAGTCATTAGATAAGTGTGTTTATGTCAATTAATGACTCTTGCAGTCATAGCAAGTCACTGAGATGATCTCAGCTGAGCTTTTGTCTAAACCCTGGCTCAAAAGGATGTAAGCTCTTCTGATCTAATTTTCAATAAAAAAAAAAATCACATTCAATGCAAGAAGCACTCTGTTTGTTCATTATGAACGTCATTATGAAGACAATATTACTAAACAAACAACTTTAAATCAGTCTGCTGGCTCAGGGATGTGTTTTCAAAGAGGAGTCTGTGTCTCTTGTCTTTGAGACATTATAAGCCCAGACTTGGTCCAGTCCAGAGCCACCAGTGCAACTCTGGGGCCAGTGTGGAAATGGGAAGCGACACACCACCACCCGGGCATCGACAGGAAGCTCCTTCAGCAGTTTCACCTCCAGATCAGCCATCTGACAAGATATTAGAATAAAATTGGTTTGGACAGCTTAATGGATCCCTGCACAGTACACAGTGCAACAGTACACTGATTGCATACTAGAGAACAGAACAAGTGGATTATCGATAGATAGATTCTTTAACGAAATTAAGTGTCTCTCCTCATGATGTAAAAAAAGAGAATAATAATAATAGAAATTATAAAATATATATATATTAAAATATATTAAAAATAGATGAAAAATAAATAAAAAGGAGTACAAATATTGAACTATCTGAATAGATGGGATTGTTCACTTGAGATATAAAGAAACATTTAGTAGAGTATAAATATAAAGAACACTAGTCCAGTGCCTGGATTAAGTAGATTATGTGTCTTGGTCATTAGCAGGTGGATCAACTATACATGTTGCAGTGGCCTATGACTCAGGTGGGCCCAGACATGTATGCCTTTGCGTGTCTAATTGCTTACTCTGAACTGTTGCAGCGCGGATAATGGCCACTATCCAATGACTCCATTTACAATACTCACTCCAGCTTTCTACCTTTTCAAACAGGACGACAAAAGCCAAATAAATCTACCTTGTGTTTTGAAATTTACTAGTAACTAATAAATGACAAATAACATACAGCTAAGACTATTTCCTTCTGAAATATGACATTTATTACATTTTTATGTGAATGGTCTGGAATTTGAAAGATAATCAAAAGTGATTTTGAAGAATGTGAAATGTTCAGTAGGTCATTAATCATCTAAATCAGGTGATTTAGAGGACTCTAATTGTCAGGCTACAAATCAGAATGATTATGAGCAAAAAGTGAAGCTTAAAAGCAAAAAGAGAAAATTAAAACAAAACAAACCAACAAACAAAAAAAAACTTAACTGGACAAAACAAGGACCTTTACATCTACCCCTTCTAGTACGTCCTTCCTCAAGTGGTAAACTATTGCAAAGATTTTGGTATTTTAATGCACCTAATGGAACCAATTTCCAGAATCTGGTCATCTACTGCAAATTTAATCAACACAAAAGCACCACTGCATACTGGACAAATAGACTTTTTGTGTTTTCTTGTTTGAATGTCAATTACTTATCAATTACATATCAATTTAAAATCAATTTTATTCATTTGTAATTTTTGCAATGGACATTGTCTCAAAGCAGCTTTACAAAAGTAGAGAAACAGAGAAAGGAGAAAAAAATTATTAAATTAAATTATTAAACTATTTTATCCCTATTTTATTTTCAATCGTTCCAATCGTTGTAATGCAATAATGAGGAAATGATGAAATCGTATATGACACTGCACTGCCCCCATGTGGACCAAACAGTGCAATGCATAAGTCCTCTGTAATACACTCCTGACACAGACATGTTTAGAAACAGCTTTAAAAGTGCTATTTAGCATGGACTTACCACAGCAGGGGTCAGGAAGGCAACCACGTTTGTATATTTAGACAGGTCAGTCTGCATCAAAACAGAACGAAGAGTAATTATTGCACTGCAAAAAAAAATTTAATCAAACAAATCCACAAAAATCACCAACACCTTCCAAAAATCCTGCTTAACAAATGTGGCATGTGTGTGTGGTATCCCCCTCCACCATGCTTGGCCTCGAAAATAGGCTAACAGCATGGAGTTGATCTCGAAGCCTGTGCACTGAAATCCTGCAGAGCATGCTGCAAACACCTGCAACCAGAACAGTGTGGATGTAAACAATCGAGTAAACTGTGCAGGGAATCTTAACAAATGTCTGGAAATAATATTATGCGGTGTCTTATACACCAGTGTAGAAGAGCTTTAATGATGAAAAAATTTCTGTGAAATGTTGCTCTGACTCACCAGTTGTCCATCTCCTGAGCCCAGATCAGCCAGCCGACCTTGTCTCCCTTCAAGCAATTTCATCACATTCTCAGTCTGTTCTTTTGTGGAGGGCAAGAATGGTACCTTAAGCCGAAATGGCACTTTCATCCCAGGCAGGCAGAACATGGCCCAGAGGCCGTAGATCCCAGAGAAGATGGCTCCTGCAGCGAATGCAAGGACTCGGTTGTCCCGATAACGAGAGAGTAATTTAGAGTTCTGCTCCTGGAGCATGACCTCGATTGAGTCCTCCATACTGGCTCAAGTTTCTAAAGCACTGCCTGAAAGTACAGACTGGACATATACCAGATATTAGAAAGATTATTTTATACGAACACACATTTATGCAGACATTTCTAACAATTCTCATCATTTACTCAATTCAATAATAAAGGCTATGTATTATTATTATTGCTTGATCATAAATACACTTTACAACCTGTTAATCTTTCTATGATCTTTAAATATGAAATATTTGAATATTTAATTTTCTTCATCATCGTCATCGTCATCATCAAAAATAAAACAGAAAGAAAAGTGAACACACTGAAAAGAAAAAAAAAAGTACAGCTCAATTAAACAGCTATGGAAAAATTTAGGAGTAATGTGTTGGGCACAGCTCCATCTTCAAAACACTAATTGAGGGAATATGTTCTGAAATAACAGCGATCATCCGTATAGCTCAGTTCCAGAGTCTTGTAGAAAGATTGTTGTGGTGAACCAGCAGCTTGTGGTTTCAATATATTTGATCACTGTTGGTTACCATGTTGTTTAACACATCTAGATGTAAGTACCAGTAAATGAAGCTGAAATTTTAATCTGTCGCCTCATATTTATTGTCTGATTGCAAACCCAAAGGTCTTCAGTGTATAGCAAAACAATAGAATTGGCTTTGCTGTTCCAGTACTTGCAGAGGGGACTGTAGTAATGCATTTAAAAAACTTATTATAAATTAAAATACGCTTGTTTACTATTTACTCACTTTCAGTAACCACTTTATGTTGGTCAGAGTCAGAGTAAACCCCAAGCTTGTTCTAGAAACACTGGACGCTGGTCAATATGTGCATTAATAATAATAATAATGATAATAATAATAATAATAAATCTAAAATGTATTTATTATTAATAAACAAATTCATTATGCATTTATTCTTATTTAGTTTTTAAGAACCAAAATCAAATAAAATTATTTCCAAATCTGCAAAGTACCATAAATGTAAATATTTAACACTAAAAAAGGTTTTTTTCTATATCTGTTAAAAAAAGACATTTTACAATTTAAAAAAAATTAACATTAACAATTTACAATTTTAAAAATTAAAGACAAAATTTGAACACCACACCAGCTGCTTCAAAGTGTCTGTAAGTATTTCTGAGAGGTATTTTCTCGCAATGTTCATGATATTTCAGAGAAGTGACATTGATATTATATACCGTCATAACGCCACCAGGGACAATGGAGGATCTGCAGGGATTGTTTATTGGTTGTTTTAAATGCGATGGTGCCAATAATTGACACGTTTTTTTAAATACAATATATTTTTGATAAGGGATATAATCTCTCTTTTTAACACGCGGTGCCAGTAATTCCGGTGCTGACGGTACGCGCGGGCGCGGGCGCGCCAAAGGACGCACAGTGTCAGGTGTTCAAAAGCTCCGTCAAAATGTGCCGTTACAGTAGAACAGAAAGGAGTTTAGTAGCGAACTTCGGGACTGAACACAAATAAACTCTTCTTTTGCTGACATGAAGGCCATAGGCCTATTTGTAGATATTATACTGACATACGGTATACAAACTCTCCTGCAGCTCACCTGCTGTTACTGGCTTCTTCTTAAATATGCGACCTGTAAGATGGGCAGGATTAAAACGAAGTCAAATAGTCTGCAAACATTGCTTTTTAGCGTTTTATGGATGAGGCTCTTTATCACAGCCTGCTCTCCATAGCCTCCTGATTGAATTTAGCCTACCTTAACAGCAGACTGCTTTAGAATAAGAGAGGTGCTGGCTGCGTCACGCGCCTGTTATCCAGTATTATTATATATTTGTTTACCTTCTTTTGCAGGTTGCACGAGATTGACAGCTCGCACAAACCAATTAAAAACAGAAGAACTGACACGTCCGCTTCCTCGATCTACTGTTATATCAAAGTTTCTGTGTCACAGCCAAATATTTATTCGACTCTAGTATGACTGTACTGCTTCATTAAGAGTTACATAACAGAAAAGCAGGGTCACGCGAGCCGGTGTCATGAAAGCTGAGCCGATGAACCCACCATTCGCCCCCGAAGCTGTTTACAGATTTATGAATAAACCATGCTGATTCAGTAACATAATGGCGTTTGGTTTGCGCAGCCTGAAGAAAAAGACTGCACCTCCCAGCGTGCTGCGTGCGCAGGAAGTGACGCAGGCGATAATCGCAAAGCCGCTCGGTCGCGTGCCACGCGCGTGCTCGCCTGTGCGCGTTCTCTCGAGCCTGTAGGAGGTGGAGGAGAGCGCGAGCGCGGCCGCTCCTCACAGGGCTCACATCTCCGGCAGGCATCCCTCCTCATCCGTTCAACCCCTGTACCAAAATACACTGTAGCAATGCGGCAGGACGGATCCATGCAGGTTTGAGCGTTTTCATTTTTTAACTTAGTTTTCCCTCGTTTTGGGTTTAAGCTGCAGTTTTGTCAGACGTTTCCGTTCTGAATAGAGATTAAAAGAAGACGGGGAGAGGACGCGTTAACGTTCCCGTTTTACACGATGCAAAAAAAACAACAACAACAGCCTCTGAGTAAGGAAAGGAAAATAAAATGATAACACAGTTAGTTTTAATTATAATACACAAGTGTTAACAGAAACCACCCATCTGTAGGGTAAGGTGGGGGTTGGGGAATGTTCATGTCACCTTCGCTTCTTATGTGCATGTGAACGTTTTCCTCACAGCAGTATGTAGCATTTAACTATTTATAAATAGCTATCTATTAATACAATGTTACAGTAAAAATGTGACATTCCGGTTACAGATAGAGCATGTACATAGGTTCAGCTTGTCTACAATGTGTGTGTGTGTGTGTGTGTGTCTGTCTATATACATGGTTTTAAACCATGTTATAATACAAGGAGTAGTTCTGCAAGCTCTGTCTTGTGCATTGTGGACAGTACTTTTTATATGATGATAAAAGTGCAAATATATATAGTAATTGTTGAGAGAGGGGGGTATGAAAAGTATGATTTTTTTAAACTACTAATTTCCATGCTTGGAAAAATATTCTATTGTCACATTTATACCCAAGACAGCAAGAATATCAATTTACTGCTGAATTTTTTCATGATTTACATACATATTCAGGTTTTTTCTTTTTAAATATAAACATGGAAAAGAATTGGTCAAGATCTCTGATATATGTTTAGTATATTAGGTTTATCTGAAAAAAGTTGACAAGGTCAATAAAGATAGCTTTAACATTTAATATTGTGATTGTCCATGAAGCAAAAGTTTATCTCTAATTAATGTCAATCTGGTCTTGGCAGCAGTCTGCACGGTGTTCACTAACTGCTGTAAATGGAAGTTCAGTACAATTAGATGCAGATGAAATGGCGCAGATAAAATGTTCATTTGAAAGTGAATGAAGCACTGAAGTCTGTCTTCCTGGCACAGATGGCTGCGCCACAGAAAGAGAACGCCGATCAGAACTTTGACTACATGTTCAAACTGCTGATCATTGGAAACAGCAGCGTGGGCAAAACATCGTTCCTCTTCCGCTACGCTGACGACTCGTTTACGTCGGCATTCGTCAGCACGGTTGGCATCGATTTCAAAGTCAAGACCGTGTATAAGAATGACAAGAGAATCAAGCTGCAGATCTGGGTAAGCGGTGACCTTGTTTGAATCCCTTATGAGTAATAGTACATGGCTTTCACAATGTCTCTTCTGTTCATTTTATATGTGTATCAAAATAATGAAAGCTGATCACGCCTTGAGTCACATGGTGGAAGAAGCTGATCACACTTTCATGGTACACAGAGGAAGAGGCAGAGCATGCATTTTGGTCATGTGGAGGAAGAAAGAGATCAAACCTTTAGGTCACATGGAGGAAGAGGCAGGTCACACTTTTAGGTCAACTGCCTAGATAAGACAGGATACGAGGAATCCTGCGTATTCATAATCTGACGTTTCACACTATACATTCCTAAACCCTGTGTTTACATTCTTATTTGCATATTTGCCATGTTAGCAGGCATGATTGGATAAATGCAGCACAACTTTCTCATCAGTGAGAAAAAAGCGTCAGGTGTGCTGTTTTGCGCCTGAGCAGGTATTGTCGTCTTTCACAGCTTTTTTGCCAATTTTAGTATTGTTGCATCCCTGACCAAGGATTCACTGATTTGCTCCCTGATGCTGCTGAGCCATTTTGTGAAATGATTCCATGTCCTGGTTTTCACATGATATGAGGCATGTGCTGTTTGGTTTCTGAATGGGGGTCTGATGCTAAGCATCTAGCCCTGACACAGCATTGTTTCACATTGTTCATGTTTGGAACAGATTTAACACCACAGAAGAGTAAGGGCAAGGTTTCATACCCCTGGGTAAAAAGCGACACTAGTCCTGCTTTTAAATTGCAGGTGTGAAACATTCCTCTACCAGGTGTTAAACGTAGGTTTAAAATGACAATAAACTGGGGTTACGTGCAGTGTAAAAAGCCCTAAAAATAGCACGACTGAGCTAAGTATTATCTTAGCTTTATAGCTGTTTTCACACATACTGCCGTTTTCATATGAAACATGCTGATCAAAGCATTGGTCATAACTGCTGCTCTAAAATGCACTTGAGAGCATCCCAAAAGAATCTCAGAATTTCAAAAGCACAGTTTCACTGTATATTTTGTAGGATTACTATTAAAAAGAGAAGCTGAGCACTTCAAGAAAAGACGTTACATGTGAGCACATCTTTATGCAGCTTTATATGAAATGTGTATGTGTTTGAACATGTTTATTCTTTGTCTAAAGGTAAATATATTTTTAATTAAACCTCAAATATGTTACTTGGTCAAAAGAATAGACGGTTGACTAGAAGTGTTGCCAGGAACCCAGACAGCACTTAAGTCCTCTAAAGCTCTAGGGAGAATCCTGTAATAGACAACAAACCATGAGGATGTGCTCAAGTTAAAGGTTTAATGATGAAGTACTTGGTGATGAGGATGAGATACCGAATTACTTTTTCAGTACAGACTGTCACTTCAAAAATCATTGTTTTGCTTAGCAGTATGGCTTAGCAGTGTGTTCATAATATCAAACATACTGTTTGATGTGGATGTGCTCTCTTGGGTGATGGCGTCCTCTGTCTGCTCTGTCAATCACAGTGACACTAGCCTATCACGGGTGTCTGTAAGGTCATGTATGCACAAGAAGGGAGATAACGGCTTTCCTCTGTGTATGCTATGCTGACCTGTGACGCAGCATGCTTAGCAGCTACAAAAGATGCAGTCAGCTGGTTTTGGAGAAAGCCTTTATTTTCCCTGATTATTAGCTGCTGTATGACAGCAGAGAGCTCACTGGTGGGTGGGAATTGGCAAAGATGATGATACTGTATTAGGGTTGAAATTGGGGAAAAGCAATTGTACCGTGTGTGTCGTCAACGCTTTTATAACAGTGATGTGAGATTACTGATCTGATGTAGCCTTCATAGAAAACAGTTTATAAACTGTATGTAACCAGCTTGAAAAATGAGAAGAACTGGTTGTTACACTGGGGAAAAATGCTCATTGGATTTAAATGTGTACAACAGTTCTATGTGATTCACATTAATGTCAATATTTTTCATATTTTCTAAGCCCTGATTAAAATCAACAAAAAAAACAAAGATTTTTGCACCTAAGCCGCATGTTTTAGTTGCCTAAATTTTATACTGTAGTTATATAGTCAGTGCTGACTTCCTCATGGGATTTTTGCAGTGTAACTGGTTTAAGTTAATACTACGTGAATTAATCAGGCTCACTCTACATCATTCAATCTAGTCATTAGAAACTGTTTAAATTAGCATAAGCAATGAAATCTTGTCCCTGGTGGTCCAGCATCCACCGAGACCTGGTTCGGTTCCCGGGCAGGGGGAGCTCTCGGTGCCTGTCCTAAACCTGGGTAAAAATGAGAGTGCAGCATCATTTAGGGCCTACAGCATAAAACCTGTGCCAAATCAAAGTATGTGGAACGGATGTTCTGCTGTGGTGACCCCAAACAGGGAGCAGCCAAAACACAACAATAATATAAGCAATAAATTCACACTCTGTTAAGAAACATATTTATTTAACATTTATATAATACGTAAAATTTGTCTGACCACATATTCAGTGCATGCAATTTATTACTTAGTTAGTATTCATATTAGAATTTTGTTTTATTACAGCTGTTCATTTGCTGACTATAAAATGACAGGGCTGCTAATTGTGCAACAAGTCGAATAGACTTGAATTAATTAATGAATTAAAATCAGCTGTATGACAGAAAATCTTGTCAACAAGTGTTATTTGCATTCAAGCAGTCGCGTCGTTGGAAATTCATTCCTTTCGTAACGTCATTCTCCTGTAGACGTCATAGAGCAGGCCTTGATTTACAACATGCCTCGCTGCACACAAGCACGAGCTGATATTGCAGAACCAATTCTGTGTCTTTTCCCACCAGCCTCACTAATCCATATGGAAAGGGTTGTGGCCTGAGCTCAGCGCGAATCACTAAATGGATTCTGGGAAATGACTTGCTGTAACATCATTTGTCGAGACATAAAACTGATTGGATGTCCAGAACACTTTTAATCAAGAGCGTGTCCTGCTTTGAGGCTTATTATCAGAGATTATCCATGCACTTCATTTTCACCCGTCTTCAGTTTTATGGTTGTTAATGAAAACCTGATTGGAAACACCAATAAGAAATTGTTCAATAAATGTCACCGGTTAAAAAAAAGTTAACTTAATTTAGTTACATTAAGTTTGATTTCTATTCGAAACTGTAAAAAAAAATTCTATCACTAGACAAAAGACAAAATCCTCTTCAACAGTGCATGATTAGTAGCAGCTCTGTGCCACATAAGTGCCTTTTGGGCAGGTTTTCTCAGCCAGTTACAGTCAGACTGACCTCAGCACATGGAGATATGTCTATTTCTTTACAAAGAAAGATATTTAGCTGTGATTGATTTTTGGGGGCAAGACCATAACGATAACTACATTTTTTTTTTTTACATGCAGCTTAGATACGGCTGCATTATTTTTTGGGTAAATGTTATTAGCTGGTCTGATGACAAAAATCTGAAAAGCAACATACCAGCTAGAGACTTTTCTTTTTTCTATTTTGTTGTTTTTATGTCTGAATGATGATCCAGCTGTAGAAAATAGAATTTGCATTAGTTTTAAGTTGGGCTAATAATGAGTGGTAAATGAAACATTACTGCCACATCTGCTACAACCAGCTGTTCTTTTCCCCAATATTATTTTCTCCCTAATTTGGTAACCTGCCAATTTCAGCTACCAACCCAAAAGAAGGTGAGCGCTAACATGTTCTTTTCCTAGAACGACGTGAAGCGAACCAAGTGCGTCTTTTCCAACCGCTGCTTATCAAAGCGCTATCAGCCCTCTTCCACATATCTGAGCTCATAATCACCCGTGATTGGCTACCACTGTGATTTACTGTCTTTTTTGCTAGTGGCTAAGCACTTTGTTTTACTTTCTTAGACACCTGTCCACCAGTTGCTGGGCATTAGCGAGATTGCAGATGCTAGGCCAAATTTTTCAATAATGCACCACAAATCATGTTGGTATTTTTCTTTAACACCCTCCATCATTTAATCAGTTAACAGTTAATGACTACTAGTGGTCAGTTAACTCGTAAAAGAGCTTATAAAATTTTTAATCCATTGTTGAATCAATCTAGGGAATACAGATTTCAAGTTAAAAGTATGATTGTGTTATGCAGTGTTTTACAATATACTGATACCGCACAGGCTCAAGGTTCATTATTTTTGCAGTGATCCTTCACACAGCAGCAGATATTAATGATTCATTTTAACACATACTGCCCTTGAATTGGGTATGGGTGTGTGAGAAATGTCATGCTGTGTCCCTTTCAATACGTGGTCATAGCAGACAGCTTTATGAACTGTGTATTTGAGCCTGTCTCATATATCATTGTTTCAGCCAGATGTGCGTATCACCGCCTTGCATCTGAGAGGAACAGCTGCTCCACGTCTTTCGTTCCAACATATCAAGCACGCATTCGGCTTGATTTGTGCTAAAATAATGTTTGGAGATGTTCGCTTGTTTAGTGACGTGCGGCTTCATTTCTCTCTGATTCAAAAACATTCTCTTAATGAGGCACCATTTGCAGGCCATCTGTCTAGATCTGACATTTAACAACATGCCTTCTTCTGCAACATGAATCAAGAATGCTGAGTTATTGCTCTGGGCTACCAGAACTTCAGCCTGTGCACTAGTCACTGTTTGGGGGTTAGGGATATTGTTTTGTAGACATGTTAAGAAAGAACTTTCATTAATAGCATAGATCTTCATGTTCGTCACCGCACGTTATTGCTGACATGATGGACAATTCCTACTTATTAATAAAATACTGTAAGTGTGAGGAAAAGGTCAACACTCTTTAATAGTACTCAGCATCTTTATTGATTGAATCACGATATGCTGTTTAAAATCATTCTGCTTTTTAACAATATGCACCTTGCTTGAGTATGCTCTCCATCTGAATCACACTGAGCTGTCGGGCACTGTTCGTTTCTCTGAATCAAATTAGAATTTTCAGAGAAGTGGAATAAATATCCACATTTGAATGTTTAAGCCAGTTTCCAAAAGCCACTATTTTTAAATGGACAGATCTGGAAAATATGTTTAAATGTTATACCAGTACTTACTTAGAGAAAGTTCTTTGTATTCAGAGTTGACTTACACAGATTTTTAAGTTGATTTAGGTTTACATTATAAAAATTGGTTCTCAATTCTGAGTTAGAATTTTTACAGGAGTAAAAGTATCCGTGCATTTGCCTCTCTGATGGCCCAGGACAGTTTTGCCCTTTCCTTTTTTCTTTAAGGCCAACTTGTCACCTGATCTAAAGGTGGAGTCTCTGGTCTTCAGCTGCACATGCACCTTTGGAGCATGTGGTGACGGTCTTGGAGATAGTAATCAATGCACTTGCTGATTTAGCCTGTCACTGATGGTGTGTATTTGTACAAGGTGAAGTCGCCATTGGTTGCAGCCTCCCTGCACATGTTGCCAACTAGTGTCTTCAAAACAGTCCAGAGCTGGCTCTGTGACTGCATAGCTTCTGCAGCAGATCATCATGCAGGTTAGCTGTTGCATAAGTTTTGTTTTGTATTAGTGTCTGCCAATCGCAGACATGAACACTGGTTCCTCAATGTGCCTGTGAAAAGTCATGCTGAAGACAAAAATAGCACCATTTTGGATCCGAAGTGGCTGCTGCTTGCTACTGCTGCACCATCATCCTGACCTTGATTTTATATCAAGATGCAAGAGGAAAATATAAACTAGTCAGAGGAGAGATTATAAAGACACTGATGTCACAAAAAAAGCTACTTATCAGGTTGTGTTTCTATTGGAACAGAGATCTGCATTTACATGTTTAAAGAAAGAAGTGGGCAGTTAATGTTTTGAAGCTTGTACTTTTGTGTGATATGTAAGTAAAACTGAAGAGCTATATAGATAAAGCAACGGTCTGCAGAGATAAAAAAAAAACAAAAAAAAACTGATGCGGACAGATGAGTCATCCTTCAGCATATTCTCGACAAATAGGCGAATGCATGTTTGGTGTGCACCAAGAGATGACGCATTTTAATCATACACACATGAATAGGGCATAAGGAGTCACTGAACAGTGTGATGAGTATGGAGATGGTGTACATCATATGCTAGCATGACTAAATCATACGTCCCAAGATCTCCAACCCCAACTGCCCCTCTCTCCCACTAGAAAAAAATTCACTCACCCAACCGTGTGCTTTGTGGCTTGAAGCAGTGCCACGACTGATGACCTGACTATTCATCTTGAGCTATTTTTACTCTGTCTCCTTCAACCAGCAGGCCTGCTGGGAGAAATGGAAGAGGTAAGAGAGGGGAGCAGAGGGGAAAGAGCTGAGCTTGGCAATTTGTTCTCTGTCAATTCTTCCTCTTTTTATTTTGTGAGATTTTAGTCTGGTTTTCCCACCATAGTTCTGTAATTTTCTCTGTAAAAATATGGTTTTGAAACTGGTATCCAACGAGCTTGGATGCTGTCTGGTTTAAAGTACAGGCAGTGAATACAAGTGCAGCCATTTATTTACAAAGTGCGGCAGGAACAATCAGGCCGTGGAACATAAACCGAAATAGCAAAACATACAGGCTAGAGATGAGGCAGAGCAACAAACAGCACGTGACATGACGCTAAATAAAGAAACATGCGACTTACTTCAGCTTACTCCTGTTTACTAAACTCAACTCCTCCTGGGCAAGTCATAATTACAATTTGATAAGTTGCAATTACAGTGTCCAGTGCGTTCATTTCTTCACTTTAGTTTAAGCAAGTTGAATGTGTAATGCAACTAAATACAGCAATTTTTTAAACTTTTCCCCACTTCTGGAAAATGAAGAACTAAGAATGTGCATCATTTTGCAGTATGTTTTAAGAAGGCTCTGTAAACTTTGTTACACATTATACACTATATTGCCAGAAGTATTCGCTCACCTGCCTTGACTCGCATATGAACTTAAGTGACATCCCATTCCTAATCCATAGGGTTCAATATGACGTCGGTCCACCCTTTGCAGCTATAACAGCTTCAACTCTTCTGGGAAGGCTGTCCACAAGGTTTAGGAGTGTGTTTATGGGAATTTTTGACCATTCTTCCAGAAGCGCATTTGTGAGGTCACACACTGATGTTGGACGAGAAGGCCTGGCTCTCAGTCTCCGCTCTAATTCATCCCAAAGGTGTTCTATCAGGTTGAGGTCAGGACTCTGTGCAGGCCAGTCAAGTTCATCCACACCAGACTCTGTCATCCATGTCTTTATGGACCTTGCTTTGTGCACTGGTGCACAGTCATGTTGGAAGAGGAAGGGGCCAGCTCCAAACTGTTCCCACAAAGTTGGGAGCATGGAATTGTCCAAAATGTCTTGGTATGCTGAAGCATTCAGAGTTCCTTTCACTGGAACTAAGGGGCCAAGCCCAGCTCCTGAAAAACAACCCCACACCATAATCCCCCCTCCACCAAACTTTACACTTGGCACAATGCAGTCAGACAAGTACCGTTCTCCTGGCAACCGCCAAACCCAGACTCGTCCATCAGATTGCCAGATGGAGAAGCGCGATTCGTCACTCCAGAGAACGCGTCTCCACTGCTCTAGAGTCCAGTGGCGGCGTGCTTTACACCACTGCATCCGACGCTTTGCATTGCACTTGGTGATGTATGGCTTGGATGCAGCTGCTCGGCCATGGAAACCCATTCCATGAAGCTCTCTGCGCACTGTTCTTGAGCTAATCTGAAGGCCACACGAAGTTTGGAGGTCTGTAGCGATTGACTCTGCAGAAAGTTGGCGACCTCTTCACACTATGCGCCTCAGCATCCGCTGACCCCGCTCCGTCAGTTTACGTGGCCTACCACTTCGTGGCTGAGTTGCTGTTGTTCCCAAACACTTCCACGTTCTTATAATACAGCTGACAGTTGACTGTGGAATATTTAGGAGCGAGGAAATTTCACGACTGGATTTGTTGCACAGGTGGCATCCTATCACAGTTCCACGCTGGAATTCACTGAGCTCCTGAGAGCGACCCATTCTTTCACAAATGTTTGTAAAAACAGTCTGCATGCCTAGGTGCTTGATTTTATACACCTGTGGCCATGGAAGTGATTGGAACACCTGATTCTGATTATTTGGATGGGTGAGCGAATACTTTTGGCAATATAGTGTATATCGGAATTGTACAATGCTGTCGTATTTTTGTGCAGGCAATGATCTTGTTTTATTGTGAATAAATATCATTAATTTCAGAAACTCTACCAGCACCTACGGGCAGTGCATCTATTGATTCCACCATGTTTTCTTACTGATAACTTACTCATAATTACAATCATCAGGGTGAAATGGGGCACAGGTGAAGGTGTGTAGGGCATGTGTTGCATGTGTTGTGATCATGTGACTTGTGGGGCCTGATGGATAAAGTAGTCCAGTGCTGACTAGCCCTGAGGGACAAATGGCATTTTAAACACTCTTCTTGTAAAAAACTGTGTAGTAAAAAAGTGTAGTTTTTGTACAAAGTATTTACATTCATGCTTCACTATTTGGCAAATCATGATTCAGCTGATTGTGATTAAAGTCTTTTTATTTTTATTTCTCTCTCTCTCTCTCACTCGCTCACACACACACACACACACTTCTTTAAGAGACTTTAAGGTTTTGATACACTGTTCTGTAGTTATTACAGTAACTGAAGCAATGTAATGAAAGTAAATGGGCCAAACTAAGACAGCTATCTTTTATCATTTTAAGGAAGGAAGGGTTCTTATTGTATGCAGCTCCATGTACTGCAGTCACAACATGACATTTTGTCTGTATTGTGCAGTTTCTTCTAGATTTGTTTTCTTCAGCACTGAGGAATTATTGACTCTGATTATTCAGAAAGTTCTGATGAATCTTTGTGTAATTAAAAACCAAGATTTATTTTAATGTGATCATTTAGTGTTGTGTTTTTACCAGGACCCATATTTCTGACGAAGGTGTTAATATGATTAAGGAGACATTTATGAGTTAAGGATGGAGTCACTAGTACTAGCACATCATGGGCAATTCTTCAGAACGGAGGACTTTAAGTGCTCTCTCAAAGAGAGAGAGAGAGAGACAGAAAAAATGGGTTAGTAAGAGAGCTACTAACTACTAGGGTAACTACTGTATGAATGCACGCTGTGATATCACGTGACACGTCTTGGTCAAAACCTGTGTAAAATCTGCTGTAATTTTTAAAAATTGAAGGCTTGATTGTGTGTTAATTTCTGCGATTATGAAATAAGATATTTATAAGGGCCAAGATTCCCACTTTACCATTTGAGCCAGTTTACATGATGTTGTTAGAGCTCTTAAACTACTCCCAATGTAGACGTCTATGAGGGTTTAGTCAATTCTGTAACAGACAGACTGGGAAGTGTGCAGACTTCTGCTCTCTGGATTACTCTGTAGCTGCATTGGATTTGCTAGAAGATTTGATATGATCCAGTTTGTTTTTTTTTTTTGGTCACAGTTGTTGCTAGTACAAATCCATAAGCTCAAACACAGGTAAACAAGATGTCATGGATTTAGAGGTGTTTTCTCTAAAGAACATCTGTCCTAGCCGTGGTTGCTTTGTTCCTACTCCATTAAAGTAGACATAAGAAGAAGAGCACTGTAGTAAAATTTTAAACATTTTGTTTTGGAAAGTGTTCAGTTTGCTTATAGAATGGTTCTGTTTGAATTGGGATGGAATTGTGCTCTATTTGTGTCTTGTGTTTTAACAACAGTGCAGCCCCAGAAAAATTCACACCACGTTTTCTGTTACTACTGATACTTGTAGTAGATTGAGCAACGCATATTTATTTGTATAATTAAATTTTTACACTTTATTTGCACCTGTTTATTTATCTATATGGGCAAAATATTGGCATTAGAAATTAAAGAAATCATAATTCTTGATGTGATGCAAGATTAGGCCAGTGATACAGTGGATATAAAACTACTATAAACAGTGCATTGATCTAAGTGATTCAATTCAATTTTATTTGTATAGCACTTTTAACAATGAACATCGTCTCAAAGCAGCTTTACAGAACATAGAAAATAAAAACATAGTGTAAAAAGTGAGCAAGCCTGTGGAGACTATGGCAAGGAAAAACTCCCTTAGATGGTATGAGGTAGAAACCTTGAGAGGAACCAGACTCAAAAGGAAGCCCATCATCATTTGGGTGAGAGTGGGATTATAAATTATTCTAAACACCAAAGAGTGTGATATGAACAATGTCCTTTCTGCAGTTATGTACAGTCTACAGTGTGATGTAGAATGTTAGTGTGTGTATTAATTAGGAGTTGTTGTTGTCATCCTCGAAGTCCACATAGGGCTGGTAGCATTGCTTTGATATACCCAAATCATCACGAAGCAGAATCCAGCTGAAGCTGGCCCATCTCTGGATGCTTCAGGATCCTCGCAGGGTTGACCTCTGTCTACTGGATCACCAGATGCCTCGGGATGGGTAGAAAAAGGTGGAAAGGAATTAGCGTAGCTGCTGTTCATAATATTAGCAGGACTAGATGATAATGTGCATTTGATCAGATTTACTGGAGTACAAGGTTATAGGATGAATTATGTGTATGCCAGGCTAAAGAGATATGTCTTTAATCTACTTTTAAACTGGGAGACTGTGTCTTGGAATAGTCTTCTTTGGAAGGCTGTTCCCAAATTTAGGAGTGAAATATGAAAACACTTTACCCCTTTTTGTAGACTTTAATATTCTAGGAACTACCAGAAGTCCAGAGTTTTGTGATTTTAAAGAGCATGGTGGATTGTAGCGTGTCAGAAGACTGGTTGGTGGATACGTGGGAGCTAAACCATTTAGAGCCTTGTATGTAAGTAGTGCTAGTTTGTAATCAGTTTTAAACATAACAGGTAGCCAGTGCAGGGATGCTAATATTGGGGTTATATGATCATATTTTCTTGATCTGTTAAGAACTCTGGCGGCTGCATTCTGGACTAACTGTAGCTTGTTTATTGAAGATGCAGGACAACCACCTAGTAATGCATTACAATAGTCCAATCTATAGGTCATGAATGCATGAACTAGCTTTTCTGCATCAGCTACAGATAAAATGTTCCCAAGCTTGGCAATATTTCTAAGGTGGAAGAAGGCTGTTTTTGTAATATTGGAAATATGACAAATTCAAAGGACAAGTTGCTGTCTAATATTACGCACTGGTCTTTCACTGTCCAGCTAGTAGTAATAGTACATCCTCCTAAATGCAAGCTGAATTGTGAGAGCTTTTGTATACTGGTTTTTGGACCAATAAGTAATATCTCTGTCTTACATGGATTTAGTAAAATTACCGGTCATCCAAACTTTTATATCTTTGACACACTCACACTCTGGACAATATATATATAATATATTTAGGTATCATTGGCATAAGAATGGAAACTAATCCCATGTCTTCTAATGATGTTACCCAAGGGAAGCATGTATATTGAGAACAGCAGAGGTCCTAAAACTGACCCTTGTGGAACCCCGTATTTCACTGGCATTACACTGGACAGTTCTCCATTTAAATCTACAAATTGGTATTGATCAAACAGGTAGGATCTAAACCATTTTAATGCCTGACCCTGAGCACCTGTGTGATTTTGTAAGCGATCTACAAGAATATTATGATCTATAGTGTCGAATGCAGCAATAAAATTAAGTAAGACTAAAAATGCAGCCTTGGTCTGAAGCTAAAAACAAGTCATTGGTAATTTTTACTAGTGCAGTTTCTGTACTATGATGGGACCTGAAACCTGACTGAAATTCTTCGAAGATGTTGTTATCCTGTAAGAAGGAGCATATTTGAGCTGACACCACCTTTTTTAATATTTTGGATATAATTGATGTAATTGATATAATTGATGCCGTAGCATTGTGCTTTATGTATCGCTGTTCTTACAAGCTATTCTTGTGCTATTCTTAATGCTGAGTATCAGTATATCAGTTATGTCACACATGTGCTTGTATGACTCAGTGAACACGTTAGAAATGATCGCAATTAGCAGGTTTGGCAAAAGTGGTTAAACAAAATCTTTTTTCAGAGGCATGAAGACATTTGAAATTTTATAATGTTGTAATGGTGCAATGCATGTCTACATTGTTTAGATACAATTTTACTGCTCTTTCTGTGTCTGTTGCAAATATGTTTTCTATATTGCTACCAAAGCATCAGCTGCTACTTTTCCTTTCCTCTTGTCTTCATTTTTTTTTAGCAGTGACCTATAATTCTGCCCTTTTGTTTCTTTTTTTTCATAGCTGTGCTGTGCTCAGATGCTTTAATGCTTCTGTGTTGTTCCATATCCATGATCCTTAAAGAGCTGTCCATGGTGCTGCTCCATTTTTCTCGTCACTACAGCAGCTCTCAAACAATCAATTTGTTGTGCTAGATTTAATCATCACAGATTATTTACACATGTGATGTTTATTGAATCATGAAGAATATTATGAATATTATAAATAGAACTGAGCTGCCATTATGCCGCTTTATTTTCTGAGGCATCCTGAATGCAGCCATGTTTAAACTGGGAAGTCGAAAGACCCTCATTTGCTCATTAAAAAATATTTCCTTGTTTCATCATTACTGTGAACTATTCAGAGTTGCTTGGGAAGATTCAGCCTGTCACAATGATGTGCATTTGCATCGTCCAACTGTAATTTATTGGCCCAATGAAAGGAGAAAGGGTGAGGGATCAATAAAACCACGTGGGGGTTGGGATTGTGGGGGTTGGATGAAGGCTGAGGTTGGTACCAGGCACATGAATCTCACAGGATGGACTGCAAGCTGACTGGGTCTCTTAGGCTAGGGCCACATGTTAATTAATTCAGTTTTCATTACCTTAATTACTGCACTGCATTACTGCCAAACAGGAAATGAATATCACATACATCTTCCTGTTTTCTCCTACGCAGCTGAGACAGAGAGAATCCACCATCTGTCACATGAACGCTGTTAAAAAAAAGGAAAATAATGGTTCATTAGGTATAAACAATTTAATCAACAGTTTAATGAATAAATGATTGGACGGCACCATGTAATCACCATAAATGTAATCACACAGACAAAAGAAATGGTTATATGGATGCATAGAGGAAGATTTTTAATGATAGGGAAGCAAAAATTTTATTACAGAAACCACTCCAAGAAACGGATAAATCCATACATTTAAACTTTTACATCCTGAATTTATATATTTCTGTAAAGCCTCTGTGACATCGTCCATTGATAAAAGTGCTGTATTAATAAAATTGAATTGAATTGATTACCATTCAGACAGGGCTTTCATGTGCTTTTCATTAGCTTCTCACTTGGGGAAACAGCATTGCTCTTTCCTGTTTAAAGATTTCAGTGGGGTTCCACTGTATTCTGGTTGGACTGTTTTTTTTTTTTTTCTAGGTGTGACATCAGCTCAGTGAAAGAACCAATCAGAATTAGCCAGTTCTCTACTCCTTCCACAGAAACTACAATGACCTCTTTTAGTGTTTTTACCTCAGTCTCTGAGAAACAAAAACTCCCATCAATTTAGGTACAAAAACATTTTTATACTGTATACTCACCATGCTTCTTTATAACACACAAAATCACATCCTGAGGTTTACATTTATCAACAACTTATTTGACCTCCCCGTGTCTTCATAATACATAGAGCATTCAGATTGCTATCACTGATCACCAAATGCATATGAATTTTCACACATCACTTTTTCCCCTGAACATTTCATTATATATTAATGTAACAGCAATTATATTGTTACAGGAAATGATGAACAGGTCAATACAAAACGTTTTTAATAACCCTCACAATGAATATAAGTCTTTTTAATTCCTATCCCAAACCAAACAGCTTCCACATAACAATAAATTCCAAAAGTTTGCTTAAAGTTATCTATATTTAAAACTATTTAAAGGTTTAGTTTTTATTTTAAATATAAAATCTATTTATATTCTACTTAAAAGTGATTTTTTAGTGTGCTTAAATTCACTACAAATGTAATTGTGTTATAAAATGCAACACAATCTGAAAGTAAATTTTTAATGAAAGTACAGTATTTGGCCAGAAGTGTTTGAACACCTGACCATCACATCTATATGTGTTTGTTGATTATCCCTTTCCAGATTTATTCCCTTTGCTCTTATAATAACCTCCTCTCTTCTGGGAAGACTTTCCACTATGTTTTGGAGTGTGGCTGTGGAGATTTAGACCCATGCAACAATAACAGATTCAGAGAGGTCAGACTGTGTGTGTGTGTGTGTGTGTGTGTTTCTATCTGTCTGTTTGTCTGCCTGTGTGTCGGTAGACACATGTTTGCTGTGTGTGGTGGTTGGTGGTTACATTGTGGTGTGTGTGCTTGTGTGTGTGCCCTTGCTGACAGTTTGAGATAAGGAGCACTCCTCTGTGGCTTGACTGAAAAAATTGTTACTTTGGCATGGTCTGCTGCATCTTACAGGACACTGTTAGTAGTCCGACAGCAAGCTGCTTTAGAAGCATTTTTTTCATCATTTGACCTGTTACTGAGGGTTTTTTTTGTTTGATTGTTTTACCAGAATTCCTATCCATTGTTATTAAAGTCTATTTTTATTGTAATTTTTTTCTATATACATTATATGGCCAAAAGTATGTGGACAACTGGCTATAACCCCTATATGAGGCTCTTCCTGAAACTGCTGCCACAAAGTTCTATAGGATCTGATTGTATGCAAGACACTGACACTAGGGCCTAAGCCTGTTCCAGCATAACATTGCCCTGGTGCACAAAGTGAAGTCCAGTGGCATGTCAACACTTCTTTATCCTCAGACTGATCTGCTCTTTAACTAATAGTGAAGAGAGGCTTGGGGGTGGATGTGGCTGGCTCTGCTGTTTATCAGAAGATCTAGAACAAGATCTATTTATTTACTGATAAATTTGCAATCATGATTTCTTTTGGCAATAGGTTTATATTTGGAACCTCACCTAGATAATATCATATTTAAACTGAGAGAGAGCGAGAGAGAGAGAATGGGAGAGAGAAAGAGTATATTTGAACTGACACAGATGATAAGACACTAATTTTAAGCAAAAAGTACAGCTGCCTACTCTTATTGGGTATCAGTGCTATCAGATCATAACATCTGATACAACATAACACATTGTGAAGTAAATTTAATATACAGGTATGTTGCTGCACAAATAAATAGGCAGCATGAAATGAGAGCCATCTAGAAGTATTTCACTATCATTAATCAAAGCAAACTGTGCTCTGTGGAAGTATCATGAAGAAGTTCAGCATGCATCGTCTTACAAGAAACCAGACGAAACATCTCTCTGTGTTTAAACAGTAACTTTAATGGAGAGTGTTGTGGGCAGGCAACATGAGCATGCAGAGCAGTAATGGTGAGTCTGCTCATTAAAAAGGAGCACAAGACGGTGGAATATGTGATACACAGCTAGATCGGCTATTCTGTAAGACATTAGAGTGGCTGTGTGGGATAATAAGCTCAATTCAGCATGACTGGTAAAGACAAAAAAAATTTACAAAAAAATTACCAAGGCAGTCTTTTAAAATTAATTTACAGGGTTTTTTTTCTGTTGTTGTCTTTAAAGTTGAGTCAGATAGTAAGAACTAACATGAGCAGGTGACCATTTAAATGTAGCCTCAGAAAGCAGTGACCATATGGCATTATTTTACTGCTAGAAGTCAAGAGTACAATGGTTTGGTCCATGAGTCCAACTGTGCTGCTCTCATGCAAATATGTTTTTGTGTATCTGCCCAAGTTTCTTCTGCTTGCTTGCTGACTTTTCTTGCTTATTTCTTCAAATTTTGTATCCAGACAACCTCGATTTTCAATGCAACAACACATCAACCAATCAGAACAAGGTACAGACTTTTACCAATTAAAAATCTAAATAAAAATGAATGATATAACTGAAATGAATGTAGCTTTCATAGCTAATGATACCATTAAAGAGGGAGACTTTATTCAGTGTTTTGAAATCGTATACAAAAACACAATTTAATTAAACAGCTGTTCATATAAAAACCTTTAGGTCAAACAACCACCATGAGACAGAGGGCAATTGTTTCCAAATTCCTCTGCTTTTTTCCGGCATATCAGATGTTCACATTTGTGTTGATGTCACAGGAAACATTTCCTGGTGACTCTTCCATACTTGTGAACAGATGAACTGTTTTGTAGTGTTTTTTTTAAACTGGGTACAGCACATGTGTTACGTAGCAGCATGTTGAGCATTTATTTTAAAGTTTGTTAATCCAGGGAGACATTTTTTCATTTTCAGGTGGCAAGCAACAGATACAATCCAAGCAAAAAAGATGCTTCAAATATCATGCGCTTACCTTTTTGCAGTAATATAATGTTATAGAATTTAATAGAATTTCTTTCATAAGAAACATATTGCATATTGCTTTTTTATAGCCAGTTCTATTTGATTCTCTGTTTCTGAGAACTCTGAGAGTAAGAGGGTGTATTAATGCGTGTGAGTGTGTATTGGTAACATACCAAGGTCAATAATTCTGACTCCCACATCCGCGTCACCTTTTTCTGTCCAGCTCTTTTGCTACTTCCTGTTGCTATGTCCAGTATTTCCATGGTAACACAGAGTGTATTTCTACGTCTTATGCTTCTGTCTGAGTGCAATCAGTGGGAGGAGTACTCCGTCACTCTGGCTCATATGTCCCTTTTGTTTATTCACTCACTCACTCATTCATTTGTGTCTTTTTTTTTTTTTTTTAAACACTTTACACTGTTTATTGTCTATAGTGAGTTTTCATGCGGTTTCCTCAAGGCATGAGTAAACTGCAGAGTTTATTAGTGCACAAAACAGCTGTGTGTCATTGTAATTTTACATTTAATAGGTTTACTTGGACATTTTTTGGTATTTTTTTTATTACCGTCACAGACAAATGTTTGTAGTATGGTTTTGCAAATACTGAGATTGTCACTGTATACACATTTGATAAGTTGTCTGTCTATAATATCTCTTTATCTTTGTAATACTGCTGTGCTATATATATATATATATATATATATATATATATATATATATATATATATATATATATATATATATATATATATATATATATATATATTTGTGGGGACTTTATATTAAACAGATTTCCGGGAGCCAGAAAATGGGCTTGTTCCATCCACTCTATTCATCGACCTGGTATTGCAATACTTCCAGGAATGGGGAACTGGTGGCTAAGGGAAGTGGTTAAGGCTCTGGGTTGTTGATCGTAGGTTGGGGTTCAAGACCCAGCACTGCCAAGCTGCCGCTGTTGGGCCTCTTAACCCTCACTGCTCAAAGGGTGCTGTATCATGGCTGACCCTCTGCTCTGACCCCAACCTCCAAAGCTGAGATGTATGAGAAAAGGATTTCACTGTGCTGTAATGTTTCTTCTTCTTTTTCTTCACTCTGAGTAGTGGCAGATACCTCATTCTAATCTGACGCTGACATCGTCATAGTAACTAAACCTCTTTTACAGCAGGTTGGGTCTATTTACGTGTAAGAACTGCCATGTCGGCCAACGTCACGGACATTCATAATCTATAATACATGAATTGCATTGGAAAATATATTCAACAAATTCAATCCAATATTGCTTCTATTATTTCTGGCAGTTCTATATCATCATACCCTCATTAGGAACAACATCCTAATACTGGGTAGGTTGAACCGTTCTGGCCATTCTCCTGTGACCTTTTTTATCAGCAAGGTATTTCCACATGCAAAATTACTTCTCACTGGACTTTTTTTTTTGTATTCTGCACTACTTTCTCTCTGTAAACTGTAGAGACTGTGTGAAAATCCCAGGAAATTTCTGAAAAACTCAAAACTCATACTGTTGTTGGTCAGAGTCACAGCAATCACTTTTGTTTTTTTTTTTACCTATTCTGATGTTTGATGTGAATTAATCTGAAGCTGTTGACCTGTATCTGCATGAGTTTATGCATTTTGCTGCCTCTGTGTTGATAATTGAGCAGTAATTGTATATTATCTCAAGCTTATATATATATATATATATATATATATATATATATTATTTATATATATATATATATATATATATATATATATATATATATATATATATATATATATATATATATATTATTTATATATATATATTATTTATATATATATATATATATATATATATTATTTATTTATTTATATATATATATATATATATATATATATATATATATATATATATTATTTATTTATATATATATATATATATATATATATATATATATATATATATATATATATATTATTTATTTATATATATATAATTTATATATATATATATATTATTTATATATATATATATATATTATTTATATATATATATTATTTATATATATATATATATATATATATATATATATATATATATATATATATATATTATTTATATATATATATATGTTTTTTTGTTTGTTTGTTTTTTTTATGTGTGTGTGTATTGTAGGATACAGCAGGACAGGAGCGCTATAGGACCATCACAACAGCCTACTACCGTGGAGCCATGGGCTTCATCCTCATGTATGACATTACCAATGAGGAGTCATTCGGAGCAGTGCAGGACTGGTGAGTCTCAGGTCCCGTTCCTTCTCTAACAGACTCTGTGTGTGTGTCAGGAAGAAAAGTGCTGTGTATTTTGTGGAGGTAAGTGAGTCATCGTCTGCTGAGAACAAACCTTTTTCCTAATATCAATGCCAGTGACAGCACTGAGAAAGATGAATAAAAACCTTCCTCTTATTCTCAGCAGTGGGGAAAAAACATAATTAGTACAAGTGATAAGAAGTGTAAATATTAGCTGGTAATGTATGTAGAAAAAGGACTGATAGTATCAGCTTCATAAAACCCTGAGATCAGCAGTTAAAGAAGATTTGAAATGACTTCCTGAACAGGAAGCTAAATGAAGGTATGTGAATGCAGAAGTCCTTCTTTCATGATCTTTTATCACTGACACATGTGACATTTACCTGAAGGGAATAAAGGTAGGTACACTGTTTTGAAGAGCAGGTAGGGTGTTAATATTTGATGGACTTCATTTACATTTCTTTAAGGAGAAAGTACTTGGGACCCAGACAGACCCATCCGGTCGGTACATTCTGAAGGAGTCATGCAAAGCTTTATTGATCTGCCATGATGGGTAATTTGGCTGAGGTTAGGGACGAGATCGTGATTTAATTGGATAGCAGAGAGGCTAAAGAGGGGCATGATAATATGCTGAGGAAGTAGAAGTGACAGATTGCAACAGAATTGCAATGAGCACTGTTTGCTCTACAAACAGATATTGATATAGATCAAGGTTGGACAAATCATGAATCCTTTAGTCAGCTCATTTCTGTCCCATGTTTTATTTTGCCAAAGAAACCATATTGACAAAGCTAAAAAGTGGTATCTAACATAATGAAATGAGGTATGGTAAGCGGCACCATATATGGCCAAAAGTTTTTAACTCCAATCCAGATTTAGTCTCCCTTATAATAACCTCCACACTTCAGGGAAGGCCACTTGTGTTCTTCCATATCATGTTTTATGAACCTTGCTTTGTGCACATGGGCATTGTCATGAAGCAACAGTTTCCAGTGAAGGCAATTCTTAATGCTCCATTATACAAAGGCATTCTAGACAATTGTGTGTCTTAGACGAAAATGTGTGGATGGTCCACATGTGGGTGTGATGAGGATGTGGGTCAACAGGTGGGATTCAGAAAAAAAATACAGCGTTAATGTACGTCACAACACAGTGAAGTGCATTTATTTTGTGAAATGTCAATATAATGTTAATAAAAATCAAAAGCCTGGACATGAAATATTTTATTGTGATTTGTAGAACATAAAGATAATATTACTGAAGAACTTATTGCTTTTCAGTGTGTGTGTATGTGTTTTCAGCCAGCTTGTGTGTGTGTTGTGTGTGTATTGTGTGTGTGTGTGTGTGTTTTCCTTATGCAGGCAATGCTGAAACAACATTGTATGGTGCAAAAAGTCTTTTCAATATTGCCTGCATAAGGAAAACACACACACACACACACTAGCTGGCTCCAGACTGTTGCTATGGCACCAGTTACTGAAGCGAGCAGCCTTTTAAAGCTAGACATGAGGAAGGTGTGTACAAAATGTTCTTTAGAGCATGTTTATCTGAAAAGGATTCTCCAGAGAGGATTGTTGTTGTAAAGAGTTTTCATTTCCATTGCTGTTTATATAATCTAATATTTCTTTCAAATGAATACATTTCATGTCCTCATATGAGGTCACCTGGTGACTGCCTTCATACAGCATGATTTCATTGGCTCTCGTGAGGATCTCCTGATGTTCAGCTCTCAGTGTCTGTGTCTGTAACATCAGTTTATGACGAATGGAATAAAACACACACTGTTATATTTGTTTCCAGGTCAACCCAGATAAAGACTTACTCCTGGGACAATGCACAAGTCATCCTGGCTGGTAATAAGTGTGATATGGAGGAGGAGAGAGTTGTGTCTGTGGAGAGTGGCAGACTGCTGGCCGAACAGCTCGGTAAGTCCATTCCTCCGGTCATCTGTGTTCGTCTCACCCAGGAAACAAATTAGATGATTTATTTTTCCTTTGGGATCATTCAACTAAAAGGTGCTAGGAGACATAAAGTAGCAGTAATTAAATAAATAACACAGTCATTCAATTAGGATTATGAAGCACATTAGTCTTTGTGTATGTGAAGTAAAACACCCAAATTGTGTGGTAGAGGACAGTAACTGAACATAATATACTGAAGTGCAGCTCATAAACATTTTACTTAGGCAGAAAAATGCTTTAGGAGAACGTTGCATACCTTCGCTGTGAATAAATTAAAGCAGATGAAGCATTTGCTTTCAGCTCACAGCTCAGGCGATAATTAAACACATCTGATTAGATGACACCAAGCACTCATTAACAGCTCCTCACATAGCCTTTGCCATCAGTGTGGAGAAAAACGATATTAAATTCATTGTCTAAAGGCAAGAAACATCTAATGGTGTCGGTTTCATCCTTTTGTAGTTATGTATAATTTTATCAAATGTCAATGTTGCTCAAGTTACAATTATTTTGCTGTAAATGTTACATAGCAAAATGTATTCAGGAACGAGGTACTATATTTAATCTACTCTGTAGAATGTTGTGAGGCTGAGAGAGTGAGAGACTAAGAGAAAGAGGCTGAGAGAGAGACTGAGAAAGAGACTGAGAGAGTTACTGGGAGAGACTGGAAGAAAGAATGAACAGGCTTTTATTAGTGATGAAGTTGCACCTGATATGATCTGGTTATAGAAACAGAGAAAGAACAGAGTTCATGTAAACACTGCTTTTGTGTGGATTTCAGTGGCATTGTCGTATACTGTAATGGTGATGTGGTGGCTTTTATAGTCTTCAAGGTGAACACTCCAGACATAGAGAATTAAGTAGAACAAAAACACACAGTTGGTTTGTTTTTGTTTGAGCTGATGTTTGCTAATAAAAGAAGTAGACATTGTGTTCTGCAGCATTGTATCACTGTCAGCTTGTCTAACAGCTCTGTGCGGCTCTTGAACTGGATAAGCAGCTTCGGATTAAAACATCTTTCAGATGAATAAATGTGAGAGACTGAAAGACATGGCCTCACTTTACTTCATTATTCTTGAATTAGCTTGTGTACTTGTGTGTTTACACTCATCCGCTGCCTCTCTGTGAATTAACACCTCTAATGTTTATGGTTTTTGTGTCTCCAAGGCTTCGAGTTCTTCGAGACAAGCGCAAAGGATAACATCAACGTGAAGCAAACATTCGAGCGCCTTGTTGATATTATCTGTGACAAAATGTCCGAGAGCCTAGAGACTGATCCTGCGGTTACCACGGGAACGCAGGGCAACGCCAGGCTAACAGACAACCCGCCACCATTACAACAACCCAACTGTGCATGTTAGTGCATAAGAGTCCTGTGTGTACCTCTGTGTGTGTGCGCGCGTGTGTGTGTGTGTGTGTGTGTGTGTGTGCGTGCGTGTGTGTGTGTTTCCAATACATGGGCTTCTATAGGTCGAGGCATAAAACCTTTAACATTGCAGCTCCTGGATAGAGCAAGCTGAATCTCATTGTTCAGAGACAGCATGTTGAGGGTCATGTGACACTCAGCTCAACGCTCCTCCCAACATCCCAGATTGCAATAGAATGAAACTCATTTATGAAAAAAGGTGAGGAAAAGGGGGTTGAAATGCCTCAACACTTTAGTGACAGAAAGCTCTGTATATATTAGCATTAGCAATCCAGTTAGCATTAAAGCTCATTGTGCATCAGTCCTGAGCCTCTACTAGACCTGGATCTGACTGTCGACCTACACTGTTCATAACGAGTTCAGTGTGAAGCCTGCTGCAGCGTAGTGCTAAAGCTGCTCAGATCACCACATCTGAAACACTACCATGTATATTACCATGGTGTATATATATTAGCTTTACTAATAAAGTGTCGGGTAAAAAGTAGTGATGCTTAGGAAAAAATCTCTAATAAAATAATTTAAAAACAGCGGATTAAATTCTATTTTTTATTAGTTAGCTGCAAAATTAAATGATTAAACTTAATAGAAGATGAGGGAAAAGCAAGCCTGTAGTACAGATTTAGATTTTAGTGTCCAATCAGGACTCGTGTTATAAAAGAACTGTTGATTAATGAAATATCTGAAGAAAAAAATGTATGGTGTTGTAATTTAATTAAAATATATCAGAATTCTTCTGCCAGAAAAGCTGCATCTTTGTTGTGGTAGCTCCTCACAACTATTGTACACACTTCTAGTTGTTTAGAATTGCATTGCAGCTTTAGGAGCACATAACCTGAGTCATATAAAATCAGGTGTGGAGCAGAGCTCTAAAAAAACAACACAACCTTAGTGCTTTAGCGATGTACCTTCCTCCTGTAACCTGTTTATTCAGTGCTTTTCCCCAGACATTCTGCTATAAGACTTTTGAGTGTTCATCTATTGACGCAGACACTTGGAGCAGGAAGTGGTGCCTTGTATCATTTCCCAGCTCTCCTCCCATCTTATTTCATCCTTCTATCATGAGTGGCTTGTTTTTTTTAGTTTTTTTTTTAACATATAAAATAATTGGATTCTGCAAAAGCAAGTCTCATTGAAAACTGAGCTGTGTGAAAGAGCAGGAAGCTATTTCCACACAGTCACTCATACAATCAATATTTCATGCAGCAAATTTTCAGAATTATAAATAACAGTATGACATTTCTTCCGCTTGTAATTCTCCAAATATTTCAGTTCCCATTGATTGCGTGTGGTCCAGCATCGTCCTGCACTTCCTCTCTTTATAGAACCATCTGATGAATAGAAACGTAGCCCTGGTGTTAGATTTGTGTTGAATATGCTTTGAGTCTCCTGTCATTTGTGAGTGTGTGATGTGAACTAATAGAAAAATGCAGCAAATCAGTTCTATTTATTGTATCTGAAGCGAGTAGGCCAGTGTGTGTAATGTTAAACAGTCCTTATGCACCACTGATGTGGAATCAGTGCAGCTGTTTTTCTGCAGCGTTTAGCATTACACTTGCATGAAATTGTGACATCTATATTTAGAGATTGGTATCTTATAGTCGTTTAAATTCTGCATCCTGCACACATGTGGGCTGCAATGGGCCAGTAAGTGCAATATTTTAAATCCTGTTTCCTGTACATACTGTAGATGTGTAATCTGAGGAATGTGTATATCTGTGTGTGTGTGTTAGAAAGAGAGAGAAATAATTCATGCATATAAAATCTATTTGAATGAGAAATCAGTGTGAATCATACTGTGTGTGTGTGTGTGTTAGGATAAAGCTTGAATGTTGAAATGGGAAATGCTGTTTTTAGACACTCCACTCCCACTCATTCACCATCTTTTTCATACTGATGTGTTCACTGAAAATAGGAGAGTAATAAGTGTGTGTGTGCGCGCATTTGAAATGAAACACTAGTTTCTTGCCTAAGCAAGTGGTAATATGTGTATGTGTACATCCCTGTGAGAGCCGGAGCATGTTTGATGTCATTGTACTGACAGTAGAAGATTCTTCATTTGCAAATGAGCCAGTTTAACCAAGATTAGACTCTAGTAGGATGAATGTTAATGGATTTTTTTATTACTCAAGCCCTATAAGAGACAAATGAATTATGGACTGATGATGATAATGATGATGATTGTTATTTGATTGAAAAACAATTCATTGTCTACAGAAATCAAACCCATCATGACATGACATTTGATTTTGCCGTGCTGTGTGTAGGAATTCCTGTTAAACTGGTTGTTTTGTTTATATGTGATGAGTGTATGACCAAATGTTACTGTTGAAAATACAGATAAACCTACAGACTGTATTCATACTTAAATAAAGTTATTAATGAAGCATTTATTTAGTTTTGGAAATTATTAATTACTGTGATATTGTTCTTGAACAGTTTAGTGTTTAAGTGTTGTTTATTGTGTGGGGGTGTGAGAGAGAGAGAGAGAGAGAGAGCGAGAGAGAGAGAGAGAGACAGACAGACAGAGAGAGAGAGAGACAGACAGACAGACAGAGAGAGAGAGAGAGAGAGAGAGAGAGATATGATGCTGCCCTCTGCTGGCTGGTTGATAATATCACAAGGATGACAAAGGATGAGGTGGGTTTGAATGTCGCTAAATCTAGCTAGCTCTACTGATGCTATGTTCATTAGAAGCTGCACCAGGTGATTAACGAACTAGCTAGCCAAGTGTGTATAACTATTTCTTATCTCACCCTCTGTCACTCAAACATTTCATCACCTAAACAATGCTCAAAGCGGCCACCTCCACGTTATTCATGACCGGAAAGGACATCAAAGTCAGCAACTACCAGAACGGTCCCACATGGTGTTAAGAGCTTCACGCTGTGTGAGATGATTAATGTGGCCACTAGATGGCAGCATTACACTGCTGTAAATTCCATCACCGTCTACACAAAGATGAACAGCTTTTTTTCTACGTCTGCACATTTCTAACAGACATGCCGATGTTCGTGTGTGTATATATATATATAATGATGTAAATCGTATATATAAATTTGTTATGCATATTTGTATTTTTTATATTTATATATCACTAGCAGTATAAGATATGACATTTTGGAATTGAATACACCATATTTAATGTGAAAGTAAAGGCAGAGTACCAAACAGTCATCAGTCCATCAGCCATGAGCTGAATCAATCCTAATATTCCGAGCTGTTTTAACAGCATAGTGTACCTTATTCATATTTATTTATGAATGGTGTTGACTCGTGGAGTTCGTGCAGTCACCACTAGGAGGTTGTGTGTGCGCGACTGTGTGTGTGTGACAGAGAGAGAGTGAGTGAGTGATTGAGTTAATGAGTTAGAGAGTGTACTGTAGAGTGAGTTAATGAGTGAGAGAGTGTACTGTAGAGTGAGTTAATGAGAGTGAGAGAGTGTACTGTAGAGTGAGTTAATGAGAGTGAGAGAGTGTACTGTAGAGTGAGAATGAGAGTGAGAGAGTGTACTGTAGAGTGAGTTAATGAGTGAGACAGTGTACTGTAGAGTGAGTTAATGAGAGTGAGAGAGTGTACTGTAGAGTGAGTTAGAGTGAGAGAGTGTACTGTAGAGTGAGTTAATGAGTGAGACAGTGTACTGTAGAGTGAGTTAATGAGAGTGAGAGAGTGTACTGTAGAGTGAGTTAATGAGTCAGACAGTGTACTGTAGAGTGAGTTAGAGTGAGAGAGTGTACTGTAGAGTGAGTTAATGAGAGTGAGAGAGTGTACTGTAGAGTGAGTTAATGAGAGTGAGAGAGTGTACTGTAGAGTGAGTTAATGAGTGAGACAGTGTACTGTAGAGTGAGTTAATGAGAGTGAGAGAGTGTACTGTAGAGTGAGTTAATGAGTGAGAGAGTGTACTGTAGAGTGAGTTAATGAGTGAGACAGTGTACTGTAGAGTGAGTTAATGAGTGAGACAGTGTACTGTAGAGTGAGTTAATGAGTGAGAGAGTGTACTGTAGAGTGAGTTAATGAGTGAGAGAGTGTACTGTAGAGTGAGTTAATGAGAGTGAGAGAGTGTACTGTAGAGTGAGTTAATGAGTGAGACAGTGTACTGTAGAGTGAGTTAATGAGAGTGAGAGAGTGTACTGTAGAGTGAGTTAATGAGTGAGAGAGTGTACTGTAGAGTGAGTTAATGAGTGAGACAGTGTACTGTAGAGTGAGTTAATGAGTGAGAGAGTGTACTGTAGAGTGAGTTAATGAGTGAGAGAGTGTACTGTAGAGTGAGTTAATGAGAGTGAGAGAGTGTACTGTAGAGTGAGTCAATGAGTGAGAGAGTGTACTGTAGAGTGAGTTAATGAGTGAGAGAGTGTACTGTAGTGAGTTAATGAGTGAGAGAGTGTACTGTAGAGTGAGTTAATGAGTGAGAGAGTGTACTGTAGAGTGAGTTAATGAGAGTGAGAGAGTGTACTGTAGAGTGAGTTAATGAGTGAGAGAGTGTGTTAATGAGTGAGAGAGTGTACTGTAGAGTGAGTGAGTTAATGAGAGTTAGAGAGTGTACTGTAGAGTGAGTTAATGAGAGTGAGAGAGTGTACTGTAGAGTGAGTTAATGAGAGTTAGAGAGTGTACTGTAGAGTGAGTTAATGAGAGTGAGAGAGTGTACTGTAGAGTGAGTTAATGAGAGAGAGAGTGTACTGTTGAGTGAGTGAGTTAATGAGAGTTAGAGAGTGTACTGTTGAGTGAGTTAATGAGTTAGAGTGTACTGTAGAGTGAGTTAATGAGAGTTAGAGAGTGTACTGTAGTGAGTGAGTTAATGAGAGTTAGAGAGTGTACTGTAGAGTGAGTTAATGAGAGTTAGAGAGTGTACTGTAGAGTGAGTTAATGAGTTAGAGAGTGTACTGTAGAGTGAGTTAATGAGTTAGAGAGTGTACTGTAGAGTGAGTTAATGAGTTAGAGAGTGTACTGTTGAGTGAGTTAATGAGAGTGAGAGAGTGTACTGTAGAGTGAGTTAATGAGAGTGAGAGAGTGTACTGTAAAGTGAGTTAATGAGTGAGAGAGTGTACTGTAGAGTGAGTTAATGAGAGTGAGAGAGTGTACTGTAGTGAGTTAATGAGAGTGAGACAGTGTACTGTAGAGTGAGTTAATGAGAGTGAGACAGTGTACTGTAGAGTGAGTTAATGAGAGTGAGAGAGTGTACTGTAGAGTGAGTTAATGAGAGTGAGTGTACTGTAGAGTGAGTTAATGAGAGTGAGTGTACTGTAGAGTGAGTGAGTTAATGAGTGAGAGAGTGTACTGTAGAGTGAGTTAATGAGAGTGAGAGTGTACTGTAGAGTGAGTTAATGAGAGTTAGAGAGTGTACTGTAGAGTGAGTGAGTTAATGAGAGTGAGAGAGTGTACTGTAGAGTGAGTTAATGAGAGAGTGTACTGTAGAGTGAGTTAATGAGAGTTAGAGAGTGTACTGTAGAGTGAGTTAATGAGAGTGAGAGAGTGTACTGTAGAGTGAGTTAATGAGAGTTAGAGAGTGTACTGTAGAGTGAGTGAGTTAATGAGAGTGAGAGAGTGTACTGTTGAGTGAGTTAATGAGAGTGAGAGAGTGTACTGTAGAGTGAGTTAATGAGAGTGAGAGAGTGTACTGTAAAGTGAGTTAATGAGTGAGAGAGTGTACTGTAGAGTGAGTTAATGAGTGTGAGAGAGTGTACTGTAGAGTGAGTTAATGAGAGAGTGTACTGTAGAGTGAGTTAATGAGAGTGAGTGTACTGTAGAGTGAGTGAGTTAATGAGTGAGAGAGTGTACTGTAGAGTGAGTTAATGAGAGTGAGAGTGTACTGTAGAGTGAGTTAATGAGAGTTAGAGAGTGTACTGTAGAGTGAGTGAGTTAATGAGAGTGAGAGAGTGTACTGTAGAGTGAGTTAATGAGAGAGTGTACTGTAGAGTGAGTTAATGAGAGTTAGAGAGTGTACTGTAGAGTGAGTTAATGAGAGTGAGAGAGTGTACTGTAGAGTGAGTTAATGAGAGTTAGAGAGTGTACTGTAGAGTGAGTGAGTTAATGAGAGTGAGAGAGTGTACTGTAGAGTGAGTTAATGAGAGTGAGAGAGTGTACTGTAGAGTGAGTTAATGAGAGTGAGAGAGTGTACTGTAGAGTGAGTTAATGAGAGTGAGAGAGTGTACTGTAGAGTGAGTTAATGAGAGAGTGTACTGTAGAGTGAGTTAATGAGAGTTAGAGAGTGTACTGTAGAGTGAGTTAATGAGTGAGAGAGTGTACTGTAGAGTGGGTTAATGAGAGTTAGAGAGTGTACTGTAGAGTGAGTGAGTTAATGAGAGTTAGAGAGTGTACTGTAGAGTGAGTTAATGAGAGAGAGAGTGTACTGTAGAGTGAGTTAATGAGAGTTAGAGAGTGTACTGTAGAGTGAGTTAATGAGAGTGAGAGAGTGTACTGTAGAGTGAGTTAATGAGAGTTAGAGAGTGTACTGTAGAGTGAGTTAATGAGAGTTAGAGAGTGTACTGTAGAGTGAGTTAATGAGAGTGAGAGAGTGTACTGTAGAGTGAGTTAATGAGAGTGAGAGAGTGTACTGTAGAGTGAGTTAATGAGAGTGAGAGAGTGTACTGTAGAGTGAGTTAATGAGAGTGAGAGAGTGTACTGTAGAGTGAGTTAATGAGAGTGAGAGAGTGTACTGTAGAGTGAGTTAATGAGTGAGACAGTGTACTGTAGAGTGAGTTAATGAGAGTGAGAGAGTGTACTGTAGAGTGAGTTAATGAGTGAGAGAGTGTACTGTAGAGTGAGTTAATGAGAGTGAGACAGTGTTCTGTAGAGTGAGTTAATGAGAGTGAGTGTACTGTAGAGTGAGTGAGTTAATGAGTGAGAGAGTGTACTGTAGAGTGAGTTAATGAGAGTGAGAGTGTACTGTAGAGTGAGTTAATGAGAGTTAGAGTGTACTGTAGAGTGAGTGAGTTAATGAGAGTGAGAGAGTGTACTGTAGAGTGAGTTAATGAGAGTGAGAGAGTGTACTGTAGAGTGAGTTAATGAGAGTGAGAGAGTGTACTGTAGAGTGAGTTAATGAGAGTGAGAGAGTGTACTGTAGAGTGAGTTAATGAGAGTTAGAGAGTGTACTGTAGAGTGAGTTAATGAGAGTTAGAGAGTGTACTGTAGAGTGAGTTAATGAGAGAGAGAGTGTACTGTTGAGTGAGTGAGTTAATGAGAGTGAGAGAGTGTACTGTAGAGTGAGTTAATGAGAGTTAGAGAGTGTACTGTAGAGTGAGTTAATGAGAGTGAGAGAGTGCACTGTAGAGTGAGTTAATGAGAGTGAGAGAGTGTACTGTAGAGTGAGTTAATGAGTGAGACAGTGTACTGTGGAGTGAGTTAATGAGAGTGAGAGAGTGTACTGTAGAGTGAGTTAATGAGTGAGAGAGTGTACTGTAGAGTGAGTTAATGAGTGAGAGAGTGTACTGTAGAGTGAGTTAATGAGTGAGAGAGTGTACTGTAGAGTGAGTTAATGAGTGAGAGAGTGTACTGTAGAGTGAGTTAATGAGAGTGAGAGAGTGTACTGTAGAGTGAGTTAATGAGAGTGAGAGAGTGTACTGTAGAGTGAGTTAATGAGAGTGAGAGAGTGTACTGTAGAGTGAGTTAATGAGAGTGAGAGAGTGTACTGTAGAGTGAGTTAATGGGAGTGAGACAGTGTACTGTGGAGTGAGTTAATGAGAGTGAGAGAGTGTACTGTAGAGTGAGTTAATGAGAGTGAGAGAGTGTACTGTAGAGTGAGTTAATGAGAGTGAGTACTGTAGAGTGAGTTAATGAGAGTGAGACAGTGTTCTGTAGAGTGAGTTAATGAGAGTGAGACAGTGTTCTGTAGAGTGAGTTAATGAGAGTGAGTGTACTGTAGAGTGAGTGAGTTAATGAGTGAGAGTGTACTGTAGAGTGAGTTAATGAGAGTGAGAGTGTACTGTAGAGTGAGTTAATGAGAGTTAGAGAGTGTACTGTAGAGTGAGTTAATGAGAGTTAGAGAGTGTACTGTAGAGTGAGTGAGTTAATGAGAGTGAGAGAGTGTACTGTAGAGTGAGTTAATGAGAGAGTGTACTGTAGAGTGAGTTAATGAGAGTGGGAGAGTGTACTGTAGAGTGGGTTAATGAGAGTTAGAGAGTGTACTGTAGAGTGAGTGAGTTAATGAGAGTTAGAAAGTGTACTGTAGAGTGAGTTAATGAGAGAGAGAGTATACTGTTGAGTGAGTGAGTTAATGAGAGTTAGAGAGTGTACTGTAGAGTGAGTTAATGAGAGTTAGAGAGTGTACTGTAGAGTGAGTTAATGAGAGTTAGAGAGTGTACTGTAGTGAGTGAGTTAATGAGAGTTAGAGAGTGTACTGTAGAGTGAGTTAATGAGAGTTAGAGAGTGTACTGTAGTGAGTGAGTTAATGAGAGTGAGAGAGTGTACTGTAGAGTGAGTTAATGAGAGTTAGAGAGTGTACTGTAGAGTGAGTGAGTTAATGAGAGTGAGAGAGTGTACTGTAGAGTGAGTTAATGAGAGTGAGAGAGTGTACTGTAGAGTGAGTTAATGAGAGAGAGAGTGTACTGTAGAGTGAGTTAATGAGAGAGAGTGTACTGTAGTGAGTGAGTTAATGAGAGTGAGAGAGTGTACTGTAGAGTGAGTTAATGAGAGTGAGAGAGTGTACTGTTGAGTGAGTTAATGAGAGTGAGAGAGTGTACTGTAGAGTGAGTTAATGAGAGAGAGAGTGTACTGTTGAGTGAGTGAGTTAGAGTTAGAGAGTGTACTGTTGAGTGAGTGAGTTAATGAGAGTTAGAGAGTGTACTGTAGAGTGCGTTAATGAGAGTGAGAGAGTGTACTGTAGAGTGAGTGAGTTAATGAGAGTGAGGGAGTGTACTGTAGAGTGAGTGAGTTAATGAGAGTGAGAGAGTGTACTGTAGAGTGAGTGAGTTAATGAGTGAGAAAGTGTACTGTAGAGTGAGTGAGTTAATGAGAGTGAGAGAGTGTACTGTAGAGTGAGTGAGTTAATGAGAGTGAGAGGGTGTACTGTAGAGTGAGTTAATGAGAGTGAGAGGGTGTACTGTAGAGTGAGTGAGTTAATGAGAGTGAGGGAGTGTACTGTAGAGTGAGTGAGTTAATGAGAGTGAGAGAGTGTACTGTAGAGTGAGTGAGTTAATGAGTGAGAAAGTGTACTGTAGAGTGCGTTAATGAGAGTGAGAGGGTGTACTGTAGAGTGAGTGAGTTAATGAGAGTGAGGGAGTGTACTGTAGAGTGCGTTAATGAGAGTGAGAGGGTGTACTGTAGAGTGAGTGAGTTAATGAGAGTGAGAGAGTGTACTGTAGAGTGAGTGAGTTAATGAGTGAGAAAGTGTACTGTAGAGTGAGTGAGTTAATGAGAGTGAGAGAGTGTACTGTAGAGTGAGTTAGAGCGTGAGAGAGTGTACTGTAGAGTGAGTTAATGAGAGTTAGAGAGTGTACTGTAGAGTGAGTGAGTTAATGAGAGTGAGAGAGTGTACTGTGAGTGAGTGAGTTAATGAGAGTGAGAGAGTGTACTGTAGAGTGAGTTAATGAGAGTTAGAGAGTGTACTGTAGAGTGAGTTAATGAGAGTGAGAGAGTTAATGATTGAGAGCGTGTACTGTGAAGTGAGTTAATGAGAGTGAGAGAGTGTACTGTAGAGTAAGCGAGTGAGTTAATGAGAGTGAGAGAGTGTACTGTAGAGTGAGTGAGTTAATGAGAGTGAGAGAGTGTACTGTAGAGTGAGTGAGTTAATGAGAGTGAGAGAGTGTACTGTAGAGTGAGTGAGTTAATGAGAGTGAGAGAGTGTACTGTAGAGTGCGTGAGTGAGTTAGAGTGAGAGAGTGTACTGTAGAGTGAGTGAGTGAGTTAATGGGAGTGAGAGAGTGTACTGTAGAGTGAGTGATTGAGTTAATGAGAGTGAGAGAGTGTACTGTAGAGTGCGTGAGTGAGTTAATGAGAGTGAGAGAGTGTACTGTAGAGTGAGTTAATGAGAGTGAGAGAGTGTACTGTAGAGTGAGTGAGTTAATGAGAGTGAGAGAGTGTACTGTAGAGTGAGTTAATGAGAGTGAGAGAGTGTACTGTAGAGTGAGTGAGTGATTTAATGAGTGAGAGAGTGTACTGTAGAGTGAGTGAGTGAGTTAGAGAGTGAGAGATTGTACTGTAGAGTGAGTGAGTGAGTTAATGAGAGTGAGAGAGTGTACTGTAGAGTGCGTGAGTGAGTTAATGAGAGTGAGAGAGTGTACTGTAGAGTGAGTGAGTGAGTTAATGAGAGTGAGAGAGTGTACTGTAGAGTGAGTGATTGAGTTAATGAGAGTGAGAGAGTGTACTGTAGAGTGCGTGAGTGAGTTAATGAGAGTGAGAGAGTGTACTGTAGAGTGAGTTAATGAGTGAGACAGTGTACTGTAGAGTGAGTTAATGAGTGAGAGAGTGTACTGTAGAGTGAGTTAATGAGAGTGAGAGAGTGTACTGTAGAGTGAGTTAATGAGAGTGAGAGAGTGTACTGTAGAGTGAGTTAATGAGAGTGAGAGAGTGTACTGTAGAGTGAGTTAATGAGAGTGAGACAGTGTACTGTGGAGTGAGTTAATGAGAGTGAGAGAGTGTACTGTAGAGTGAGTTAATGAGAGTGAGAGAGTGTACTGTAGAGTGAGTTAATGAGTGAGTACTGTAGAGTGAGTTAATGAGAGTGAGACAGTGTTCTGTAGAGTGAGTTAATGAGAGTGAGACAGTGTTCTGTAGAGTGAGTTAATGAGAGTGAGTGTACTGTAGAGTGAGTGAGATAATGAGTGAGAGAGTGTACTGTAGAGTGAGTTAATGAGAGTGAGTGTACTGTAGAGTGAGTTAATGAGAGTTAGAGAGTGTACTGTAGAGTGAGTTAATGAGAGTTAGAGAGTGTACTGTAGAGTGAGTTAATGAGAGTTAGAGAGTGTACTGTAGAGTGAGTGAGTTAATGAGAGTGAGAGAGTGTACTGTAGAGTGAGTTAATGAGAGAGTGTACTGTAGAGTGAGTTAATGAGAGTGGGAGAGTGTACTGTAGAGTGGGTTAATGAGAGTTAGAGAGTGTACTGTAGAGTGAGTGAGTTAATGAGAGTTAGAAAGTGTACTGTAGAGTGAGTTAATGAGAGAGAGAGTATACTGTTGAGTGAGTGAGTTAATGAGAGTGAGAGAGTGTACTGTAGAGTGAGTTAATGAGAGTTAGAGAGTGTACTGTAGAGTGAGTGAGTTAATGAGAGTGAGAGAGTGTACTGTAGAGTGAGTTAATGAGAGTGAGAGAGTGTACTGTAGAGTGAGTTAATGAGAGAGAGAGTGTACTGTAGAGTGAGTTAATGAGAGTTAGAGAGTGTACTGTAGTGAGTGAGTTAATGAGAGTGAGAGAGTGTACTGTAGAGTGAGTTAATGAGAGTGAGAGAGTGTACTGTTGAGTGAGTTAATGAGAGTGAGAGAGTGTACTGTAGAGTGAGTTAATGAGAGAGAGAGTGTACTGTTGAGTGAGTGAGTTAATGAGTTAGAGAGTGTACTGTTGAGTGAGTGAGTTAATGAGAGTTAGAGAGTGTACTGTAGAGTGCGTTAATGAGAGTGAGAGAGTGTACTGTAGAGTGAGTGAGTTAATGAGAGTGAGGGAGTGTACTGTAGAGTGAGTGAGTTAATGAGAGTGAGAGAGTGTACTGTAGAGTGAGTGAGTTAATGAGTGAGAAAGTGTACTGTAGAGTGAGTGAGTTAATGAGAGTGAGAGAGTGTACTGTAGAGTGAGTGAGTTAATGAGAGTGAGAGGGTGTACTGTAGAGTGAGTTAATGAGAGTGAGAGGGTGTACTGTAGAGTGAGTGAGTTAATGAGAGTGAGGGAGTGTACTGTAGAGTGAGTGAGTTAATGAGAGTGAGAGAGTGTACTGTAGAGTGAGTGAGTTAATGAGTGAGAAAGTGTACTGTAGAGTGCGTTAATGAGAGTGAGAGGGTGTACTGTAGAGTGAGTGAGTTAATGAGAGTGAGGGAGTGTACTGTAGAGTGCGTTAATGAGAGTGAGAGGGTGTACTGTAGAGTGAGTGAGTTAATGAGAGTGAGGGAGTGTACTGTAGAGTGAGTGAGTTAATGAGAGTGAGAGAGTGTACTGTAGAGTGAGTTAGAGCGTGAGAGAGTGTACTGTAGAGTGATTTAATGAGAGTTAGAGAGTGTACTGTAGAGTGAGTGAGTTAATGAGAGTGAGAGAGTGTACTGTGAGTGAGTTAATGAGAGTTAGAGAGTGTACTGTAGAGTGAGTTAATGAGAGTGAGAGAGTTAATGATTGAGAGCGTGTACTGTGAAGTGAGTTAATGAGAGTGAGAGAGTGTACTGTAGAGTAAGCGAGTGAGTTAATGAGAGTGAGAGAGTGTACTGTAGAGTGAGTGAGTTAATGAGTTAATGAGAGTGAGAGAGTGTACTGTAGAGTGAGTGAGTTAATGAGAGTGAGAGAGTGCACTGTAGAGTGAGTTAATGAGAGTGAGAGAGTGTACTGTAGTGTGAGTGATTGAGTTAATGAGAGTGAGAGAGTGTACTGTAGAGTGAGTTAATGAGAGTGAGAGAGTGTACTGTAGAGTGAGTTAATGAGAGTGAGAGAGTGTACTGTAGAGTGAGTGAGTGAGTTAATGAGAGTGAGAGAGTGTACTGTAGAGTGAGTGAGTGAGTTAATGAGAGTGAGAGAGTGTACTGTAGAGTGAGTGAGTGAGTTAATGAGAGTGAGAGAGTGTACTGTAGAGTGAGTGAGTGAGTTAATGAGAGTGAGAGAGTGTACTGTAGAGTGAGTGAGTGAGTTAATGAGAGTGAGAGAGTGTACTGTAGAGTGAGTGAGTGAGTTAATGAGAGTGAGAGAGTGTACTGTAGAGTGAGTTAATGAGAGTGAGAGAGTGTACTGTAGAGTGAGTGAGTTAATGAGAGTGAGAGAGTGTACTGTAGAGTGAGTTAATGAGAGTGAGAGAGTGTACTGTAGAGTGAGTGAGTGAGTTAATGAGAGTGAGAGAGTGTACTGTAGAGTGAGTGAGTGAGTTAGAGAGTGAGAGATTGTACTGTAGAGTGAGTGAGTGAGTTAATGAGAGTGAGAGAGTGTACTGTAGAGTGCGTGAGTGAGTTAATGAGAGTGAGAGAGTACTGTAGAGTGAGTGAGTGAGTTAATGAGAGTGAGAGAGTGTACTGTAGAGTGCGTGAGTGAGTTAATGAGAGTGAGAGAGTGTACTGTAGAGTGAGTGAGTGAGTTAATGAGAGTGAGTGTACTGTAGAGTGAGTGAGTGAGTTAATGAGAGTGAGAGAGTGTACTGTAGAGTGCGTGAGTGAGTTAATGAGAGTGAGAGAGTGTACTGTAGAGTGAGTTAATGAGAGTGAGAGAGTGTACTGTAGAGTGAGTGAGTGAGTTAATGAGAGTGAGAGAGTGTACTGTAGAGTGAGTGAGTTAATGAGAGTGAGAGAGTGTACTGTAGAGTGAGTGAGTGAGTTAATGAGAGTGAGAGAGTGTACTGTAGAGTGAGTGAGTTAATGAGAGTGAGAGAGTGTACTGTAGAGTGAGTGAGTGAGTTAATGAGAGTGAGAGAGTGTACTGTAGAGTGAGTTAATGAGAGTGAGAGAGTGACGCTGCAGACAGTGTGACTCAGATTCCCTGGATGAAGGAGGAGGTCGATTTACCACCATGAAGGAGATCTGAAAGGCAGCAGGTCAGCGTTCTTGCTTTAAATACACGTGACACAAACACTTAATGAACTCATGCTTTTATTTTTTTTTAATGTTGCATATAAAAATGTTTCCTCTCGTTTTAAATGTTCTTCAAACTGAGTGAAGCAGAATCTACAGTTCTGTCAAACAACAATGTATCCAGTGAAAGAAGTGTAAAAAGTTTAAGGTCATTGAAAGATGTAACCTAATGAAGTAAATTTTGAAGTACCAGTTTATGTACCTTTTAATGACACTGAAAAATACAAGTAATAATAATAATAATAATAATAATAATAATAATAATAATAATAATAGCCACGACTGGCTTTGGTCCAGGGCTGCTAAAATCTACAGTATGTGTGTCAGAAAAAAGGCTCTCAACATACAAACTCTAAAGTTTTGCTTAGTGCATGAGCACGTCTACAAGGCTGGATGAGACGACGGTAGCACACGGCACCTGAACACATTTCAGAACAGCATGAATACGCAACATAAGAGTGGATATATGCAGCCAGCAAGCCTCTGTTCTCCTCCTTGTGTGTCTATTGCATTGGGGTGCATTGCGTGTGGCATTCAAAGCCAGGCAATTTTTTTGAAGAATCTTCGCTTTTGTGCCAGTCTCAATGCAAAAAACAAACAAAATTAAAGTCTGCCGCAGCATACGGAACCAAAGCTTTACAATGTAGCACTTGCTCTGATAATCAGGTCGCAAAATGGGTGGAACTTCCCCATGTGCACTACTGCTCTCTCAGTCTCCCTAAAGAGAAATCTAGAGACGCTGAAGTTAAGGCACAGCCCTGGGGCCAAACACCAGTGGCGTCATATTGTTTGGCTTTCCCCTGGTTCTCCATTAAACAAGCTCGAAGGTGACTGCTTCCTTTTTTTTTTTTCTTTTTTTTTTCTTCCAAACAGAATCTTTACATTGTATAATAGCTATAATAAACATTCTCTCAACAAGAGTTTACTAAATACAGCAACACCATCGCCATTAGGGATGATAGAGTAAGAATCATTTACAATAAACATTACAATATATACAATGCAATAAATACATGTCTGTAAACAGAGACAAAAACAAAACCCATAACAGGTAAGGTCATTTTGGTGAGGCGAGAAAAAAAACAAACAAACAAACAAAAAAAAACATGGCACAAAAAAAAGTCTAACAAAAAGTCATTACTACTTAAAAGCCAGGATTCAAGTTTTGGTGAAGAATCTTCTCCTTAAAAAACGTTTGTTCTATGTACACACTCACCATGTGGAAAGAAAGAAAGAAAGTAACTTGCAAGTAACACGCCATTTATGCTACAATTCATGTTCTACAGTACTGCTTCGTATATACAGCAACTAAAACCAATAAATAAAACCACAAACACGTATAAATAGAGAGAAATGAAGAGCCACTTGGCTAAGTGCTGAGAGTCCTATAGTGCAAGAACAGTGCGCGAGTGTGGGTTTGGCATGAAGAGGGAGAGTCGAGTTGTATTCTAGCCCTAAGAAAGCTCTCGGTCTGATTTCAGCACAAAAACGCCGGTGCACAGCGTTGCGTCTATGATCAATGAGAATTACGTCAATGGTTTTAGCTTGTCCTTTAATCTAGGCAGTTCTATTCAAATGGAAAAACTTTCTGGCATGCACACAACATGTGGCATGTTTTTCTATGAGATCCAGTGGAGTTCAAATGTAGAAGGCATATCATAAGGAGCACGATTCAGGTGGGTTAGAAAAGCCCCGGCTTCTAACACACTGAAATGTACAGTTCACGTGTCTCAGAAATTGCTTGTCTTGTAGAAAAGTAAATGCTAAATGACATCTGACGCAAGAAAAACCCAACACAGGATGTTGGCAAGAAAAAAAAAACAGTCTAAATGTTTGCGTAAGAGGAAACAGAAAAAAAAAGTGTTTGATCTAATGGCCTCGTCTACGTTCCTGGCAACATATGGGTAATGTAACTGTGATATAATGAAGTTCATTTAAAATATGTGTCCAAAAGAAACAACGTACGTTCCGCTCTGTGGGAAAAAAATCATTTCTGGCTGAGGCTCACTAGAGGTAAGTGTTTAACTGTATTATATGAATGAAAGGAAAAGAACAGAAATAGGAATGAAACTTCACTGAAGAGATTGTGTGCAATTAATGAAACAGACCCAGCAGTGTTGAATGAAGTTATAAAGTAGCGTGCTAAACCTGCCGGCCAACATAAACACATACTTGCAAGTTACTCGTCACTAGAAGTTTTTCTTTGCTGTTGCTGATTTTGTAAGAAAACGAGCATTCGTGTTAAAAGAATATCAATTGTATGAACCATACAAACTAAAAAACTGCAAAGAGGCAATGACAGCACTGAGCTGTGTATGTGTGTGTGTCTGTGGGTTTAGTCAGGTTTTCAGGAAGACTTAAATGTAGAAAAAGCCAGAGAACACATTCCAATAAATTTCCCGTTTCCCCCGTGGCCGTAGCTGCTGCAGTCCATCTCTCTTCACTGCTCTGTGTGCGTGTGTGTGTGTGTGTGTGTCTTTACTTTCAGATCTTTCTTACTGCTGCCCACATGAAGGGGATGAAAGCACAGTGGTTTACATTCCAATGTGCCAGGGGGAGTGAACACAAACACACACAGACACACACACACACACACACACACAGAGAGCACCCTCGAATGAGGCCCAAGAAGCACAGACTTGGGAGGAAGCAGGGGGGTTAAGGGTAAACAAATAAGACAGCAAAGAAAAATCAAATGTTATTCCTGAGTGCAAAAAAGGACAATGTACCAGAGTGTGTGTGTGTGTGTCCTCGTGTGTCCAGGAGAGAGCAGCGGCCGAGGTTGTGGAGTGCAAGGTGCGCTTTGGAACTTCCCCCTCCCGCCGTTTATTAATCATCCCTCTGCCTGTGCGTTTCACTGAGACATGATTAGCAGTGAGTGAATGTGTCCTGCACTGCTACGTTCCTTCCTCTTCCTCTTCCTCCTCTTCCTCTACCATACTTGGTTCTACAGAAGCATCCTCACACACATGCCCTTCTTCCTCTCCCTCCTCTCCCTCTGCCTGCTCATCTAGCGGAAGCTCAGTACACTCAGAGTTCTGTGTGCAGAGTGTTTTGGAGTCCTCATCCTCCTCATCCTCCTCCTCTTCCTCCTCCTCCTCCTCCTCAGCCTGACTGCCGCTGTCCTTCTCCGTGTCGGTTTCTCCGTCCTCCTCCAGCGTCAGCTCGAACTGGAACTTGTCTGTGGTGTTCTGCGCAGCGGGCCGCCCGCTCTCGTCGTTCTGCTCCGGTGCAGGAGAAGGGCTCTGAGGGATGGTGCTCTGGTACCACTCTCGGTTGTCCTCCAGCGTGTCCAGGATGTCCTGAGCGTCCGGGTGCACCAGGTCAGCCCAGGTCTCCCACAGAGGGTGGACGATGTAATCAATAAAGCCCACCTACAGCAACAGCCAAGAAAAGATTCTCAGGATTGAGATTAACTTTCTAGCTCTTACAAAGAAACATACAACACAGAGCACTTCACAAATCCCAGTAATGAGACAGTACTAAGTATTTAATTATTAAAAAATTGCTTGCATCCAAGAGTGGCTTATTATAAAATATCAAAAAGCTGTTCACATGGACAAGTGTTCACATGGACAAATTAGCATTAAACTGTTTTGGTAGACTGTAAATGTTTATGTTTCATGTACAAGCAGAACACAGCACTGACATTCATACATTCCAGGAAACCACCATCGAGCACAGAGGGCCAAATCTGTGTGAGTCATGTTTGGCAGACATAAAGGAGCACTGTAAAATGACCAAGCCTCAATCCCAACCAAGAATAAGACACGAAATAAGATTTGCAACAATTTCTTTTCCTGCTGGTTCAAAATTCACTTCCTGTTTATCAGTTCACTTTTCACTTACTGAGCCAGATCCTTCTATAATTTGCAGACCGTTAAATCATCCGAGTGTTACAACATGCTTGTTAAACAAATCACACAAACACACACACATTTACACACTACAGTTGTGAAATATAGGATTGTCAGTGTCAGTGTTGTGTTCTGCCTGGACAAAAGGCAACCTTCACTTTCTGACATTCGTTGAGAAAGGTGTGATTCATTTTGTCCGGGAAGCTTGTCTGTGAATTTACTGGCTTACTGACAAGAGTCCAGGTTGAGATCTACTATATCTATCTGTCTTCCTACCCCTGCAGTTATAAACAACAAACAGATATACCACTGGCAAAACTGGCATTTCTTACAATTGGTGTAAATGGCTGCTTTGTGACAAAAAGTGTATTGGACATGTTGATGTGTTGGTCACCTGACAGGATGCTGACAGGAAGCACAGCCAGTTTATAGAGTCTGAAAGGAATGTTTGATGCATTTAAATGCAGTACCTGGGATTTCTCCACTGAGGCATTGTGTTTGTCACACATGGGACTGATCTCCATGCCTCGCTCCCTCTCACGGTCACCCTGGCTGAAGAACTCCTCCATGATGCGGTCTGTCCACTGGCGGTAGAGCTGCAGTGGTTTGGTGGGGTTACTCAGGTCTGCACAGTGCACCATGTTCTGCAGCACCTGTTACACATCAAATATATACAATGCACAGTTAAAGAATTGCTACTGTTACCCTTTATCATCATCATCATCATTATCAGGATGACTCTGGGTTACTGATCAGATGGTGATAAATTTAAGCTCTGGTTCAGTGAAGGTGCCACTGATGTTCTCTTCAGGATGCATTTAATCCTGCTTTCAACTCCAAAGGCAGTGTATTACGGAACTCCGACTTCCAACTTAATAACAAACCAATATGCAAAAAGAAAAGAATTTCACTGTAATATACTGAATATTTAAGAAATCACCATATCAGTGTATGCTGTTACAGGAAAATAATTAATGGCAGAGTAGTGTGATATGGCCAGATGCAAACATTATTAATATTTAAGTTTTAATCCTCGTAGACATTTGACAACAATGCATCCATTCTCTACCCCGCTTGTCCTGCTGGGTTACGAGGAACCAGGAACCTATCCCAGGAATCACAAGGCAGGGTACACTATGGATGGGATGCCAGGATGCCAGGGCACAATCGCACACACACTCACACTGTTTGCCAAAAATTTAAATCTTTATGTATTAAAGAGACAAATTGTATAATATATTGGTCTATACGTTAAAATACAAAAAAAAATCTATGCAACTTCTGCAAAAAAGTTAGTTCCTCTTATCACTTATGTTATAACAGCTTTAAACAGCTCATCTTTCTCTCACCAGCCTCTCATCAGCAAATACACACATTTTAATATATTTATGTGGAATATCTGACATATGTGTCCTAATACTGCAGAAAAAATAGCTTATTAGAATAAGAGCATTAATATAAACCTTGTACTCTATCTATACACCTCATAATCTATCAGAACTAAGAATTCAACAGTAAGAGTTGTAAGAGTGACAATAATCGCTTTGGAAGTTTCAAAGAAAATACTGATGACATCTTCCATATAAAGTGTATCTTATTTTATTCATTACTAATTACTACTCAATTTCTTTTACACAATTTGTCCATTTGTCTATCGAGAAAATCTCAATCACCACATCCGAACAAAGCCTTTGCTCATGTCTGACCTTGTTTTGGACACAATATATATAGCCAAAAGTATAGACACACTTGACCATTGCCCTATAATGTAGGCCTTTCCTCAAACTTCAAACATGGAAGCACGTAATTGTCTAAAAAGATGTTGTTGACAGTGTTTTACATAAACTGCTAAGACCATAATCTAATCATGCACAACAGCAACAGCATTCAGAGTAATGTGCAGTGATCTTACTTGTATCCTGTCTGAATAATTATCCAACAGCAGGACTCCAGAACTGGTCACCTTCTTTGTCTCGACCATCGTTTTCAAGTCAGCTAGTAGGTTCATGTGTTTAGACATATCAGTGGCTAATACCTACAGTTAAAAAAAAGCACAAAGGAATTAAGACTTTTTTCATTGTTTTTATTTCATGTTCATCTGCATACAGATGCACTTACAATGTCGATCACCATCTTCCGGAGCGATTGTCTCTGTTTTTTGGTAAGGTTCTGGAAGATGTCACAGTTCTCTTCCTGGAGCAGCTTAAAACCTACAGCCAGATGATGGTTCTCCAGCACTGATGAGTCATTGTACATGAGGGCCAACTCAGAGTCTAAAAACACACACACACGTTCATGGCCCTGACTCAGGTTGTGATATAATTTTGATGTTCAGTTACTCATGGGAATTTATGTACAACATTATGAAACTTAATTTAGATAATCGTGTGAAACCCAAAAGTTTCTCGAGAATAAATGTCTTTAAGGTTATACGATAAGTCCGCCCACCTTGACCTTCTGCTTCTAGACATTTCAGGGAATTGTCCTAGTCAGCTGGTCCATATATTACTATTTATGCAGGCTGGAATAGATAGATGACTGTGTGTATGTGTGTGTGTGTGTGTGTGTGTGTGGTAAATAGCTGTTTCAGTGGCAGCAGTTACTAGAGCTCTGCTCCAGCCTCCAATTATAAATAAACATGCAGCACTATGTGACAATAAAGACTCAATCTTGCTTATCTGCCATCTCAGCTCACATTACCACTTATGTCACACTTTTATGTAAGCAGGGGTAAATTCTCACATCAGGTCACATTATTTAGTGATTGGATTTATCTGCGGGGTCAGTGAACCTTTTCCCACACTACAGGGATGCATTTGTTATTGTTTAAAGGAGAAATACAGTGCATGTTTTTGCTATTGTCTGCTCCCACACCCACTGTATGACTAATGATCATGATAATAGTCATTAATGATACAGCATAAATGCCCCAGTTATAAGCATGCTTTGGGAATGTGCAACTGAGTTCGCTTTGTTAGAAAATCAGAAGCCAGATGGAACCTGCCTTTAACACAAGGTTTTCTTTTCACTGAAAGTCACTTCCTGTCTTGCATCTAGCCGTGTGTCTAAATGTGAAGTACAGCTTGTAGGTGGGAACATCTGAGGTGCGATGGACTTCAGATGCAAAAAAAAAACAACAAAAAAACACGGATGCCACAAAGCCTTGTCTCACGAAATAATGGAAGGCGTGGGAAGGGAACTATTTGTGTCCGTGATATGCAGAAAAATACTCACTGGTGTTAATGAGGAACTGGTTCGAGACACCCGGGTGGTCAACGTCATGAATAGCACTGGCAAAAATGGCAGCAAGAATTTCGAGGTCTGTGAAAACAGCCTGCGAGAAGATGAAAAGTGTAGATCCAAAATTAGAAAGACTGTTTCACCCAAGTCTTCAACAAGTTCTCACATGCATTGTATCTAATTCTGTTTTCATGGAACAGCAAAAACTACCCTATAATAATTTCTTGAAAAAGGCTGCTGCTGGCCACGTTACCTCTAAAGCAGGCGTGGAGAGCAGCACGTGTGTGGACTGCGTTACGTCAGCAGCATGAATATTGTTATGATATGCCACGTCTGCATGGTAATGGTCTTCTAAGGTCATCAGGTAGGTTATAAAAGTGTCTAATGGAATTTTAAATGTCTTCAGCAAGTCTCTCTCCTGGTGGTAGACAGATATCAGTAACATTAGCTTGTAGAGTTTGACAGGTAGTGTAAAGATATGGAGTGGATTTTCAAAAAAGTCTTACCTGAAAGATTGTGTACATCATCACCGTTAATGGCCTGTTTCCAGAAAACTCTGTGACTCGGAAAACATTAAGGCCCCATTTGTTTACGTCTTCCAGTTCCTGCAATGAAATGAAAATGTTTGTCATTTTATGTCTTATATGATGGAACAGCAACCTTCCTACAAGGCTCTTAGTTGTATATCCACATCCAATTAGGATTCAGTTAAAGAGATTTAAGGTTTGTCTCAGATTGGGAGACTATGAGTGTATTGATGAAGCACTCAAAAACTAACAAACTCCCTATATTTCACCTTGGCTAAGGAGTCTTCCGTATCTGTTTTGACCCCAAAGCGAGGGATGTTAGAGTTGGTGAGGCTGGTACTGTGCATTAGTTTCTTTACACCACTTATTTGCGACATTGGCTTTTTTTTCTTCTCCTTCTCCTTCTGAGAGTGAGGCGAGGGCATCTCCACGTCATGTTGCTTGTCTGTGAGTGAGAGCAGAGAGAGCAGTGCAATCAGTGTACCATTTCATACTGCTTCCGCTTTGTGAAAGTTTGCACAAAGGAAAGCTGTTTTCACAGACATTATTCTATTGTTAGTAAAGGTGTAGTGCTTTGGGACCTGATGCAATTAGATGGCACAAATTACCTAGGAAGGTGCTGGAGATGAACTCGGAGACCTGGTTTCCGGATCGGCTCATCTCGGACAGATGGGTGAGCTCCCTGTTCAGCATCCTCTTGAACTGGAGCAAAGAAATATAGACGGATATGTTAATCAGGGACGACTGGAAGATACAACATTAGATATCATTAGGATCTACAACATTAGATATCATTAGGATCTAAAACATATCTATCTATCTATCTATCTATCTATCTATCTATCTATCTATCTATCTATCTATCTATCTATCTATCTATCTATCTATCTATGTCTGTCTGTCTGTCTGTCTGTTCAGTTCTGTGTGAGTCTATGTAGAGTTTCACATGTTCTTCCCCTTCTTTGTGGGAGTCATCCGCTTTACTATCACCTCCCCCGAAAGGGCATGTATGTGTGTGTGTGTACGTGTACATCCAGGGTATACTCTCGCCTCACGCCTAGTGAGTCCACCTTTAAGTCCCCTTTCCCAGCAGAACATTGCCCAAAGCATGACACTGCCGGCTTGCCTTCTGCCCATCATGCATCCTAGTGCCATGTGTTCCCCAGGTAAGTGACGCACATACACTCGGCCATCCACGTGATGTAAAAGAAAATGTGATTCATCAGACCAGGCCACCTTCCTCCATTGCTCCGTGGTCCAGTTCTGATGCTCACGTGCCCATTTTTGGCACTTTCGGTGGTGCACAGGGGTCAGCAAGGGCACCCTGACTGGTCTGACTGGTGACTATGCAGCCCCAAACACAACAAACTGTGATGCACTGTGTATTCTGACACCTTTCTATCAGAACCAGCATTAACTTCTTCAGCAATTTGAGCAATGGTATCTCCTCTGTTTGATCGGATCACACGGGCCAGCATTCGCATGTGCATCAATGAGCCTTGGCCACCCATAACATTGTTGCCAGTTCACCACTGTTCCTTCCTTGGACCACTTTTGATAGATACTGACCACTGCAGATGGGGAACACCCCACAATACCTGCAGTTTTGGAGATGCTCTTATCCAGCTGTCTAGCCATCACAATTTGGCCCTTGTCAAACTCACTCAAATCCTTACACTTGTCCATTTTTCCTGCTTCAAACACAACAAATTTGAGGACAAAATGTTCACTTGCTGTCTAATATATCCCACCCACTAACTAGCTAACTAGGTGCCATAATGAGGATATCATCAGTGTTATTCACTTTGCCTCGTAATGTTATGGCTGATCGGTATATATATGTATATATATATATATATATATATATATACACACACACAACATAACTGTTTCAACAGAACTTAATGAACAATTATGAATAAAAATGCAATGCAGTATAATCTCCTTTCCCTTTTATCTGTATATCTTTTTAAAAATATTTTTCTTTATTAGGTTTTCTATATGCTCTATTCACATGAAGAGGAATATCTAAGAAAAATGTCAGGAAATGCTTCAGGCCACATATCAGGCAGATATCAGGCCACACAAAATTCAGTCCTTTTTAAATGACCGGTAATATTCTTTCACCTGATAGTTAACAAATTAAATTCTTCTCTTTTAAGACCACTGAGAAAAGAAAGTAAAAGAAATCATTCTGACTGAAACACTATAAATAAATTGAAGTATAAGAATTTCCTTTTCAATATATTATAGATTTAAACTGGATAATTTACAGATTTGTTATTCACAGGTTGTCAAACCTGTGTAGAGCACCATCGCAAAGGACAACACCACATACTGGCTTTTTTTTTAGATTATTTTTTAGAGACAAAATGTGATTTTCATGCAAGATAAACCCAAAACCAGGAAGACAGGTGGTAATACAGATCTCTAGCAAGAATCAATATGCCATACCTTTATATATCCCAATGAGACAGAGAGCAAATAATTTGCTTCAGGCATTTTCGCAACCAGCCAGCTCACATATAAAGAATAAAAAAAATCTGTAGATCAGCTTATGTTCATTATCTAACCCGAGTCCAAAAAATAGTCACCAAAAAGGCATCAGCTGACTTTCGATAAGACAGAAACATCAAAAAAAACTGCTAGCTGTGAGCAGGTCGATCATATTTTCTTGCTTGTGCTGTGAAAAAATGGCAGGAGAGGGAGGATGGTGTGCTTGTGGGGAAAAAAGCATCAGTCCTGTCGACACCTTCCAAATAAGGGATTGTGCTCGTATTGGATGCAGACCGAGCCCACCGACCAGCCAATCACCACTGATTACAGCAAGAGGAGAGGGGATGGAGTGGTTAAGGCATGCTAATGGGGGGGTACAAGCCTTATGTATTAAATACAGGCATTGCCATTATCTCCTATCCTGTCTCTTAACTCATAACACATATACCAGCATTTATTCGTAACCACAATATGAACTGATTCACAAATATTCTGCAGACTATAAAATCTAAAACTTCTTTTTGTTTGCCTTGGCTTGTATGTATGTGCTACTTAATCACTTGATGATAATCTCAATTGCAGATGAAATTCTACTCATGACATATCAAAGCTGAATTAACAGAATACAACGTCCTCTCATTCACTATTAGAGCCCAACGTAATGAAAGCAAACCAACAACAACGACAACAACAGTGGTACATTCATATGGAGATTGGAAAGACCCCACCTAGTATTCGTTTAACCTGGCCACGAATCTTTCATGTGCACATCACCAATGAGTTCATTTGGAAAACAAATGAAGCTATCACAAGGCCCTTTATTAAGTCGCTGGCCAACAGCTAGCTTTATTGTATCATCTTTAGCCAATTTGAATATGTGGTTGAACACTGGATGGTATAGCATGGCCACTACTTGACTGAAGAACACACCTGTACACACCTTAACACTAAGCTTTACAGTCAGTTGTTGTTTTCTTATGCAAAAAAGAATGCATGTTGTTTTACTGTAGCACTCTAGTGCCACACTGTTATCAGACACACATGTAGATATACAATTATTATCTGCATGCCATCTGTTGCAATGCACAAAGGACCACTACAGGATTCTGCACAGGGATTTTGGATCATTTGATCATCATGAGGCATGGTAATGATTGGAACCTGAAAAATGTGTGCACGAAAAAAATCTTCTCTACCTGAATACCTACCAAATGTAGCAAGTCTAATAAAGTGGCTAGTAAACGTAGATTCTAGAAATAAATAACGGATAAACTCACTTTATGATAAAACCCTGAAATGTGCAGCACATGCCGCTTTTATCTTGAAAGTTTCACTACACACGGTAAGACACACACCCATACACATCTGGCTCTTTTTATGTGAATATTGTAAACAGACTAGTAGTTGTGTATTATAATGACATGTTTTACTTCCACAGAACTGAGTGGAATCAGATCAGTCAGCGTTTTGCTGACTCCAGAGTGAGTAGTGATCATTAATTAAACGCAAATCAGATGCCAATATCAGTCCAGCATGATCAGCATGAAGGAATTTTCTGAAATAAAAGCTAAATGCCTCCTGTCATGGTTACATTTGATCTGTTTTCCTACATTTTCCTAATCGCCTGCACCCAGTACATTTCAGTGAAGCTACCAGCAATACAATCCAAGTGCTGCACATTGGTCCTGCTGTAGCTGTTTTTGAGTGGGCACCAGGCTTCTGTGGTGTTTTCTGGAGCAGGCTGAGGCTCTGGACTCATCTGGAACTCGGGTGGCTTTGATTAAAGCCATCGGCGGCGTCTTTGAGAACTCCATGGCTTGGCTTTTCCTTCCTTGTGGTTAAGGCTCTGAAGTGAAGCAGCATAGTGGCAGTGGCTCCTGCACCACAGCGTGTGTGTGCAGAACCCGAATGCCTCTCAACACTCAGCCACAGTCCTGGAAGGAGGAGTGGTCTGCGGTCATCTCTCTCTCTCTCTCTGCTTTACCCTATACTTCTCCTTGCTCAACTTTGCTTTTCTTTAGCTTTGGGTTTGTATCCAGGCACAAAGAACCCACCAGCTTCATAATCTGTAGGGTGTGGCATGTGGTGAAATAGAGGTAGAGGGGAACGCTAACAGCAAAACAGCACTGCTGACAAATAATGAACTCAAGTTTTCATACTTTTTTTTAAAACTAGAATTGTATTAATAATGCCTTTTCAATATGACAATACAATTTCTCTGATGATTCATGTGCATGATTCTTATGTCTGAAAGATTCTTTCGATGTCATTTTGACTTGAGAGAAACAATGATAAGTAAAAGTGTGAAAAAAAGTAAAAATATGAATGAAAAAAATAGATTTCGTTTCTTCTTTTAAAAAAAAAAAATCCTGATACATTTATATATAGTGTAAATATAGAATAGCCCTTATGTGTTACTTCCACTGATAGCTATAAGTAGTTAGACCAAGGTAGCTTGGGAAGTTTTTGTTTTCTGTTATGTGATATCTGCAGTTGTGAAAATCAATATGAAAACAAGTTTGTGATAATGCAGTGGCTGAATATAGTCCACTACTTGGTGATAACAGCTTTTCACCTGACCTCAGAGCAGAGGAGAAGGACATTTTAGGTTTGCTCATAGACTTAATCACCCGTTATGTTTATCTCTCATGAGACACTTCCCTTCCAGACTTCTTTGTAAAGGTGGATGCAACACACAAACACTAGCCTAACATCAGATATAATATACAAGTAAACCAAAATATGCAAGGATATATATAAATATATATATATATATATATATATATATATATATATATATATATATATATATATATATAAGAGAAGTGTGTGTAAATAGCATGTAAATCTTTTACAACTTTACACTTGGCTTAAAACTCCCACTTATAGGAAATAACACTCCTTTAACTTATCAGGCAAGTAACAAACAAAAAGGACAGTGCTTATATAAAGCTGTTCCTACAATAAATAATGACTGAGTCTGAAAAAAGCTTTTGGATTATACTCCTCTGGAAGAGTCAGACTTGTTTACGGTTTGCTCTAAAATAGTGAAATGGTGAACAACTAAGATGTTATCAAATATCTTTCCTGGCAAAGGTGGTCTACTGGAGCCCCAGCATCACTGAAAAGGGATATCCGCATATGTGTCTTACTTCTGAGTCATACATTCCCTGAATCATCACACCAAAAACCGCCCCCTGCTCTCTCCTGAATCTTATTATAACCCTTTTATTGTAAATCATACTCATTTATTGCTAATGTATGTGAATATATGTGTAGGAAGGAGAGACAGAAGACCTAGACCTCACTCTCTCTCTAGCACTATCTTCGTTTTCTCTCTGTCTGGCCCACTACTCTACCGGTGGCTCGGTTTGTTGTGTTTCCATAGCAACTGTGAGCATGTAGGATCATGCTTAGGCCTCCTCTGTAACAGAACGGGTGTGTTTGTTGCAGTTTATGTGGGTGTTTTTGTGTGTGTGTGTGTGTGTGTGTATGTGTGTGTAGGTATTCAGTTAATCAGCATGCAGTGCGCTTGGCTGATTCCAGCATTTCAGAAGCATGCTTGATGTGCTTAAGGACAGATATGAAACAGGCTGGAGAGGGAGAGGGGCCAAGGAGCAGCCATGCTTTTGATTGGTGCAGAGCTGCTGTGCTACAGTAAGAATGAAAATGTTTTACGCAACAGTGCTTAGATCACTGTTAATTGAAATAGACTAAATCATCAGGTATCAAAACTGGAATAACAAACACAAGTACTGATTCATAAGCACCTTAATTCTTTGCAAATAAGTGTGTGTGTTTTTTGTGATAAAATCATGGATGACGCAATACCCTATATTTCTGTTACATACAAACTGATTTTCTATAATACACACTTATGTTAATACATTTGCAGGTCCTTTGCTTAGAGCTTGTTCTGGCAGGGGACTAAAATCAACTTTTCCCTCTTGTTTATTAAGATCATTTCAACAGAACATTATCAGTGTGATATAACACCTGGTTCATAATCCCAGAAATGTAAACATGACACCTGATCATAATCTTTATGTTAATTAGAGCCATTGTATGGTCTAACATATCTAAAGTAAGGGCAAAAATGTTATATTCCAAGCACCGTAAAAAGTTTTAAAACGTGTTTGTTTAATACAAAACAGGAAATGATGCTTACAGTCATTGCCAACCATCTCCTAGGCTACACCATGTAAACACCATTTAAAGTGCATAACTTTTCCATAATGTAAACAACGTGATGCCTACGGAACATTCTAATACTACAGAATGTTAATAAATGTAAGTCAAACAACATTCAACACAATGTGGATAGACCATGAAAATGGGATAAAAGTGTTTGCTATATATCAAAACTAAAAAACAATCATATGGGACAGCATATATTTAATAAGAAACATACATTTGTTAGAAACCAATGAGTGTAAATTATGGGAACTAGGAAGCACAAATTAATTGAGTTAGGAAATGTAAACTAAGGTAACTAGGAAGTGTAAGTTATGGGAACTAAGAAGCATAGATTTGGGGATTCTAGGTACCATAAACTAGGGGAAGTAAAATATTAAGTATAAAATCTGGAAAGTAAAAAATAAAAACTTGGCAGTAAAATGTAGAGGAAGTAGGAAGTGTAAATTATGGAAATTAGGGAGTATGATCTAGGGACGCTAGAAAGTATTAATTTGGGGCTCTAGGAAGTGTAACTTAAATTCCTGGAGCCCTAACGTTTAAGTGTAAACTAGAGGAACTAGGGAGTATAAAACTAAGGGAACCACAAAGTGTAAATAAGTGGAACTATTTAGTGGAAAATAGGTGAACTAGGAAGTGGAAAATAGAGGAATTAATGTACATTTTGGCCACTTGGAAGTGAGAATTCGGGGAGCAAGGATGTGAAATGTAGGGGAAATAGGAAGTATAACTTAAGTGGGTGTGTGTGTGTGTGTGTGTGTGTGTGTGTGTAAGAGCAAGAGCTAGAGAGAGAGAGAGAGAGAGAGAGAGAGAGGGAGAGAAAGAGAGAGAGAGAGATTGGACAATGTAAAATGATTGGACATTTCTGTGTGCATTTTAGCAGCAGAGGCTCTAAGAAGCCCTAGGTTCCTGGGAATTAGTGTATTGTGTATGTCCCAATGATGCCTTAATCACATGCTATAGTTCCTAGAATGAAACTGGCTTAGGGAGTATAAACCAGCTTATCGGTTCCTAGAAAGATTTTGCTCTCCTTCTGTTCAGAAATACAAGGCAATTGTGTTAAAAGAAGACTTAGATAACCAGGCATGAGTAAGATTACCAGGCATGGCTGCTCTGCTCCATCATTCTGTTATTGGTGATGAGGTCACCAATAACGCTGAGCTATAGGAGAGATATGTCATATGAAAGTGGCTTGCACTTATGGGATATCACATACAGCATTGTTTTTTTCTACACTAATAATATTTTAGGCTAATTTCTGCCAAAGCCACTCTAATTAAGCATCTAAAACTGAACCCAATTCACACTGTGGTCAGAAAGCAGATTATGATTGCATGACCTTCAGCATAATAGATGGGAATTCTTCTTTCTTTTACACATCTAACACCCCCCAATCCCCCCACAACCCCAGCTCCACTTTTCAAGGCATTAACAACAGTAAACAAATCACATTTGTATTACATATATATCCATCTATCCAGGTATCCATCTACTATCACAACACTGAGCACAATGCAACACTCAAGTCCAGTGTAACCACAGTCAAAGCAGAAAGCTGCATCACAGCCAATGCACAGTAAACATCCACACACTCCACTGCAATCTGACTTCCACAGAAGCCACTATCAGAGATATGATGCAAATGACAAATGAGAATGCAAGAATCTTCCGTGTGTACACCAGCACACACACACAGAGGTCCACATGATGAACAGCCAGTCAGCTATACTCACATAGCATCACAATCATCCTGTCCCGTTTTGATCTGAGACACCGGTGCATTTAACAGAGCAGAGAGAGAGACAGTTCTCAAATGAGAGTGTCATGTCAGCTGATGAGGACGATGACCCCTGGAGCACTGTGATGGAGAATTTTAACCATGCCTGACACATGTCTTCGTCTTGCATGTAACATGTGGTTTGTGTACATTTCCCAGACAGACAGCGCATCCCTTGGGTGGCCATCTTGGCTCTGGCTCTCATAAGCCTCAGCCACTGCTAAACCTACATTACCTGCTTGTTTGGACCAGTGAAAACAGTAACTCATAAAAATAAGTCATATGTGCCCTTAATTCATATATTTATAAATTGCTGTATCTTAAAAGTTTTTTTTTTTATATCTCACTGCAATTAAAAATGAGCTCTTAATAAGAAAGTCATGATACTCTCAGATTGTATATGGATGGTCTGTCATCATACAGCATGGCACTGGAGTCTCTATATTTGTGTTGCATATGTAAGGGATGACAATATGAACTGATGTGACTTGACCCTTCAGGGGTACATGAGCAATTTTTGGGAAAACCTTAAAATAAGTGAATGATGTGCAGCATCAACAGTGGAAGCTGGAAGGCTGACTCACCTTGTTTGAGGCCATCTCGCTGACAGAGTGGCGGGTCTGCAGCGTCTCCAGCTGGTCCAGGCACCAGTCAAGCTCCTCCAGTGTCTCGGTGGCCAGCTTCTGGTAGGCCTCCTCTGGGGGAAGACAGGAGGGGAGGGGGTGGTCAGTTTTGAGGCGTTTCACGGGGCTAGCCGAGGTCTCGTACCCGGCCATGCCGCGCTGTCCAGATTTCACACGCGGGTGACTCTTCATGCTGCAATGAATAAAGATGTCTCCTACAAGTAAGAGGAGGGCTGAAGGATCAAATCTAAACTCCTGGGCCTGGGAAACCCTTCCATTTAGTCCAGAGGAGTGCAGAAAAGTCCAGATGAATGAGAGAAAAAGGATTTACGCTGGTGAGAGTCCAGCAGTGCACAGATCTAGGCCTACAGAGCAATGGAACACCATGCTCTAACTATGCAAAATCACACAGCTCGCATGCACAAAATTCTGAGCCAGATGCGTCACTGACTAAGACAACAAATCTGCATCCCAACACATGACTAGCGCCAGGCTCCAGTAGTGGTCCATCAGGTGAGGGGGGTGATCTGGAGGAGAGGGAGAAATTCAGCAGGACAGCTCTTGCCTTTCAGTCTTGCACTTATTTCTAAAAAATAAATAAATAAATAAAAGGAGCAGATTGGAAAGCAGAGCCCACTCCTCTTGCACCTCCTCTACAGCTCCCTCTGGCCATAGACCAGACCTCCATATGAAGCTGTAGGAGCACAGTGATGAGCGTCCCTCCTCTGTTAGGGAGTTAGCTCAACAAGCTGATATCCAAGCTGATTAAAAAAACAAAAACAAAAAGAGGAAATAGTAATCTAGTAAGAGCTGAGCAGCACCTCAACGTGGCGGCATGACTTAAGAGGCTTTGCTTTACACAAAACACAATCGGTTTCCTGTGAAAGCCCAAGCCTAAAGAGCCGGAGAGCACGACACAGGAAGAAAAAGAAAAGCTGGGCTGGATTTTTGGATTGGAGTCGTGTAATACTGTAATCTGAGCAGCTGTCAGCAGGAAAGGAGACTTCTCTCTGCTAGTTAGTAGAAAGCTGTAATACAAATGTAAACATATAAACACCAAAGCACTAAATATATTACTCCCTAAACAAGAAGACTCCAAAAGGGATTTACATATGCATGTGCTTTACATATACACTGGTTGTACAAACAAAAAAAGCAACAAAAACAGCAAAAACAACCCTGCTCTGAGTGTGTACACTCTGTCATGTGAGTATCAAATTGTGCTAAAATAAAAATCATTCAGTAGGTGCATGACCGATATCTAATATAAGACCTGACACAATTACCTCTGTGTAAAAAAAAAAAGAAATAATTGGCACTGAGGGGCTGGACTAACCAAGAATGAAAGACAAAGGTACAATGAGAGCCATGTTAAGGGTCTATCTGTGCTATGTGTCACTTTCACCCCTATTCTCAGTCTGTCCCCCCTTTCAAAGGCTGTGCAATCGCTCAGGAGAGTTTGCAAGCACAGGGGACCACTGTCCTTGCTGACGGCGTCTCCTCTGACGTCAATGGCATTCTTCTCATGTTTAGTGCAACACTCTGAGGCTGCTCCGACTAAGCTCTAAACTCTGGACTGGATTCTCCGGGATTGGATGAGAGAAGAGAAAAACCTCTGAAACATGGTTTTCTTGTAATAAAAGGTTAATGCAACAACCCACGTCACGGCTGTTGGGTCAGATTTGGCACAAGTGTGTCATCATGCCACAACTTTCGGCAGGAAAATATCGTCCTGCGAATGTACTGCTGCTTTAAAAAAATAATAATAAAAAAATAAAAAAATTAGAGCGCACTGCGACTGGAAATATTTTATTGAGGCATTATAATCCATGGGTGGCACAGTGGTGCAGCAGGTAGTGTCAGTGCCTCAACGCTCCAGATTTCCCAGTTTGATTCGGAGCTCAGGTTGCTGTGTCTGGTTTCTGGTGTGTGAGAATGTGCAATGGACTTGTGTCCCCATTTGCCACCACTAAAATGTTTATTAAAAAACAACACACTGTACATTTGATCTATTTATCATTATGTTTATTGATGTGGCGCATCTGCAAAACAAGTCAGCGGCTGTTATTTCTTTTGTTAAAACAGTCGTTCCATAACCAGGCTCTCTTTTGTTCTCTTGAAGTTAATCAGACTAAACCATGCGGCTTCGAGCGAAGCACAAACCCCTCCCTCCCGAAGACTCTCCTGTGACGCTAAGACTCCTTCCAAAAATCCTAATCCCATCGTCACAGAAAACCTTACCAATTCAATACCAATAAACAATTCTTTGAAAAAGGATTTTATAAATGTTTATGTGAGTATTAACCATTCAAGTGAATCCGTGTGAATTCATTAACGCCTCCTGACCAATCAGATTTGAGAAGTTTAAATGGAAACACCTTGCAGGTTTTTCCAACTTCCTGTATAATCCTGTGATCTCATCCTGCTTTCTCTCACAGCGAGACACTTAAAAGCCGGTAGCAATGCCAGATACATCTTTAACTAAGAGCTGTAGTGCTGTGTTCATGAAATCATGCCCCACAGTAGGTCTTAAAGTCATAAGGTAGGATGGCAATATTTCACGGTGTGAAATTCCATGACTCAGGAAACACATGGAATCTGTGCCCATTGTGCCAGCCGGATGGCACGTCCTCACACCATCCCACAGCACGTCACCTCAATCCGTGGCACACATACACACACATAAACCACTTCCAAGAAAGCAGTGGGGAAGAAACGGCATCGTGGAAACTGGCTTCTCTGAGTCCCTGGAGGATGCTGATGAGTGACGTCAGAGTTCAGATGACATCATTCTCCACAGTCTAATCCGCCTCTCTCTCTCGCTCTCTCTCTCTCTCTCGCTATGTCTCAACCATTGCCTCATCTCCTCTAGTTCTTATTCCATTCACCTTCCCAGTGCAGCGTTGCCAAGCAGGGGGCAGAACCTTGCTATTTTTAGCACTTGCTATTTAAAGCACAGCTCATAATATAACAGATCAATCAGTATCGGCAGGGGCCACCAAGTACAGCCGAGTGCTGATTGAGCAAGGGTGTGTGAACAGTGCCATTATACCTTTCTAAAATCCAATCTAGTATAAAAGCCTCTAAACAGCCTTAGGCTTAACAAATGCATGCTATCACATGCTGAATTCTGCAATTCCTAGTTCAGTGATAAATAAAATACCACTGATCATTTGAAAAGGAAGCAGAAAGCAAAGATTGCTTTGATTGACAGGTTCATCATGTGAGTCGTGGCATGGTGCTAACATGCTTTCATCCAATAAAAATCTATCTCTTGCTGAGGTGGCATGCAAGAAAACAAAGTGTGCACATCAGGGCTTATTTTCTTCTATTACAGAACAACCAGCAGCCTTACACCAAGTACTTAATCTTAACCACCAGTTTGATGCTGTAAAATGCAGTAGATTTAAGCCAATTAGATTTACCTACCTAAGCAAATTTTGAATCACTCCAATACTACATTCTTCACATACACTACAGGAAACTATGAAATCACTGAATTTATTAATGGCACTTTCCATGACCCAGTGATGGAACCTCCGCTGCTCAAGGAATTAGCAATGTGAGCCACAATGCGGTAGTTTGTCTCCCTCTACAGGTGAAACTGCATAGTTTCCTCACAATGGAATCTCATAAGCTCAAACAACATGGTTCCAGAGCAAGTTTGGCACTCTCAAATAGTATTAGAACATTTAGTGGTTTAATTTATTTAGGTTTTTTTGTTTGTTTGTTTGTTTTTTTGTTGAGATGAACACATTTCGAGATGTCTAATATTTATGCTACAATCAAATGACAATCTGTCCTACCACATTTGATACACCATTAACTGAGTAAGTCATTCATAATTCATAACACAATACAAAATGAATATAATCTTACCTGTGAAGGAGGCTTTTGGGAGAGAAGGCGGGTTACACATGGGAGCCCTTCTGCAAAATGACCATATAAGGAGAAAGCATTTTATGCATAATATTGTTGAATTTATTACATACATAAGACCATATATCTCTAAACATATCTCCAAACCAGTACAATGGATCCTATAAATAGTTTGACCCGTAATCAGTACACACAACATACTTACCCATCATGTTGTAATAAATATTGAAACACTGTTAGAATTGCACTCACTTATTTGTGGATCTTTCTTGCTGCAAGTTGGTTAATGCTGCAAAATTGTTCCGTACAGTTCTCAAACTGGCCAGTACCTACCGAAAGAGAAAACCAGACCGATGTAAACAGGTTTGTGTTTGATAAGTATGACATGATCAGCTTTTAATGAAAAAGCAATAGGGGATAAATGTCACCAAAGCACAAACAAACTAATAAAAACATACTTTAAAAAAAAGTCTTAATTTCATCAAACACAACTAGTTTTACTTCAATTATACTCCACACAATTATAAGACCAAGATCACTAAGTGATTTGAAATTAGATTTTTTAAATTTACTATATTAGGTATATATTTACCCATAAATCTGAATGCATAGTGTATTTTATTCCACAATTCTAGATTCTGATTGGTTGATTGATTTTCTCTAACAGCAGCTAGACATAATTATAAATGTGTCCTTCATGAATAAATGAATACATTGTGATTGTTGCAAACTGCTGTGGGACATGCTGTTATAGAAAAATAATCAATTTCAGGGTGATATCAGAGACATTGCCTTACTTGGGCACTTTGTTATTAATGTTATTTTCCTATAACACCATATCTCATCTTTTTTATCCTGCTGCACTAACCTGGGCAAACGGTGTTACAATCAGGTCATCCCCATGACTGCAAGAGAGTGGATACAGGAAGTCAGTTAGCAGTCTGGTACACAGACATCGTCTCAGCTCTTTTACAGTGACCTTGAGGAGGAGGTATTCATGTTCCTCTTGTATGGTGTTTACATGTCTGAAATGTTGCATGCATTTTTTGCCACCACAAAAGAACCATATCATTAAAAGCAAAAGTTTGTTTTTTTCGGAACAGGGAAAAGAAAGCACTGGATAAGAGTGTGAAGGCAAGCGTGATGTAGTATTTCATCTTGCTTTGATGATATGGTTTATCTGTGGGACAAGTCCAAGGGAGGAGGAATGGGGTGCTTGTCAGGCATTTCTGGATATGAATGTGTTTATTGCTGGTGAATGTTAATTAGTTGGATGTAGAGAGGAGGGAAATCATGGATTCATTTCATGGATGGTCCCACTGAGGGACTCAAATATTCATTTTCCTGCCACATCATCATTTTGTGCATCATTTATCTCTTTACATGTATTCTGTTTTTATTTGAATCGGATTCACAAGTTAATACAGTGATTTATTGGAATCCTTCTTAAAATGAGCAATGAGAATACATCACATGCAATACATGATCATTTAAGCTCAAACACAAACAGCAAACACTGGTTTCAGAATTATTGGCACCTTTACACTGAGTATTTTGGAGCACTTGCCCCAGAGAGAACACCATCACTGATTTTCTAGCTGTAATGTCTAACAGGGTTGAGAGTTATCTTCAACCTCTTCACCATGTACATATCAAGCATTATTATATTCTTAGGCTGTCCTCTTCAATTTGGACCACAAAAAATCATTAAATCAGCATACTGAGATGGTCATTATAAAGCATCATATTTGGTTTGTTATCTTTTAAAAAAAAATTATTACACTATTATTACTATTCTATTACATATGACATCTGAACCTCATGGCAGAGGAAACCAGGTTTTAGGCTAAAATCTACAGATACTTGAAGAATTCATGAAGCCATCATCATTCATAAGAGCTCCTCTAAAGCCACGAAACAGCCCCAAAGCATGCATACACCACCTCCAGACTTTACAGTGCAGCATCAGGTGCTTTTTCGTGCAAAAAAATAAGAGACGAATGACCAAGTGATTTTGCATTTGAGCAACATTATTGATACCCTTATATTTATAAGAAAACGGGCATGGAGACTGTAGTACTTTAACAGTACTTTGGTTGACAGAAAGTACTATTGTTAAAAAAAAGAGCAAACGAAGGAATTTTTAATTATTGTGTGCAACGTTTCTTTGCTCATTTACATGAAGAGAACCAATAATTGTGGAGGCCTCTGTATGTATATTTAATCTTTGTAAACCTGACAATTTGATTGTCAGATTCCCTCCATCTCAGTGAAGTGGTTGTGTGTGTTTCCTTAGAATGTTAATGACTGAAATGAAGATACGTTGCGTGTTTTAAAGCAAACTTTTAAAGAGATTATCTGGCTTGAATGCTGTGGATTTCCAAAGACGGACTGACATCTTGACTGCAGGGTGTATAGAAAATGAATCATAGTGTAGAACACCATGTGTATACCATGTGCTTGTAACTGTGCACGCTGCTTCAGTGTCCCTCTGCCCTGGCATGGCTCAGACTGTTCCTAATGCAGTCATGCCTGAGACGTTTACACTTAGAAAGGTCAGGGCTAAATCCATCCACTAACAAGTCAAAAAAAAAAAAGAACAGTGTTTTCCCTGCTGCTTTCTGCACCTCTCATTCTCATACCATATAACCCTTCTTTTTACACAATGCCTCTCACCACTTCTCTCCTTTGAACCGAGCCAATAGAAAACATATTTATAGTCTAGTAGTCTACAGCTATCCACAGGAATACATAAATTTACCAACTGCCACACACAGCACTCACAAAGTGTGTGATTAGTGATTGTTAAATACATAGTAGTGTCTAAAAGGCTAAGTCCACTACCAATTAACAAAAAGTAATACAGCACTTTAATCCAGTGATATTTATTGTTTTAGAATGTGTAAAGGAAATCCAATGTTGAGAGAAATCAATGATTTTGAGTCATTTAGGAAATATGACATTAAACTATATATCTAAATATCTACATATGCCAGAGTCTTTATTTATTTATTTATTTTTGTGTTTTGCCACATATAGTTATCATCATAGGTTTGGGCATTCTTGACCAAATTACATTTTGTTGAACGCCTAAAAACTAGAACTCTTCTGCAAGGAAGAATGAAAATTTCCTAGCTGCCTGTAAAAGCATTTGCAAGCTGCAGTATCTGCTGATAGGTACTTACTTAGTAGGGTGTTCAAACTTCATTTTGTACACTAGTTTTTACAGAAAAAATTGGGAATTTTTAAAAAAATAATTTGCCTTGTTTATTTCTTTCATGTGGGTTCTCAAACTTTTGCATACAATTCAATTCCATTATAATGTGTGTTCAATCCAGAGTGTGATAAAAGGCTGTCAGTGTCTAATACATAACATTAGACTAAATCAGTGTAGTGTTCTATTTATTTATTTTTTTCTAGTTACTTTTAATAAAGAAAATAAGAAAATTTCTACTTTGTATGTTATTGTGAATGCACTTTTGGACCTGACACTAGTATAAGATCTGTTTAATTCTGTAAATGAATATGCAAAATGTATTTTTTTTATATTACAAACAAACAACATGTTATTTATTGACAATGTGTGGCATGCTCAGATCAAAGGCAGGGCACTGAAGTATTCATGAAGCCGATCGCACCTTCGTAATAGATCAGCCAGCATGCATTGAGGTCCAAACTGAGCCTGAGACTTAGTAGCATGCAGGAGAGAGGGGAGGAGTGCAGGAAAAAAGGAGGGGGATAAACAGCTCTGCTGTGTTTGCGAACAAAGCGAGAGACAACTGGAACAACAGCAAAACATACCGGCGTCTGTCATTGGGCTCGCTGAAAAAACGGCATATGACCCGCATGGCTGGAGTTCCTTGTTTGGAGGTTACTACAAGTAGTCCTTTGATTCGACCTACTGCCGTGGTCATGTGTATGTGTGTGGACTTGATAAGCTTGCTCAACTCTATATCGTCATGCACTGGCAAAGTGAAAGGTCACTGGAAGGAGTGTGGAGAGTGTCACATACTTTCAGACGACTCTGAACATGATGAGGTGAATAAAATATCTTCTTCTCATCTTGTTACAGTGGTTCCTGTCTGGGGGTGGGATATATTAGGCAGCAAGTGTACACTCAGCTCTTAAAGTTCATTGGCAGGAAAATAGGCAAGTGCAAGGTTCTGAGTGACTCTGTGATAGCTAGACGACTAGGTCAGAGCATCTCTAATGGCAGGTCTTGTGGTATTCTTAGTGTGCAGTGGTTAGTACCTAAGAAAATTGGTCCGAGGAAGAACCGGTGAACCGGAGACAGTGTCATGAGAACCCAAGGATCACTGATGTGTGTGGGGAGCGAAGGCTACTGTAGTGTTAACTGTTGAAAGGTGATAGAAAGATGTTAGAATACACTGTGAATCTCTGGATGGCTGCATACAGGGTTGTGTAGCCTCAGACTGGTCAGAGATCCCATGCTGATTCCTGTCCACCACCAACAGTGCCTACAATAGGCAAGTGAGCATCAGAACTGGACCATGATGGAAGTGATGGAGTGATGGAAGAAGGCAGCCCTTTTTAACGAATTACTTTTCTTTTTCTAAGGCAAACCAGTAGAGGCAGTGTGATACTCTGGGCAAAGTTCAGCTGGGAAATCTCAAGCCCTGGCATTCATGTGGATGTGACTTTGACACACACCATACCTACCAAAACATTACTGCATTACCCCTTCATAGTAACAGCATTCGCTAATGACAGTGGCCTCTTTCAGGAGGACTGTGCATCCTGTCACACTGCAAAAACTGTTCAGGAATGATTTGAGGAACATGACAATGAGTTCAAGATGTTGACATGGCCTTTAAATTCCTCAGATCTCCATCTGATCAAGCATCTGTAGGATGTGCTGGACAAACAAGTTCGATCCATGGAGGCTTAGAGGTCTTGTGGAGTCAGAGAGCAGTTTCCATGGTACAAGGGGGACCTACACAATAGGACCTACACAATAGTGGTTTTAATGCTATGGATAATCAATATATATATATAGACTGTAAGCATGCACTGTACATAGCAACACCAGGTCAGATTTTTAATTGGATTCAGGTCTGGGATCTGGCTTGGACATTCAAAAACCATTTCTTTGTTGATTTGGATGATTCTCTCCATCATGATAAAAATTTGCCCTAATTATGGCTGAAAAAAAAGCAGCTATAAAGCATGGTGCTACCATCACTGTGCTGAAACGCTTTTTTTGTTCCCTAAAATGTTTCTGAATTTTACTTAATTGTTCATGTAATTTTACAATGAGGGTAAAAAAGCTCTGATATGATGTATCTTGGTGGCTATCTTGGCCATTTTGAAAAGGGTGTGCAGACATTTTATGTACATATACATAATCAGTACCAGGAAATAACATAAACAGGAATTAGCACAGGAATTAGCACAGGAAATGCAGTATTATTTTGTGTAATTCCTCATGGGCTGTCTGTCAAATGTGATTAAATAAAAAACGTTTGTCTACTTTGATGTATATATATATATCTGCATTATGCATATAGCGGGACAGAGTTACATGCAGAACTTGCAAAGGCTGGCGAAACAGGAAGGAGGGACAGCGGAGGGATGAATGCAATCCATCAGAACATGTCTGTTTTATATCGGTGCACTCATCAGGGCTTAAACAACACCAGATTTAATGCAACTTGCCATCACTGTCATGCAAGTAACACATAAGTAATGTGGCAATGATGACAGTTTGCTTTAAAAAGATGTTTCTCCATCTGGTTTTTAAGGTCTTGATATGGAGACTCCATCTACTGTTGAACAAAATGTAGTGCACTGAAATGGAAATCCTGGTCCCAATAATAAAATAGCACAAATTTACACAGTGTCTGTATTTAGTACCTTTGCAGTACATTATATTACATTATATGACTCCCTTCTGGTTGGTTATTGTGCAACTTCGTGTATAACATATTATCTGTTGTGTTAATACCATTATCTGTGGCCATCCTAATTACCTTATGATTAATATTGTAATTTCTTTCATCTTCTCTTCTATTGATTTCCTTCCATCTTTCATTATTATGGTCTATTAGATGTGATCCCTACTCCAGCTCTTCCCTAATTTGAAGCCACTGTTGTAAAACATGTAAACATAAAAAGAAGAGGAAAGTAGGCGTCCACATCAGAAGTTTCCTTTGTCCTAAATTTTACACAGAATCCAACATTCTTGTCATTCCAACTTTTTTCTTTGAAATAGCATTAAGTGTTCAGCACATAATATAAAAACATATGTTGTTATTAATTTGTTTATATCACTTTGTATTTTTTTTATGTGAAATGCTCAGCAGTGCACTCCGTGCTCATTTCTACACACATTTTGTCAAAAAAGACGTTTTGTCTCTTCAAAAGATGTATAGCAAGAGGAAGAACATTCATATTACTTGGAGGAATTTGTACATCTGTGATGTTACATGCAGAGCAGGGACAATGCAAAAAAGAAAGAAAAAAGAGAGAGGATAGAAAGAAATAAGAATGGATACTGTCGCATAAACATGTACAGATAATCATCCATCCAGACACGCACACACTTTCATGCCATGAGTGAGAATCCCAGGCTTGAGCTCAAACCAAACTCGTCTCCTCCATGCAATTTCCCTCTCAACCTGTGCATCCAATGCGTTTTAATGCCCAGAATCTCAGTGTGATATCGACAGTTTGAGTGTTTGCACTGATTCGGTAGCCATTCTGTGCATTAAAGGTGAGGGAGGGAGAGTGGGAGGTGGGGGTTCTCGGTGCATGTGAGACCATGATGCTCGTGTCTAAGAGTGAAAGCAAGCCGATGCAGTTCGTAGGAGAGCATTCGTTCTGGGAGCACCAGCACTTACGTTCCACTAATAACCGGCTCAGAGCGCCGAGACACCAGGCCTGGCCTCTGCAGATGGTTATTCCTATCGATAAGGACACAGGTCGTGAATCATACACACATTCATACGCACTCAACACACATTAACCCACAGATACACACACACAGAATCACAACAGACAGACTTTGTATAGCTTTGTGACTTTTGTTGGCTTGTGGTATGTCAAGTTGACTGTGAGAAGGGCAGAGTCACGCTGATAAAGTGACATGATGAGCAGACAGAAAGGTCATTTACAACGGCATATAACATTATTACATTCTGAGATGAGATGCCACAAATTATAATTGCTCTGATGCTGTACTTACATTTGGTTCCTCTTTCACCTAATACTTTTGAAAAATCTTTACTTGTTTATTTTCATTTATGTTCAAACACTACATCACTTACATAGATATCTCTAGAATCATTATATTCTAAGTCCTAAGCTGACTTTTTTTTAGACAGCTTTAAAGAACTGGACAAAATTCCTAACGAATTTTATCAGAAGTGAGAGATGCTTTCCCACATTGCTTGGTTAAAGAAGGACTAGAATACCGTCAGGCGTCTTTTTTTCTTTTGTGAAGTTAAAATATGAGTTTGTACTCATATATGAGTTTGTACCCATATCAACTGGACTAAGACTACACCATGACCGTTAAACAGCCTGATGTCGTTAAAATCGTTTCACATAATCAAAATACTCCTTGAAGTTGTTTAGTTGTTCTAAGACTCCTTTCTTAGATCAACTAATCACATCTGATTTATATCCACAGCTGTATAATAATGGTTGGTGTGTGCCAACCTTCCTGTGTATATGCGTGGTTGTGTTGCACGTGTATGCGAGTGCAGCATAGAAAGACCGACAGAGAGAGAGTCATGTGATATGTCATGCATCACACTTTGGGTTAGGTGGCGAACAGCTTACACATGTCCTCACAATTGAACACATATGTGTATGTACACACACACACACACACACACACAGGATGGTTTGAATCATTGGTCTGTTTGAGCTATTGTCATATTTCAATCTTTCAATACTAGTTATTTAAATTAGTCCGAATTGCAAGGCAATAAATGCTGGCTTTTATATTTGCCGTTCACATGTGCCATGAGTGAGACATGTGAATGAATCCAAATTCCTCTTTCATGCTTTTATCTTGCCTGTGCATGAATGCTGCAAAGGTTAAGCATTAAAGACATACTAATCTTCTTGAGGAAGCATTTAACTTCAGGAAATAGCTCGTTTTCATGAAGGGAACAAAGGAATTGCTTTAGGCGACATGGTCAGCTGACTGGAAGAGGAAAATGAGTGTTTTAGCTTCCCTGTGCCTGAGTACTCACATGTCACTGGCGATGGACGAGTTGCGAGACATGGACTTGGGCGACAGGTCATAGTCGCTGTCCGATCGGTAGAGGAAGGACTCCCTCCTCTGGCTGTGTGGAAAGTTGGCCTGGAGGATGAGGCCAGAGCCTGGACTGGTCATGGGATCCAGGGGATTCCTTCCTGAAGACGTGCCATTGTCCACGTCAAAACTGCAGATAGAGAGAAAGCGAAAAAAAAACAGTGAACATTACAAAAAGAATATTTAATTCAAACATATCCAGTGGATTTTCAGCATTGTGGATGCTGAACAAACGTTACATGAGGCTCAAAACTATGCATGACATTAAAATTTGATTGGATTTAACTGAAATGCCATGATGAGCTGTAATATTAAAACAGTTCTAAAAAACTTTAATATTAAAAACAGTTCTAGTCTCCTTTCCTATGCTGCCATTGGTTTGTTATTCAGTTGTGTTCACCTGTTTTGTGTTAGTTTTGATTAGTAACACTTGTTTCATTTGCTTTTTTCTTAAGCCTTGCTTTTGAAATCATGCTTTTGTTTTGTTATGCCTGAGCCTTGATTTCTTTCTTTCCATATTCAATTGCATATTCTCCAGGTTAAAGCTGTTTTCCAGTGGTATGATTATGGATTACTGATGTTTTACTGTTTCACTGGACCATGATTCCTAAGGGAGGTAAAAATTAAATGAATGAACGAATGATTGGAAAGATCTGAATTGATTTAAAATCTAAACTCTGGAAAACTGGAGGCAAAGATATTAATCTATGTGTGACTTAGATACTCCGAAAAGCCTCCCTTGTTGAAGACATCCAGTCCTCCTGAGACCACAAACACAAAGATACACACTTCCCCTTCTGTCTGGGGATATTTTCCAGAAGAACATGTAGAGCCAAAGAAGATGTGTGTGGTGCTCTAGACAAAGAATTCCGACTCTGATAAATTATAATCTCTGCAGAAAACATGCTTGCATTCCTCACCTAAAAAGGATAAAGCAAGACACCTTAGCACAATTTTGTAATCCAGCCAGACATTTTGAACCACTGTTATTTCAGGTATTATAAGGTATACAAGTTGTACAACAAATGTTTATATTCTACAAAACGTTTCCTCTAGAATATTAACTCCATTATTTCAAACCTAGCACTGCTGAATTCTTCATTCTGATTTGTCAGAAGGTTGTACCGACTTAGACAGGGACTTGATGTGGTGAAGTGGCTTCTCCAGTCTCAGTGCTTTCAGGGAGGAAAAGCTCTTCTTTTTTGTTTTTCATTTGAAATATAAGGAAAGGAAATTTGAAATATAAATGTGTGACAAATGACATGTGACCAAGTGCTGACAGAAAGTCTTGCCTACATTCCTTCGTTCTGTAGCTAAATGCCAGTGGCTTTTGAAGCTAGAGACAAAGTTGAACTCTTGTCCTTCTCTTCTCCCTGTTGGCTATAAAGCCCTCATCCCTTTCAAGTGCAGGCCTGAGATATGTCGAATAGCTCCCTAATGACATCCTCTCTAGTGAGGACTTACACACAAATGCTGGGCTCTAGAGTTACAAACCCATAGGTCAGCCCAAAACAAAGCCAATGGTCTCCAGTTCAGTTCAGATTCCTGTTCAATGCAGCGACCAAACATCTGAGAGGGTCTATTGTGTGTATATTATTTGTATAGAATGTGTTACTGACAATTGAGAGGAAGGTACTGTGTCTGATCGTTTTCTATACATTTAATAAACAAGGCCCAGGTCTAATGAGGAGAACAACAAGCTTAAGATACATTTGATTGGAACCTGTGCATATATTCATCATCACAAATCACACTTCCAGTTTAATTTCTTTAGAGCATGCGGCATTCTCCATAAGAGTGTGAACTTCTGACTGTGTATGTGTCGACATATGAGCCCTGCACAGTTCTGTTTGGCGAGGTGTATTATGATACCTCCTGCAGGGCAGTTACACAGAGAAGAAGGAAGCAGCGCAAATGTATCGTTTCACAGCTAGTCCTTTCTAACAGCAAGAGGCTGAATCTGTTTCACATGTGTTACACTTGAATAATTACAATAGGGGAAAAAAGTTGAAGCTGAATATTGTAGCTTTGACCCTTCTACGTGCAAGAAGTGCTGCTGTAATGATACACACTGTCAAGGACTCTTATTTACAATATGCTCATACTGAACATCCTTTTCAACATGCTGCAGTATAAAGTATTATAGTAGAGTAATGAATTGTATGAATTGTATTTCCAGTATCACACAGTTCTGTTTTGTGCCTGGTTCCACTCAAGGCTTCTTCCTTGTGTTGTCTCAGGGGAGTTTGTAGCTGCCTCTGGCTTGCTCATTAGGGAACTAAATTTATATTTACAGCCAGATCGCTTTAAAAGCTGCTACGTTTATTAACATTAATACTTCTAATAGAAATAAAAATAAAATGAAATTCAGCGAGAGGTTTCTAAGGTTTAATACATTTCATTCACAATCCTTGTGTCAGCTCACTGCTCTCACTAAGACACCTTCATCCAGCAGTCAAAACCCTAGACATTTAATCTACCTCATAAGACGTCATCCCCAGACCTTAACGTCACACGTGACCCACATTGCAACACAGGCGTGCTTTTTCCTCTCATGCGTGCTAAGTTTGGAAGCTTAACATAGTAGAAAGGGGCCCAGGTGAGTGACTGACGCACTACAGGGGCCTCTAGCTCCTACTGGGGCTTGTCTAATTGGGCTGCGAGTGGCCCTGGCTCTCAGACGGATAAAAAGGCACCAGAGATGTGTAGAGATGAGAAGAGTTAGAGAGGAAAAAACAGAAGAGAAAGAAGGGCGCCCTTGGCCTATTTTGGCAGAGGTCGTCCCCAGATAGATTGCTGGCAAGAGGGGAGGTTGAGCTTCCAGAAACCCAAAAGAGAAACTCAGGGAAAAAGAGAGAGAGAGAGAGAGAGGTTGTTTCGGTGATGACGTGTTCGAGTGTGACGCCACACACTTACATGTTTCCAGGTCAAAGCTGTGAGCTGATTGCACACCAACAGTGCAGAGAGAGAGGGCACTGAAGCGTGAAGCAGCATCTGCTTTAGAATCTGCTCTCCATAAGCATGCGTTCATGGTGAGGCAAAGCCGGCTGATAAAGGACTTCACTTCCTTTCCTCATTATCAGCCTTCCCTTCTGATCTTCCCTGATCACACATACAGACATATCTAGGGTTTAACAATTCCAGCAATGTTATGCTACCAAAGTAATAGGAGTTGTAATAGGATAGGGAACTTAATCAATTCTGAGGTTGTGTTTTAGACGTTAAAATGGATGAGCATCCTGGTGTGTTGTAATCCTCTTACACCGCAGCAGTTTGCCATTTTTATTGATTAAAGAGTTTATTAATATGTTATTACTATGTTTCTCTCTAAAAGCTTATAAGACGACAAACGCAGCTTGTTACTGTGATACGACAAAACGCAAAGCCCTCTGAACTTAGATTAACACTAAATAAACATCTCCTGAAAACTTCACCTTATTAATTATGTTTAATATATGTGAAGTATGTGAAGGTTTTAAAGTATATGGAGTATCCACCATGCAAGTCCATCTGAATTAGGTACAGTGTAGAAAAGATAATTAGTGCATTAATATCACCCTGAAGTACTGCTGAAGTACTGCCTGAGCCGTGTGCTGTTACAGACCAACTAGATTCAAGAATTCACCTGTACGTTTGTCAGAATACGAAATCAACAAACAATCTGAATCTGAGTTCAGTGGTCAGGCCAGATATTAAGAGATTGAGATCAGTGATATATTTAGCCTGATTTATCCTGTACAATGCTGTGTTCCCGCCATGTATATGTATACACACACACACACACAATGAGATATTATAAACAGACTGTGTACTGCCTCATGGCACACAGCAAGAAACTTGACTCCAGGCTTTGTGCAGGATTATACAGAGTGAGAGACGTGCCAAGGCCAACTCTGGAAAGGAGGCTGACATCTCGCAGTGATGAAAGATACAAATATGATGACAAATATACATCAGTGCAGCTAGAGAAGGAGACACAGGCAATATCCATGTTTTCACATAAAGAGCTGCCGTGATAACTAGCATTAAAACAGACCAGTTTTTACAACCGCAAGCCTTTTAGCCACACATCACGATCAGAGAAAATGACTGACATTCATGAAAAAGAAAAAAGGAACGGAGGAACTTTACCATATGCCCTCTGAATGTCTGAGAGAGCTGGTGGAGCGGGAGCGTGGTTTCATCACAATGCTCATTGTTGAAACTCACTTTTTCCTCTTCGCCAATTCTTTTCCGTTTCACACCTCCTTGAGTGTGTTCTACTCTCTCGGCATGCTCCCAGGAGCTCACACTTTACTCCGCCTTTTTGTGTACAAACCCACACGGAACGTTGTGCGCTGTTGCACTCTTTCTTTCTGCTTGACTTCTTCCTCTCTGTGTCTCTTTCTCTGACTCTCTTGATCACAGACTGCAGGTTGTGTAAGCACTGGCTCGTGTTTCCAATCTCTCCTCTCTTCTTCTCTTCTCTTGTCTTCTCAGGGTAAAGTGGCCTAGGAGAGAGGAGGGACAGGCAGGGGAGGTGCTGTCCTAGGGGCAACGTGTATGTGCGTGTGTGTGTGCGTGCGTGTGTGTATGTGTGTTTGGGCTGTATCTCAGAGAGGGAGTCAGAGTGGCTTTAGGGAATGGAGAATGTGTAGCATTAGTGTATGTGTGTGTTGGGGGGATGGGGATGTCAACTGGCGACAACAATCAAAAGTCACTTTCTTAGAGATATATGCAACGGACACTAATGCAATGACACAGGAGCAAAGAGCGCCAGAACAGAAGTAAAAAGGGGAAGTAAAAGTTGCATAGAAGAGCGAGAACCTCAGCTCAACAGGGTCCTGGGTCACTTGCTTATAAATGTCTAATAGTGGGGAAAAAAAGACAAAAAAATCCAACTCAATTCCTTTACAGTCTGATATTCAGGTCAGTGTGTGTGCTTGGGTGAGTGTATGTGTGTGTGTGTGTGTGTGTGTGTGTATAACGCTGTCCAGCAGACCGTATCTGATCTAATAAAAAGGGAGCGTGACATGAATAAAGTAGCCAGTAACGTCAGACGCTCTCTGCGCTTACATCTGATTTTAAACTTTTCAAGCCTTATCTGAGTGCTGACTGGCCTCAGGCTGTGCTATACTGAGCTATCGACTACACCCCCCTCTACACACACACACACACACACACGCACACTGCATTTGGACTTGTCCTTCAATTTTTATCACAAATTTCCATACCGGCCAGACTCATCTGAAGTAATTAGAGAAAAAGAGATATGATGCCTTGGCTTCATCTTAATATATTCAATGTCATTTATTATAGAAATAAACAGATGCATATTACACACAGTATGTTTAAAACATTTTAAAAAAAAACAAGAAATGTATATGCACTGTTATGGAAGAGCATTAGCTCAGTTAAACATGGACATTAAGTCATAAAGGCTCAACTTGATAGCCCTGGACAAAAACCTTTTATTACTAGCTGTAACTGTTGTGGAGAAACTGAGTCAACAGAAGAAGCATGAATTATGAAATAAAATGCAAAAAAAAAAAAAAATCAACAAATGCTGTAATGTAATGAGGTCTACAGTGCAGCTCTGAATGATCCAAAGTGCTGACATGGAGACTCCTTTTTTTATTTTTATAAACACAAAACAAACTCGCAACCCATAGATAAGATGGAAGAAGGATGTTGAGATACAAATCCATCATGGCTGCCATGTTTGCACTCGCTCTGGCTATTGATAGCAGGGAGCTTCCAAAACACTTCTGAAAGTCACGGCAGCTGTTCCGCTCGTACGTATGCGGCATAGTTCGGATTCCACTTCACATTTCCATGATTAAGTTAGCGTGCTGAGTTTCAGGAGGCTTTTAAATTAAATGCTTGAGACCAGTTCTAAACAACTGCCTCATCATCTGGACAAACATCATGTCCATCAATGTCAGAGTGCTAATCAGACTGAGAGGTACACGCTATAGCAGATGTGGTCTGAAGCATAAACCAAATCTTTTCTTGTCGATTTCTTGTGGGGGAGGGATTTAAACAGTGTGCAGTAAAAATGTTTACTGACTAATACACGTACTGCATGTGCCATCGCTTTAGGACATGTGAGCACTGACACTCACTGTGGTCTCAGCTGGGTCGCAAAATATGAAGCATGAATGTTGGAGGTTTCTAAATATATTTCAGTGTATGTTCCACCGAGTAGTGCATGTTAAATATCAGAAAGCACAATGCTACTCTACACATACAGAGAAACATAATCTTGCTGAATGAAAATGGGGGCCTCTGGTGGTGAGAACCAACACCTTCCAGCTGTATGATCTTATTTTCACCTGAATGTGAATTCCAGCAAAAAACACATGGATGTTGCATTACAGTAAGGAATAAAACACAACCTGGAACAGGAAAAGTAGAGTTACTGCTAACACCGCGAATTAGATTTATTCTTCCATGGTACATCTTGAAGCTACTTTATACAACACCAGTTTGCATAACGCTGTGGAACATCCCATGTAACAAGTGACTTCCTGTTATCACTTAATAAAAGCTGCACACAGTTGTTCTCTCACTAATTCATTCAATTGTTCTCTAATTAATTCATTAATAAGGCTTGTTATAAAATCAAGAAAGCAGACTGTTACAAAGCCCTGACACTGGAGTCTTCTTCACTAAAGATTACATAAACATCTCTAGACAAAAACCTTTACCATATCAAGGATTATATGTTCTATTTTTTTTTTAATGGTTTATTCACACGGTTTATTGTCAGTGTTAGATGACATGGAAGCACATACAAGACACACAAGTGCTCTAATGAAACATGAATAAAAAACAAAGCTGGCTCCCAGAGACTTAAACAAATTGCACAATTAAAACAACAGACTTGTGAAACGTCGAATTCACTCCATGCAGCATGCTAAATATTAATGCATACAACAGCATACTGATGAGTTTTATCACTTACACATCAAATGTGTGGTGATTGAGGTTTATTTAACAGATATGCCAAGCTGTACTCATTGTAACTCCGATGCAACATCCTCTTTTCAAAATAATCATTATGTTGCAAAATTTCAGAAACGGCTCTGCAGTCGAGACTTTGCGTTTCTTTTTTATTTTGTATTCATCTGGATGAGTAGTGCTCTGTGTCTTTCAAACCATCATCAAGCTCTCTTCCTGCTCAGATAACAGATTGCAGTGTGGATAATAATATAAGGAGCTCTAGTAACAGATATGTGTGCACAGCCATATAAGTGCCTTTAAAGAGGCTCTATTATAATTAGGATAGAAAAATACAGAAAAGAGTGAGAGATTTATTTACTTCTTAGCGCACCTCTTTAAGCTACTGAGAGCTTAGAGACATGGAACTGGAGGTTCAATCTGTTAACATTACTTCCCTGTCACTTTGCGCTTAAGACACTTAAGACATGACAATTTAAACAAAGAGTAACAGTGTTAGGTTACAGTGTGTACAGTACCTATAGGATCGAAGCAGATGCTTCCTCTTCATGCCTTTATACACACTGAAGCTGCAGGCAATAAATTTGCCAGTGGGTTCCCTGTGCCAGTCCATTCTCACCACGGCTCGTTATTTCCTGTGAGAGGAGCTTGAGATTGAGCCTCGTTCCCAGCCGCTTCCTTGACTTCTTCTACTCTCTAGCCTCCCGTCTTTTTGAACAGCCAACCCCGCTCCCTTTCGGCCTCCGTTCAACCCGCTGTCTCTTTTCTCACCCTAATCTCATTAAGCCTTGGACACACAGAGTGCAGCCTTGGGCTGCTCCTCAGCTCAGGGCCTCCCCCTCCCTCCCCTTTCTTTTCAGCCACAAACTTAGTCACAGTTACACACTTCCTCAGATCAGAATCAACTTTCAGTTTTACTACGCTTCACTGAGAATGCTCCTTCACTGGTTTTAATGCCGACTAGCTCATAGACAGCTGAGGTGAGGGCTGTGTGTGTGTATGTGTGTCTGTGTGTGTGTGTGTAAACAGCTTTATGTCTGAAACACTGATGTTTGTTATCATTTCAACCCAGAGCTGCTGAGGTGACACATAGTGGTTATTTTTTAAAGAAGTGGGGCAGTGAATTAATAAAAGGAAGCTGAGAGATAATATACTGAGGCCACAAACTGAACAAATTAATATATGTTAAGTCAAGGACATGAGCTTGTGTAGTTTGCGCTGTTGTAGAAATGTTTGCTGTTGGAGGGAACAGATGAAAATAGTCTCATAAATATAACTTCTGGCTCATTTGTGGCCATGAGAAACATTCAGTTTACATATATATTTTAATTCTTGGCCAGAGTTTATAAAAAAAAATAAAAATAAATACAATTCCTATCATGTCACCTGTACAGTGATGGTAAAAGGTATATGTTTGCCAAATGCATGCAGAAATTTAAAAATGTAAAAAAAAAAAACTAATACTAAAACTAGTTTAATTATATAAAAACTATACTTAAACAGTTTATGTATTGCATCCTTATCTCCTTTTCTCTTTTATGTAGCTCTACAGATCAGTCTTTTGGCTCAATCTGGCAGCTCTGATTTATAAAAATCCACAGTTGGTTTGCTTCTATTTTTTATCAGTTGCATAGACTGTAAATACAAAAGATACACACTAGTGTAAAAATCATTATATGATATCAGCATGTAACATCACAATTGTATAATAATATAGAGCTCTTGCATAATTGTATAATAATATAGTGTTTTTCTGAAGATTTTACAGTGAGGCACAACAAACACTAGTGCAGTGTGCACGGAGGAAAAAAAGGTTAAGCCCTCAAACAGCTCAACCGGCTTAACAGGGGTTTTTACCTACATCCATGGCCAGCGCACTGCTAAACAGCCACCACAGCGTCAGGACTATAATGAGTATCCAGCACCTGAATATAAATAGACCCATCCGAGCAATAATCCCCGAACGAAATGCTACGTGAGTCTCATTTGGATGTGGAAGTTTTGCCTGAATGTTTGCATATGCAGTTCTGAGGAGGAAGCTGACATGGCAAACTCTCTGGTTTTAAGCTGCTTTGCACAGTGAGATTCCACATGGTGTTTACAAGCATCTTAATGTTTGCTGACAGATGCTTCCCGTTTATTTCGATTTCTGAGGGAAAGTCTCCTCGTGTCTGAGGTATGCAAGACACAGCATAGGGATAAAAATATGGAGAGACAGAATAAAAATTATACTAAATAATACACGTCATGGAGGAGAAACCAGAGAAGCTGCACATCTGCTGATCTGCACATCATATAGAGGCATCATATAATGCTTTAAACGTGTAAGTGAACTTCCTTATTAAGGTTTAGCTTGCATTCAGTAGGAGGACTGATGGAAGATTATTAAACAGATTTGTAGAAACCTGACCCTCACACCCGTATATGCTTTTTGAGCATACCATTCCAGATTTATTCCCCCTTTTGTTGTTCTAATAACCTTAGATCCTGTTCTGGGAAGGATTTTCACTAGATTTTGGAGAGTGGCTGTGGAGATTTGTGCTCATTCAGACAAAAGAGCATTAGTGCATTAGTGAGGGCGAGGAGGCACACGAATATGCAGTCTGAAGCCCACTTTGAACTGGACTGGAATGAATTTATTACTTTAGTACTATCTCTGTTGTGATTTTTACCCACGTCTGGACATTTTATATATTACTATACACTGAGCTGTAGTAATAAATAAACCCAGTAAATATATATTCTGTCCAAATAGGCATGGAGAAAATGGGTATGATAATGCCTTTCTGTTTTTAGAACAGTTCTGACTATTCTTGTGATCTTCACTAGTTTATCATTATTGTAACTTGCATGAAAACATTATATTCAGCTTCATTACTATGCATATTTTCCTAATATACATATACTGACATATCAGGATAATTTGCTGATAGAATCTATTAATAATCTCATATAGATTGTTACTGCTCTATAATCTACACAACTAAACCCCTTCAAATACCCTTTCCTTCCACAAGAGGGCAGTAATCTCTCATTTCTTCTCTTGTTTTGAAGGACAACTAGGGCAATTCCTTTTGAATCAATATGCAAGGACAAAACACAGGTGCCTAATGCATACCCCATTTTTAGCTGTGTTAATAGAGAATTTGGTTTAAATAGTATCCTGATAATCATTCAGTTTCTATAAACATGTTGCAGAAGTAGTGTTTAAGAAGGCAGAGCAAACACAGAGACAGAGATACAGGGCGCATGCTGCATTTTGGAAATGATGAATATTAGTGTGGTGCAAAAAAAAAGCCTTATGACGCACTTGGCAAGACAAATGGACATGTGACATGGCACAGCTATTTTGTTTGCATTAGCATGAAAAATGATTTGCTAGGTGTAAAATGTTATCTCCTCGGCCTGTCAGAAGGTTTCGCAAACTTTCCAGCTTGATTCATTTCATGTCAACACATTAGCTTCTTTTTATATGGGGGTCATTGCGTTGTATATTTGCAGAACTTTGAAATATTTTTCAGGGCAAAGCGACTTGAAACACAATAACTTCTAACACTCTGCTATTTTAAATGTCTAATGATTGTCTTGCTTGAACTGCATGTAAAGAGCTCAAAATTACTAAAATTGGTTTGTGACAAAGGATACTACAAAATTAATCATTTAAATATAAGCAACTTGAAGATATTTTAGGAGACAACTTTAAAGCCCCCAGGCACAGAGAATGGCCTTTCCCAGGACATGGCTCTCTGACTTTTTTCCATATCATAAATCATATAATCTAGTGCTGAGTGATTTAATTATATAATTCCATATTGTTACAATATGTTTTTCTCATCTTTTTTTTTTTGACTGTCAGCAATCAATATGGTATCTATCCAGCTACTTCCTACATAATCAAACGTATTAACACAGTGTCAAGGTTAAATTAGGTGAAACAGAGCAAGTGGAAATAAAGTAACAGCAGAGATGTGAGTGCTACAATGCCTGCTGCTCTTCCATAATTCTTCTTTCTCTTTACATAGCACTTTCTCACACTTCAAGTCAAAAAAAGAGTGAATGTTAGGGAGGTAGGTAGGGAGTGTCACCCGGTCTATTGATTACTTTAATTTGATGGCCGAGGGCCAATTGCCTCTCCTGCCACCTTTTATTTAGCCCAATGTGCCCTGCCACCTGTGCCCCATCATGTTGCCATGGTGCTCGCATTCTTCTGCCTGTGTTACTTGATAGCTCATCCCAGACATTGGGAAAGAAAATAGATTTCCATGGATGGTGATGGAAAAGTGAAAAAAAAAAAAAAAGTGAGCTGGTAGGTCCCGTCTTTAAAGGAGACAGTTGAGAGGATGTTTGAATGCAATTAGCTCCAGTGAGAGGATACGGTGAAAATGTGTAATTTCCTGGAATACTACTGGACAAATAATTTTGTGAGTCATCCAGTGGCATCAGTAAGTTTAATGGAATAGCTTCATAGAAGTAAAGATGGATTTTTGGTTTTAATTACCATCAGCAAAGAATACACCAGTCAATAAAACACACATATATATTTGGGTACATGGCTGTCCTGTCAGGGTGGGAGGAAAGGAACTATGGTCTCTTCCCTGTCAATCACACTGACAATCCTAGGCATCTGGGAGCTCATGTACAATAGATACACACCCATTTGCCATTGTATATGGAAGAGGGCTGGCCCTGCTTTACTTTTAGTGTGTTATGTGTATAGTATTGTAGTGAGAAAATGAAAAAAAAAAGGATATATTTCAAGTCTTACCAAAAATGCAAGATAAAAACAGGCCACTTCATCCTCAGAGGGATGATACTGTTTTACTCACACTCAGGTCTCTGAGAGTAAAAACTTAACTGTGAGCCTGATTTTCAGAAGAGCGAAAAAACCCAAACGGCAAAAAAACAAGCAGCTCTCATAAAATATGTATCCAGGATCTTTAACCACTTAGAGAGTTTAAAATCATGTTCTGATAGCCCTCAATACCTATTTCCACTGAGACAAAAACACAATCCAGCCTTGCTGAGAGTCTCAGGCTCTATTATCGAGAACTAAACCATTGCATGAGAATGAAGGAAACAGGAAGTGCAAACGTGTGAAGAGAACCACAGCCACAGGCTACTATAATATACATACTAAAAAAAAATAAATAAAAATGTCACAAATGTGCCTTTTCTCAAGTAGATAAAAGAAAGAAGACATAAATATGGAAAAGAAACATTTTGTCTGGATCTGAAATTCAGCTATTAACAGGTGGTTTTCCATTTTTAATGCACTTGTATTAGCCTTCTGGTCATTATATTCACTTATCTGTAGAAGCAGCTTCTCAGTCTAGCTGGTTCATTAATATTCTAGTTAATCTCACTATCCAGATTTCTAAAACCATCTAAGTCTGGGTTCTGAACGTCTTCATTTTTAATTTTATTTTACTCGATGCACACTATGTCTTTGATGTTTTGTAGATTTCTAGAAGTGCCTCGTGATTGTCTCCACTTAAGCGCTTTCCAGGATATATGATCAAATTATATATATATATCTGAATTGGATAAGTCAGATAAGCATATAATCTGTGATTCAAACACAGAGGTATGTGTGTATGGATAACTAGATAATCGTTTTATTTTCTTTAAGCTAAGTATCTAGAGGAAATTATTACAGATGAGCTTTCAGTTCCATTTCAAGCCCACGTGCCTTTAAACACATACAAACAAACACAGAAACTTTCTATAATACAACGTTAGTGCTCATAATGTTATACCTGATCAGTGTATGTAGTGGCAATCATGATAGAAGTCATCCACATTATTTGGGCTGCCTGGCTATAAAACACCATATGATTCCAAAGCAGTAAAAAAACTGCTTTGATGGACGAGGAGGAAAAAATCACGTCAGACAAGAAAAGCATCATAGAATGTCTCAAAGCGTAACGATTCTCAATTCTCCGTGCCACTGGACCCTGACTTCTCTGGGTAAAAGAATAGGAATGTCTCTGTGCAGAGTCTTCTCACTTCACGCACAGGTTACCTTTTGCACGTCATCAGTCTAATGTACGTGAGCTTATGCACGGAAACCAAAACCAAAACAAAAGAGATTTAAAGACAAAAAAAGCCCTAACTGCAGATTCCTGAGGAAATTCTGGCTCATCCTGACCAGACAAGCAACTGCCAAACCTGACAAGATCACCAACCACACCTCTCAACCACACATGCTCCTGCCTTGGCGTTCTTCATCCTCACCAGCGGCCTCCGCAGCCACGCACATGTTCATGGATGAGCACACAGTGCATCGTCATTCTTAGATTGAGAGACAACCAAGAATAAAGAAGTAGGCCAAATGTAAAGAGGTATTTTTTTCTCTAAGAAATAAACCAGATCTCTGTATTTGTACATTCCTGTTGTTTACTGAAGCTTGTAAATCTTAGGGAAGGATAAAATATGTCCAATTAAACGTCTTTCACCCATTTACAAATAGGATATGAAATGAAAGTGCAGTCTGACGTTGACCTTGCTGAAAACCGGTACAGTAGTAAACACAAAAACATGCCCAAATAGCAAGATGGAGCTTCGTGAGTGGCTGCCTGTTACAGCAGCTCTGGTTCACTTTTGAGTTTCGTTTCTACTTGACATAACTTTGCATTATGAAGACCAATACAGTGATGTTTATATATCTTGTCTTATCTTATCTTAAAAAAGGAGTTGGCTTGCTTAGAGTGTGTACAATTTCTGATATGATTCTAATTTGTTAATTAATCAAACTGAATGAAGCTTTAACAGAATTTCCACTCATTATACTTGAAGTACAAAGATTAAAAAAATAACACATTTACAGTACATATTTTTTTAGTTTTTGTAGTCTGAACATGCCCTAAATACCAGCAAAAAAAAAAAAATTCCAAATGCCTAAGGCCTGGTGACCTAAGCAGCTTTGGAGGGAACTGTGGAATGTTTTTGTTAAGATCATGTTTAATGCTGGAATGCGTCCTCTCGTCTCAAGCTAACTTCTCTGCAGTCTAAAACACCATATAAGGAAAGCTGTTCTTCAATTATGTGGAGCCTTTAATGAGGGCACGTGATCCCAAAAAAAAAAGAAAAAAAAAAGTGTGCTCTCAGGTGGGTATAGCCGCAAGACAGGCTTCTTGTGAGTGCTGCACCACCGACGTCACCCGGCAAATGATGTTTGCTTTAATCTGAATAAGCTAATTAACCTTTCATTTCTTCCATCTGGTACAGTGCTTTGAAGCAAAGCTGTTCTGCAACTATTCCTCCCAAAGATGAAAGCAGACGATAATGGCGATTGCACGGGCACTGGATGAGTTCAGGATGAGGTTTCCTTAAATTCATTCGAAAAAGACACGTTGTGTTGGTGTGCTCTCTTAAACAATGACTTGTACTACAAGTACGTGTATAATGTAAGTATTCCTGAATCTGTTCTTGTCAACCCAGATGCATCCGTCTCCAACAGTTCGCTCCAGAGCTTACTTTTTTGTATCATATGGAGTGCAACTGGCAAACACTGGCCAATTAAAGGCCAATTAAATTACTTTCTCCTCACGCAACTTCTGGCTTTCCTCAGATTCTGGTCGGTGTTTTTGCTTGAGGTAGTGGAACAAATTAGATGTGTTTTGACACACTTTACAAATCACAGACATTTGATTCACATCTGATCTTCAGTATACGAACCACTTCCATATTACCAAGGAAGCTCCTTTTCAGGGGATTAATTTATCTTCCTCATCTTGGGTTTGAACTCTGCCTTCCACCATACACACCAAACACACTTCATCAAAAATATCGTCAATAACGTGGGAAACTGCAGCGGAATATCATGGGTTGCATATGAAACAGCCCTAATGTAAAAGGCATTGAAATTAATATAAAATGCACCAGCAATGGAGGATTTATTTATTTATGTGTCTCCATAACCAGAGCTACGGTAGGAATAAACAGTTTGCACACTGTTTTGCCCCCATTCTGGGAAGAACACTGTTAAAATTGCAGTTTTAATCACCAACAAAATTCTAGTGAGAACAAAATGTTTTATGAAAAGGAGAAAAAAGTATAAACTGTGCACACCCTTAACAATCTTGTGACACTCACAATATAGTGTATGTATATGTGGTTAATTTTTCAGTTAAAAACATCTGTTATCTACAGGCACCTTAAATAAGAGGTGTTGAAGTAGTGAATGAACGATGGGAACTATGGGGGCTTGTTCAGGTTTCTAAGTGTCATGAAAATTCTTCTCTGACTTCTTTTTTCTTTAGACATAACATGAGGCTGGTAGTACAAAGTATTTGAAAAGAAGAAGGTTAAAATCTTAGTCCATTTTTAAAGGAAAATGACAAATTTAAGGTAAATCGAACAAATATTTTACTAAGGTGTTGGGTCATCACAAACCGACCAGAGCAACAGGGAGAGATGAACACCATTCATTTGGAGTTTTGATGATGATAATGATGATGATGGACTTGCTCCCAAATCTCCAGTTCAACTGGGCTAAGATCGGTTGACTTGATTGTGAAGGTCACAGCGATTGATTTAATCATTTTTATATCCTTGGACATGAGCAAAGAAACAGATCACTTTATGGATTCTTCCACGTAACGACAAGTGGACCCAAATGCAACCACAATATCCCCAGTGCATCACAGTGCTACTTTAATATCCCCCCCCCAGTGTATTTCCACACATTTAAAAAGATGCTTATTGGTAAACAAAAGCTTTCTTTATGGTAGACTGTTATAGCCAAAGCAGAAAGCTGCCACCAGTGTCAACACACACATGCGGGAAGTTTTCCCATCCAGTTGCAGATTTAATTAGTCCATGCCATGTGGATGATCCCCTGGGAGTGTATTGATGTGGTAGGGGTAGTTGGTGGCACCGACAGCTTCTGTGCCAGCGACTTCAGTAATAATCACCACCACAGGCAACTGTTAGATCTTCCAAGTCTGCCTACTGAGTGCACATACACTATATTGCCAAAAGTATTCGCTCACCTGCCTTGACTCGCATATGAACTTAAGTGACATCCCATTCCTAATCCATAGGGTTCAATATGACGTCGGTCCACCCTTTGCAGCTAAAACAGCTTCAACTCTTCTGGGAAGGCTGTCCACAAGGTTTAGGAGTGTGTTTATGGGAATTTTTGACCATTCTTCCAGAAGCGCATTTGTGAGGTCACACACTGATGTTGGACGAGAAGGCCTGGCTCTCAGTCTCCGCTCTAATTCATCCCAAAGGTGTTCTATCGGGTTGAGGTCAGGACTCTGTGCAGGCCAGTCAAGTTCATCCACACCAGACTCTGTCATCCATGTCTTTATGGACCTTGCTTTGTGCACTGGTGCACAGTCATGTTGGAAGAGGAAGGGGCCAGCTCCAAACTGTTCCCACAAAGTTGGGAGCATGGAATTGTCCAAAATGTCTTGGTATGCTGAAGCATTCAGAGTTCCTTTCACTGGAACTAAGGGGCCAAGCCCAGCTCCTGAAAAACAACCCCACATCATAATCCCCCCTCCACCAAACTTTACACTTGGCACAATGCAGTCAGACAAGTACCGTTCTCCTGGCAACCGCCAAACCCAGACTCGTCCATCAGATTGCCAGATGGAGAAGCGTGATTCGTCACTCCAGAGAACACGTCTCCACTGCTCTAGAGTCCAGTGGCGGCGTGCTTTACACCACTGCATCCGACGCTTTGCATTGCACTTGGTGATGTATGGCTTGGATGCAGCTGCTCAGCCATGGAAACCCATTCCATGAAGCTCTCTGCGCACTGTTCTTGAGCTAATCTGAAGGCCACATGAAGTTTGGAGGTCTGTAGTGATTGACTCTGCAGAAAGTTGGCGACCTCTTCGCACTATGTGCCTCAGCATCCACTGACCCCGCTCCGTCAGTTTACGTGGCCTACCACTTCGTGGCTGAGTTGCTGTCATTCCCAAACACTTCCACGTTCTTATAATACAGCTGACAGTTGACTGTGGAATATTTAGGAGCGAGGAAATTTCACGACTGGATTTGTTGCACAGGTGGCATCCTATCACAGTTCCACACTGGAATTCACTGAGCTCCTGAGAGCGACCCATTCTTTCACAAATGTTTGTAAAAACAGTCTGCATGCCTAGGTGCTTGATTTTATACACCTGTGGCCATGGAAGTGATTGGAACACCTGATTCTGATTATTTGGATGGGTGAGCGAATACTTTTGGCAATATAGTGTAGCTCAAAGCTTAAAGCTTCCGCTGTATTTACCACAGATGAAGAAGGTTTCTTTGTCAGAAAGAAAGATCAGTGAAAATTTGGAGAGAAAAAGCAAAGAAATTCAAGGCGAATGTTCTCAGAGGTGAGTATGTGTAAAGAGGATTTTTTTTTTTTTTTTTACATCTGGTCGATATACAGATAAACAGAATAAAATCAGATTCTACAGTACTTCAGACTGTCAATCTAAAATTCGTTCAGCTCTGCATGTGTACCAGCTCTAGTGCAGTGTAGTGCAGTGCAATCTACCACCATCACTTCCTGTCACCCGAGCTGCATCTGGGAACATGTATTCTTTAAACAACTTTCCCAGATGGAAACATTTGTGCAGTTCCCCAAGGGCTTTATCTTCTCCAACAAATAGAGACACAATGGCCCCCATTCTGGGAAGAAAAAGAGGTAACAATGGGCCAAAAGAGTATTTAGATCTCAAATATAAACAGACTCAGTGTCTCATCAAGAGACACAGACAACAATTTTCCCCCTGTAATGGGAGTGAATTAGAGAGCTGTAGTGGGAATGTGGGTTCTTCACTTACATTGACAAAAAAAAAAATTATAAAGTAGATACAAGGAATTGAATCCATATCCATGAGAAAATTAATGTGTTTTCCGTGACAGTGTTTTTTTTTCCAGAAGAAAAGCTGTTTATTAAGGTTTTTTTTGACAACAGAAAGTGTTCAGGACAGACAAACTTGTGCTACAGGAAAGAAAATGAAAACAGGAACAGCATTAAATGTAGAAATGGATACAAAATGACTTGATGTGGTGTAAAAAGAATAAAACACTTTGGAACAGACTGGAAAACAAACAGAAATTCTACATCCTAATGTTTATTTCTTTGGGCTATTGGTCTCTTGCATTGTGCATTTCAGCATGGCTCTGACGCAAAAGCTCACAAGGGTGTTTCCATCAGCACTGTAGTGACTAACCGGGAGTGGCCGATTAAAAAAGCCCCTGCACGTGGCTGAGGTAATGGGTTTAGACTTATTTTTTTTATAAAGGGAAAGGAAAGTGCATCACAGTGATGCTAAATCTAATCTGTGACATCACTGATCCAGGACTGGTGGATTACTGGGACAGCCTTGTCTTAGCACACAAGGATCCCACTAGTGATGTCATAGGAAGTTCCCTGACTTAGCGCTCCTCAAGTCCTCAGGCATGGCGGATACATGTCACAGAGCCTTGTGGTTTCCTTTATACTCAACAGAAAGAGTATCATGGAATATCAGCTGTAAAAAAGGAAGAAAAAAAACCCAACCCTGCTGTACAGCATACCTCAGCAGTGTGTGTGCATTCTTTCCGTAATGTAAGATGTGCTCTCAAAAACACTGCATCAAAGGGAAAAAAAACAGATATTAACGTCAATGATTCGTTCAGGACTTTGATGTGCCATTCATAGCTTTCTCCATTCTCCAAAACAAACAAGAGCCTTGCCTTCCACATATTCCTCAAGTTCAGACAGTCTTATTCCAGACATGTAAGCCTGGGAATTTCAGGGAATTTTTTTCTTCAAGGTTCTTCAGGACTAAACAGCATTGTTAACACATTGCAAGGAATAAGAAACAGAATTTCTGCCTGCAATGTATTAGCAAGGAAAGGTCTAACAGACATAAAAGCACTGCTAAACTCATTAAGGCTACAATGTTTTGGAGAGGTCTTTGAGAATTTAACACAGTAATGATTTATTCCATTACCTGGGACTGGAAACAATGCTGACGTCATACGGAAATCAAGCCTGCGAAATTCTCCACAATATAGTTGTGAAAAAAAAAAAAAATCCACAAAACACGTATCTGAACCCGGCTGACAAAAACTGTCCTTCAAGAGAAGGACATGTGCAATTTAAGTCTTCTGTGAAATGAACTGAGTGCATTCCTCAAAAAAAAAAAGGCTTGCTATTGCAAAAAAAGAACAGGATCCTCCTCATTGGGCTGTAATGCAGGCACACGGAGGACATTTCAGCCTGGCTGAACAGTCAATGTCAGGGTGTCGGGTGCAAACAGTCAGTCAGTCCTAGAGGGCCACAGCATGACCGTTTCCATTCTCTCTGCTCGGATTTAACGCCTAAGGCCTTAACAGTTACACAGTTGGCAAGTCAGAATCAGGCTTTTTACATTAGGAACTATTATAGAATTTCAAGTCTATTATGTAGTAAACTAATAAGGCTAGTGCTAAATATTCACATATACTCTACACCAGTGGTTCCCAAAGTGGGGGCCGTGGCAACCTGGGGTGCCTTGACAACTGGCTAAGGGTGCCACAGAATCTCAGCTTTTTCCAATAACTATCATTCCATATAATAACCTTTTACAGCATATATTTAAAAAAATATATCAAAACACCAACATATGAGCATGTGCAAATGAAAAAAAAAAGCAAAAAAACACTAATATATTTCATACGTATTTAAAGTTTAAATATTTATTTAATGCCAATTAGCCCTTTCAAGAATAGCTCCACCCGCTCTGCTCAGCTCCTCCCTTTGTACTGGTGTGTGCCAAATTTTATATTTCACTCAGTGATTGACACGATAGGGCAAAGATGGATAAATTTATATGTTTAAACAAAAGGAAAGTAGAAATGTCACAGCCAAGAAGACCGACGGACATCAACTCGGAACCACTACCACCGAAAGAAAAGGCTTACGGTTTTACATGGTTTGGAGATTCTAGCTGTCCCACACCTGAATGCCTCATCTGCAGGGGAAAGCTATCAAATGCAGCTGAAAAGACATTTAGACATCATGGTTTATCCAGCAAAGAAATATCTCTTTATTTATACAGCAGTATATAGAGTGTATAATACACAAATCTGCACATAAATGTGTTCCAGATTCATACACATTATTACTATTTATTGTTAAGTCTTACTATTTATATGTTTACTGTTCTCATTCCAGATATGTATGTATGTATGAACCAAGAGCATCTTAAAAAAACACAACAAATTCCTTGTGTCTGCGCACACTTGGTGAATAAAGCGGATTCTGGTTCTGACTCTGATGTACATTTAGTTTAATTGGGTTGGGGTGCTGTGGAAAAAAACACCAGAGGGGGGTGCCATGCTTTCGAAAAGTTTGGGAACCACTGCTCTACACATAAGTGTAAAACTTTATTATATTCAGTCCAATTTAAAATGGTGTACATGGTAAGTTAGAAGGCAACAAGTAAACTAAAAACCTTTTATTAAAGAAATAAATAGGTTAATAGAAATGCATTTACTTTTAGCTGTTATTTAGGGCACACCCATGCAACTCTGTGGCCAAGAGTACCGGAGAGAGTAAGAGGGAATTCTCTCATCATTAGGTAAGTTGCATTGAAATGCACTTTCATGCTGCATACACAAACCCAGAATTGAACATTTGCTGATTCAGGTTGTGTGTGCACTTTAAAGTAAAAGAATAGCTTTTTTTTTCGATGGACTTCAGCCTAGTTCCAAAGTACTCAAGCTCAGCACGTGAGATAGTCAGCGTTCAGGAGGGCAATGAGCCACCACAGTGATGTGGCACTACTAACCAACCACAACACCCTCCTCTCTCCCCTCCACTTCCACCCAAAAGTCAAGCTATAAAACTACCCAAAGGCCAACACTGACGCACACACAAGCCGCAGGACAACGTGCTTCAAGACCGCCAACCAACCTTGGATGGGATCAAGCTGGAGACTGTTTTTTTTGTTTTAATAACAGTTTTGTGTGTTTCAGTGGCTTTGCAGATTGGAGGGTGTACATGTTTGGAAAGGGCAGCTTTGCAACTGAATTCGAAACATTTACAGATCCACGTACAAATACAGAACTGGCTGAATTCTGGAATCTGATTTGTTTGGTGGTGCTAAAATCATTTTGTTTAACAGCAACTCTAAGACAAATCAGATGTGACTTTTACAGCAGACGCTCAACACAATCAGAGTCAAGTATTAAATTATTTCACTTTATGCAAGGCGTTTCCAGTGTCAGCACTTCGTAACAACCAGTCAGTATTTCAACGTGGAAATAAGTCTAAAGACATTTATATGTATTTATCTGTAATACCGTAAAAAATATAAATATACATTGTTAACTTGATCTGATGAAAATGTTTCAATTTGATCCTCAGACAATAATAGTATAAGGTCCAGTTCAGTCCAGTACAGTCCTGTCAGCAAACATCAGATGAAACACAGTCACCATGACTCTGCAGAGCTGAAGAGAGCCAAGCAAATCTGAGAAATGATGAGATCGACTGACTAAAATTTTATACTGTAGCCGTTTTAGCTTTGACTGACCAAGAGACAGCCCAACAGTTCATTACAGGAATATTTTAAACAACATTATCGGCATGAGATTATGATTAGTATTAAAGTACCATTAATTACGTCTTTCCGGTCTGATGTCATACTGGTCACATTCTGGCAGCTATTTTGGGTAAAACTGGGGAAATATTGAGTTAGGAATTTAACAAGATCAGATCATGGTGTTGGATTTTGTCTTTCATACTTACAAGCAAAGGCGAGGTTACTTTACAGAAATGCCTGTAAACTGGTTTTATGTATAAGCTTTAAAGCTGTCTATACTTGCCAGCTTCCTGTAAAGAATGAAGTGTGAAGTATGCCTTACTACACATGAGGAATAATATATAGACAGGTGACAAATTAGAGGAAAGAAAAAAAAGCATGTCTGTCTTGCTTTGTGGCCTTGATTCTATTTCTTTAGGGCCTTAGAAAAAAGATTCTTCTAATTGATCACTTTATCCTATGATGAAACCTTTTAATCATGATGGGAGTGGTCTCTTCCAGACCCTGACTCTGCCCCCGACTACTGGACATGGAGAGATGGCTTTCTCCACCATCTAAGCAGCAACTGAAAACTGTGATATCGTTTTGAAATTTGATTCATCACATACATAACCTTACACAGTATGAGACAATACTTTTTGACTTGTTTTTGACATAAAATAAAAAAAGCAAAAAACAAAAACAGAATTGGAATTATTATATATATACCAGTGTATATATATATATATATATATATATATATATATATATATATATATATATATATGAATCAGTGGCAGAAGAGTATTACTATTGTGAATAAAGTGCAGATGTGTGCAATTAGTTAGCAAACAGAATGCTGTTTATTCTTCAGTTCGGTTTCAGAGACTCAGCCCTAAAGCTGTTCTGGTGGCTCTTTATGGCCTAACACCTGCTTACTAAAACTCCTTGGGGCTTTTATTTTTCCACCCATCTGTAAATCTTGCACATATTTACTGTGTGCAAGTGTCAACACTGAAACTGTTTCATTTAAAAACAGAGCTGGTGTCATCGTGTTAATGGCAGAATCGCAATAAATATGTTTGTCTATTTCCTTAATCCTTAAGGTTTTGTGTTTTTTATTTTTTGCTTTACAGTTAAAGCTCAATAAAAAAATATGGATTTGTGAAAATTAGTGCTCATAATCGCGTAATGAGCGTAACCCACAATTCTCCCATGCTGCACTGGTGTGATATGAAGGAGTGCATGTTGAAGGTTGCTGCATAAAAATGCCTGCCTCTCACTCTCGCTGCTGTGCATGATTTGAGGCCCGGACTAGCACACATGCTCATGATGGGAGGGGAAATAAAAACCCAAGCATACAGACCTCCAGCTATAGAATGACTCATTTTCCTACACTGTAGCAAGACTATGAGCAAATAAAAATGAGCCTAGGTAAGGATGTGTCATGTTCAGTTAGCTGTGTCACGATATATCTCTTGAAGGATGAGAAAATATGAAAGCTATCTTTGTTTTTACAATAAAAAAAGGTTTATTGTTCCTAAGCCGAGTATATTCTGGCTGGCTTACCAGCAAAACCTCATACTGTAACTGTCATACATAAACACATACCCACACCCATCAGCAACACACACACACACACACACACACACACCTGTTTTGGCTGCCTCCAGGCCAATTTTCAATACTAGTTCTTGCATGCTGTGTTTTGTGTCACAGCCCTTTAACAGTGTGTACAGAATGACGTTGTAATGAAGAACAGAGTCCGTTCCTGCACTGTGTGTTCCTTAATCCGTCATTATTTCCCCACAAACCTTACAGTTGCACTATTTGATGAGGCCTATTAATGTAGTCGGACGGCATTCAGAGAATACGAATATAGCTAAAACGAGGTACGCTGACATATTAATGTATTAAGGGACACGGTAAAACAGGCGGCATAAAATCAAAACATTAGGGGATGAGCTGAAAAACGCTTGTCCTCTTGATCGGGTTCTATTGATTTCTCATTATAGCATCTCACCTGCCGCACAAATCATATTAATAACATTTATTTCTCCTGCGCTTTACTGCAATTCACTTGAAAGCTTTTCTGAGCACTCGTGTACATTCTTCAGCACTAAAAACCTGCATGTTGTTGTAGAAAAGCCTTAAAGAAGAAGGGGCCTTTATTACAGCACATCTTCGCATATCCCAGCTGAGGAAGAGAGCAGGGGCAGCTATGATACAGCACCACTGGTGCAGCGAGGGTTAAGGGCCTTGCTCAATTGCCCAACAGTGGAGCCTGATGGTGCTGAGGCTTGAACCTCGATCCTCAGATCAACAACCCAGAGCCTTAACCACTTGAGCCACCATTGCCCCTCCACCACTGCTTCTACACAGAACCATTTCAATTCAATTAATTATTATCAATAAAGATCAAATCGTATAAATGAAGGGCAGAATTTCCACTTAAAGTAAAGCATATTGTGTTCACATATTGATATAATATTCACTTTTCTATGCAACTATTTCTTTTTAATCATTTTAACATAAACATCAATTATTTACTTTTTGTAAACATAGTTTACCCAAGTAGAAATTCCATCTATATATACTTGTAAATACATTGATCCATGATTTCTAAAGCAGCTTTACAGAAATCCAAATATTTTTTTTCATAGTTACTCCATGATTTTAATATTTTGCAATCACAGAAATGAACACAAAGTCAAGCAAACTCACTGATATTTAGAGGAAATTTCTCAACACCACAGATTTTACACAGAGACGTGCCATGTGACGTCACAGCAACACACAATCAGCCAAAACTCTCTTTGATCCAAGTGTGAACATGAGTAGAGGTAAGAGTTTAACAGAAGAATTATGTGCTTGTAATTTCACCAATTCACTTAACACAATCAAGCAACAATCACAAAAAACTCCATGAAATGCTGGTGGGATGGAATAATAAGCGAGTCTGAGGTGACTGTGGTGAGGAAAAACTCCCTGAGACAACATGAGGAAGAAACCTCGAGAGGAAACACGGTGGCACTGGATAGTGTGATTATGAGCTATTACTCATCCTCAGCTCTTTACTACACCATTAGAAATTTAACTCTAAGTCTATAGTGTCAGTTATCCACTGTTCACTGATCTGAACAACAAGACTGAGGTTTGTTCCTGCTTCCGAAGGCTAGTACCTCTAGAAGAACTATCCAGAAGAACACATTCTCTCTACTTCAAATTTAAATCAGCAGGACTTTGCTAAACAACCAATACAAATGACTACTTTAGGATTTATTCATGACGGATGAACAAAGAACAAATATTTCATAGTGTACATGAGCTGGGATTATTCTACCATCTTCGCCAGTGCATTGCTATAAATCCTAGCGCTCAGCCTTGTGTGCAGGCATGTGCTCTCAATTATTCAACAAAAGCATGCTATTAAAATTCTTTTCTGACCACTATTTGACTAATATAACTGATTACAAGCACTAAACCATGTTACAGTCCTCTAAAACACTTATGGGCTTGTTTGAAACTTTAAACTCTTGTAACCATTATGCTAATACATACAACTGCATTCCCATAATACTTTTCAGGATCAAAATGAAAGAACGGATTGAGGTCACCTGAAAACTAGAAATGAAATGAACTGTTGTAATTAAAGACGTTAGTTCGGTACGATTTACTAACAGCAAGAAAACGTGCTTAAAGTGAAACTGTAGACGATGAGAAAATAAGTGATAAATTCATAGACAGATTAACAAGGGGGGAAAAAACTACTTCTTATAGACTTTCACACAAAAATTTAATATGTACATTGCTGTTTGAACTCAGAGTGGTGCTTTAACCTTGACGACGCGACCTATAACCGGTCGCATCCTATATTTCCGGAAGTTTTGCTACAGCCGTGCTGATATTCAGTATATCCACAAAATTATGAAGACAAAATATGAAAATAACATTCCAAAGAAGCCAAATTCACTTCATTTCACCTCTGCCAGCTCACTAGCTAGCTCACACTGATCTGAACAAGGTGCTTCTGGCAAAACTGGTGTCCTTTCTTTATTTTCATCTTCGCCTGATGCTGATGTCACTAACTCTACTGTAGTAACCATTTCGAACTAGGAAGTGGAAATGCACTGTATGTGGTGGACGTAGATGAGCAGAGTGATACACATGGTGTGGTTGTAGGAAATATCAGCACTCTTGGAACTTGACCAGTCAAATGTTGTGTGTTAATACACTAACTATTTCACTAGTAAAGTATTACATTATGCAGAACATGAAGCCGAAATGTTAATTACATGTACTTAATCATTTAGCAAACTGATCTTTCCAGGGAAAAACACACACACAAAGGCTAAAACTTGATACCTATTGTACATCTTTTTTTTTCAAACCACCAATAATCCACCTGCTTTCGTATGAAACCTCAGACTGAGTCTGACGCAACGAAGATATTTGATCCGACCCTCCTGGCCTCGAAGAACCGGGTGAAGACAAGGGCTGTAACTGCAAGCTATAGCTCGTTATATTAAAGCAGCAGGATGTGGATGCACCAGTCCTGAGAGAGAGGTTGGTTAACTCCACCCTGCAGTGTGTAAATAGTGTCTACCCTAACAGCAGCTTCACACAAGCTGTGAATTATTGACGAAGCACGGTTAATCTTATGTTTAGATCTGATTATAACGGATTACTGGATGACAGTTATATTACTGCAAATGACCTAAAGTGACTTGTCTTGCTAGAGATTGTTTGGAAAGTGCTTGAGGTGATGGGTGGAAATGTGTAATTATAACACATGAAGTGCATTTTGTTTTAGGCTGTGTTTCATTTGGCTTGACTCTGGTGTTGCCTCCCTTAGTCTGTTTGTCTAGTCTTAAAGAAAGCAAACATGACAGATCCTTCAACATGTGTATAAGGTTTTGTCATACTGAATGCACACCTGGGCAGCCCCGACACCGTACATCACACCCATATGTCCATCTCACAACCTTAGCAGGCACTCCCGTCATCTGTGATTCAGTGTACATTTTCTGTAATGATGTCAAAATGATGACAAGAGTGCTTTGCTGCTCGTATAAGGTCACCGTGTAAGTTAGAATCTCATTTAACACAAGTCCTGGAGCATAGTGTGTATGACTAGTGTCTGTGTGGTGTATTTCTGTAACTCCAGCGTCATTTCAAAGCAGACAATACGTTTCAGACTACCAAGTAATGTTCATTCTTCTAAATATTTAATGCAAATCTTCTTTTTCTGGAACAGGCCTTTCAGCAATAGTATTAGTGAAGCTTTGTGAATCAACACCGCCTGTGCTGGAGGTTGGATGTGATGAGAACAGACACGTAACCTCATTTCATGTCAACTAATATAGGCAGCTAGGGTCTTCCCCTGACTCTGATTCCCAATTCCAGATGAGTGGGATGTCTAGACAGGGTATTGTGGTGTTTTGATGTGAATCGCATCGCTTAATTTTCATTTTTGACCCTTTTTTCTTAGTCAGTTTTTTTTTCACAAGTAAAAAGTTGCACTTACCATATCCACGAGTGCCTCCTGAGTGGGAAATTATTGACTTGCATCATTTTCTGTTCCCGTCCTGTGTAGGAACAGCCAGTCTTCATTTATGCCAAGGAAAAATCTTAATGCCTCTTTTTTATTTAAAAAAAAAAACCTCAAACGGTTTAAAGAATGTCATCATTCCCACTCCTTACATACTTTCTCTTAAAATCCTTTTCAAAGACATGGTGTTTGTTCTAAGCATTTGTTCTAATCCATAGCAGAGTCCTGAAAAAAGTCCATAAGAAAGTTATAAGGCAATAAAATAAGCATGTCCACAGAAGGAAAAGGGATGCTCAAAGAAAACCAGCCAGGATACCCACATAAGAGTGAGTCCAAACAGAAACCAAAGCGTGCTGAAGGAGTCATCACTTTTCCGCTTTTTTGCACGGAATTCTCCCAGAAATGACGTCCGACTCATCCTGTGGTGAAGTCCCAGCACTGCCCTTCATTATTCCGGTACGCTACCATATTTCTGCCGTTGTCTAGAAAGGAAGGTGTCATTTTAGACAGGAGGCTGCATACTTGTGCATCCGGGAAGCCTCGGGAGGCACAAAGTTCCTTGGTCTCTGCTGTCCTGCAATGCGCTCAGATGCCATAGAGCAAAACAACAGGGCAGGTCCCACTCATACACACACACTCGCGATCCTTAAACCATCCTGTAGAAACGCATCAAGAGTAAACTGGGGTCTGCCTTCTGCTCCTCTCGTGTACAGCACAGCGTAAGCTATTGATCCTCTTAGCGCAGACAGCTCTGATTAATTCAGCCCTGTTTGCTAAAGGATGGGAGCCTTAGGGAAGACAGAGGAAACAGTGCAGCAGCAGGACCAGAAGAACAGAATAATAAAAAAAATAAAATAAATGTGTCATCTCCCAGCGTTGCCCTGTCCTCTTGGAAGCCCATGTGTTCCAGCTGTCATTCCCAGTGCGACTGAAGAGCCTGTCGGAGCAGGCACAACAAAGCGCTTTTTTTTCCTCTCTTACCTCCTAGCACGTGCTAATCCAGCATACTCGAACTCATCCTGTGAGGAACCTCCAAGCACTCTTCCAGTGCCCTTCTTTTATTCTTTACTAAACCGGGCAATCCTGACTCCACTCACTCTGCTCGAGCTGTGCTGCAGAGCCGGCTCTAGGCTGCAGTGTGTTTGGGTTTGTGTGTGTGTGTGTCAGTGTGTGTGTCTGGGAAAGACCGTGTGACTGGATGTCTGAGTGTAAACGTCAAGGGGCCCCACGAGGGAGGTTCTGGCAGGCCAACGTTACAAAGCAACTAACGGCTTAAACGGATCAAAAAAAGCCTGTTTTTGCCAGGAAATCTGGTTAAGACCCAAGACAAAGGACATGGGTCATAGAAGGCAGACATAACAAAAACGACTAATCCTCAGTTAAAGAATTCCCCTTACAAAACAAGGTGGAAAAAACACACTGCTGACTAAGCAGAAATGGAATATTCATAGCAGGGATACACAATTCCAGTGAGCAGATACACACTAATTCTATTAATACACAAATTTGTACTTGAATTTGTCTAAACCAGCAGACCCATGTGGAGCTTTGACATGCTTTTCTCATGCCAAAAGAGGACAAACAGACTTTACAGCAAAGCCCACATTTAATATTTTCGAGGGTGAAGAATATTTCAGTTGAACCTTGATGTTGTGACCGTGTTCACGCAGGCACGAACGCCCAACAACAATTAGATCCCGAGAGGTCGGGATCTAATAACGCATTAAGAAAAATCTGCATTGACTACAAGAAGGGAATCTTGTTCTAAGAGCATCATTTCTCAGATTACAAAACGATTTTTTTTTCTGATGAAAGAACCAAAGCGTCTTTCACCAACAAGTACGCTTTCATGGCTGTCCGTTCCCTACGTGCCCTTTGCCTAATCATTTTTGTTGTTGTCGTTTTCGTGCCCTGTGAAACCAAACTAATATTTGGAAACACCCGGTGTCCATGCTAAGTCAGTACAATGGATTTGAATGAGATTTTTAGGATTAAAAAAAAAAAGCCGTCAAAGCTTGCTTCGTGAAGGTGTGCCCTCTGACACGAGGCGTGTTGAGGCAATGGAAAGCAGCTTAAAATCGGGTTACAGTCAAATCCTTTGGCTTGGTTTGACGAACAACAGTTTGGCTCGACTGCTGAATACACATCACTTGATGACAGCGTGGAATTGTGGATATTGTGTTGGCAAGCCATAGTGATACAAATAGACAATTCACCCTAGATGAGGCATCAGCTGCTTTATATAGCGTGTTATATGAGTATCGGCACAGTCATGGCACTCGCATCAGGCACTTGAAGTATCTGCAAAAACTGTGATGTCGCCACAACAGAACAACAGGGGATGTCATCCCAACTGTTCTTCACACCTTGTTCACACTTTTCGACTGAAGAATGAAGCCATGGCACGTTCAAAACTGCACGGCTACATCCCTCATCTCTCATCTTGAAAATTCGAAATAATGTTAAGTCTGGGAGCTATGTAACAGTCATTAAGAGTGATGAGATTACAGAGAGGTAAAAAAAAAAAAAAAAAAAAAAGCAAGCAAATTTTTTGTAGAGATGATTATAGATCACATGATATCAGAGCTGGAGTGGAGATTATTACTAGATGAGTGAATTCAAATTCTACTCACCTAAGCAATAAAACACTTCAAGAAAATAATCAATGTGATACTTCATAATACTATATATACCATATAGCCCAAAGTTGATATATAATAATAAAGATAATATTAAACCAAGATGATTATCATTTTTGATAGTCAAACAACACATCATACTCATATTAATCACACATCATATTAATCTTAATGTTGTGGGACATCCCGAAGAAGAAGTGCACTTAAAGTACCCGGATGATGCACTTAATCAGAAGAGGGTTGGGGCTACCAGCCTCTGATATAGGATAAGAAAAAATTGATCAAGATGGCAGACATCTTAGAGATATCTTTGTTAGCTCAATTAGTGTGATTTAGTTTTCAGCATTTAAAAAAATATATTGTATTGTGCTAAAGCTTGCGGTCGTATCATGTGCATTTAATGTCATTTGCTATCGATTGAGGAACAGCCAATACTTCAGCTTCTAAAATTCACAGTGCACAGAGTGTAGTACGTCATTTGGGACACGGCTACAGCTTGTTATGTTACTAGTGGATGACTTTTCTGTATCAGAAATGATAAAGGTACTGCTTGACCATCTGTCTGCTAAAAAGTGCTGTAAAAAATAATCACCTCTCAAAAAATAAATAAATAAATAAATAAACCCTCATCATATAAACCATAGCACATTCACATAAAAACATCATATAAACATAGCACATACAATTAGTCCCTGTCAGTAAGCAGTTGCTACATCAGTCAGAGCTGATGTTAAAAAAAAAATTCTGACCAATCAGCTTCAAGAATGTATTAAAATGTACTAAAATTCTAAAGGGAAATTTGATAGTTGATGTTTACTTGATGTAAGCTAGTGGAGTGCTACAGGAAATGAACATTTGAATGCATCAACAAACTTTTACTTTAATTTTACTATAATTTTCTTTGGACACACTGGAAATCACACCCTTGATACATCTACATGAATAAAACAAATTAATGTTTTCCATCACTTTTAACTCACCAGTCTTTCAACATATTTTTTTTCATCATTACTTTTCCTCTAATATTCACACCTGTGTTAAAATATCTCGATTTAAACAGAATGAAACAAACTGTGCATGTGTGAATTTAACCCTAGGATAATGTCCTTGTGGAAGTCCCGCTGTTGGAGGTCCTTATCTAACATGTACCCGTGGGATCATGTTTACTTATGAACACCTCTGCACCGCTCAGCCACTGGGTGTACATGTTACAGTGGGGCTGGCTGCACATCAAGTGAGCATCTGATGCTGGGAGTCACGTCGTTTCAGCATGAACATAGTAACCGAACACTGAACATACTGCAGAGCAACAATCATTTACTCTACAGAATCTTACATGTATAAACATTTTGAAAGAAAAGAAAGAGATTTGCACGCAAGATTGCGAAAATGCCTGTAGGATAACCATTCCAAGAAATTGCTACAAACAGGTTTGGCACAAATGCACGGATGTTTGAGCAGGAAGTGAGCTTTCTTTATGTAAAGTACTTTTATGTCACATCAATCATCACTCATCCTTAACTTAAAAGTCTTGGCTTGATGTCTACTAGGGTTAGTCCCAGGCAATATCCCAAACTATAATATAATTTGGACTATAATGGCTTCTCAAGAAGCCTAATCACATTGACGTTATTCCTGTATATCTGTAAAACTGAATTGAGTTCTTTTGGTTGATTTTCCACAAATGCGGCATGAGAAGAACAACAAAAAAACTTTCAACACAAAAGCTTCTCAGGCTTTGAAAGTTTGACACCATCCTCCCGTGATCTTGTTCTAACACACTTGCTCAGGTTTCTCACACAGAAGTTAAGTCATGTAACATTAACATGACGTGTCAGGGTTACTGTATACGATCCCAAGCAGAAATTCAGTTAGGGAAGACGCTATCAGCAGCTCCTTCGTGTGCAGTCACTCTGGGGTGTAACGGAATAAGATAACAAGGACAGCACTTCCTCCCAAAGGCCCACAGGGCTCTATCTCCTCCTGTCCTGACCCTGGATGACTTCGACAAGGCTTCCCTATAACAGCATTCTTGGCAGCAAGTAACCGTGTTGATAACAAAGCCTAAACAAAGGCAGCAAATAAATGCTGAAATGTCTAATGCCTGTATTTGTTTCATTTCTTTTTTCCATCTATCCAAAAGCTTGCTAACAATCATTACAATAAACGAGAGCAACCCATACTTCCATTCAGCAGTGTTTAGAGTAAGTTCATAAAAACAAAGCACAAAGGATTCATTATTTTCTTTACATTTTTTTTATATGACACACACTCCATTTGGGTTACATTACATAAACTGAGTTAAAGACTTTTAATGAGCCTGTTTGTTCTACACATTGCAGGTCTTCATGGACTTATTTGCGTACATATTGTATGCTGTTGACACTTCAGGCTGTGTCCCAAATGGTGCCCTAAGCTCTGTGGACCTCCTTTAGCACTGTGGTGACCTCAACAAAGTGAGAAACAATGACGAGCTCTTGGGTTTTGGAGAATGGAGAATGGAATATTTGACTAGATTCATATCAAAAAAAAGGAAAAAAAAGAAAATATTCAGCATATGTTTTGGTGTCATCATGGGGAAAAAAAGATCACTGATGTAGTGGGGAGAGATATAGCTAATTGTGGAAATTACACAGAATTAATACAGTTTAGTCAGTGAGAGCTGCTGAATGTAAGAGAATTTCACCCTCTCTGCTATAGTAGCTATAGTAGGCTAATTACAAAATAAACTTTTAGAGATGTGGATTGTCCACTACACAGATAAATCTCACAGCTGTGAGTCAGAAAACTAAACACACACTGTTTCCTCAAGATGTTTTATAAGAATAAAAAATCCATTGAGCACATTATTATGACTCACACCAGCTGCAACACTGGAGATGGTTCAGAGAGCGCTAGAGCTGTCCCACTAACTCCAGCATAAAGTACAAAACTATCACCTCTGGTCCTTGCTCTTAGTCTTTTTTATGTGTTCGACATCTATTTTTTAATCTAATCTGTCCATTTTTGTTCTTTGTCAAATTAGCCTCAAGCCTGAGATGTGAGCAGACGAGCAGATGCACGCGACTTTAGGAACTTTAGAACTGGGTAAAGATACAAACTCATTCACTTGTTTCTCTTAACTTTGTTTAAACCCTCGCTGTTACTCCGTCATCTGGGTGGCTGCAGCTCCTGCCAATCAGCATGAACCCGGCCTTCTTTCATGACTAAAGTCTAAGCATGATGAGCTGAAAAAATCTGACCTGGTATATAATTTATGCGTATACATTTTAAACTTATTCTGACCCGACAGCCACAACATACTTCAGACTCCTTACTATTACATGACTGAGAGACTCACATCCACTATCCAGATTAAAAAAAGTATTTTCTTTTCTCCGATCACTTAAACAATGATTTACTACACAGTTAATGCGTACTATTTTACACTGTATATGTATGAAGTATGCAAGTGTGTAACATAGCTAGACAGCCAGAAACTCTATTAATCCTGTCTGTGTCATTAACTACAGTAGTAACTAGTAAGCATGCACTTGGTCTGATTTCATCAGCAAGAGATGCCATGCTGCTATCAAGCCACTAGGTGTTAGTATGGAGCTCCACACCACACCATCATATCAGTTGTTTCATAACCACAAGGAACACAACACTACACTTTTATTCCCAAAATTCATCTGTAAAGCTACACTCTAACATGGAAAGTATTTACTTTTAATACTTAATTAATTACTATTTAGGCATACTACTTATACACGCAAACACTAGTGTGTTTTATGCAGTTTGGGACACAGCCTTGATGAGTGATGTTTGAGTAAAATACAGCTTTATAATTTAAAGGTTTTAACTGCACAATGATCACCTTAGAAAGAGATAAATATCGATGAAGCACATGGGGTTGAATTTATTACAGATTAACAAGAACAATGGCAGCAGTCTGTAGTTATATAATAGAGCACAGAGGGTGGAAAGGCCAACGGAGTAGTGTGTGCCTGTGTGTATGTGTGGCCTTGTGTTAATATCTTGGTGGCGACAGTCTGATGAGAATAACTCTCAGTTTTCACTTTGTGGAGACATTTTGCTTATTCCCATGAGAAAAACTGATCTCTCTCTCTGACACTCTCTCTCTCCTCTCTCTTTTAGGGTTTCCTTTTGTTTAATGCAATGGAAAGTCCTCACAATAACAGTAAGACAAAATAATGTGTGTGTGTATGTGTGTGTGTGTGTGTGTGTCTGGGTAGGAGCTGTCACCCGCCATTCTGGCTCGCTGAAATGGGGAAATGTCAAGTGCTCCCAGCGCAGGAACGCAGGTAAACAGCGGAGCAGGAATAGAGGTCACGTCTCAGCTCATACTGAGTGCTCGAATCCTGACACACCAGACTCTTGCTGAGCTCACAAGTGATCACAATGCACTGCGACACGCAAGAGAATACACCACAGCAGCCTCGAAACCCACGTTAACAGCAACGGATTGTTAAAGTAAAGGCATGTTATGTTCTGGTTCGCTACTAAGCAGTGGCTTAATCTAAAGTTCTCTCAATTTTACAGCAATTTTTTTTTTTTTAAATATACCCAAGCAGACACACAAACATTTATGCTTTATGCCACAAGAAAATAAAAAGGCTGAAGATTTTAAATTTTGTAGTTTTGTCAGTGCAAGAGTAAAGCTACAGTAAGTGCTAAAAGGAATTAACCTGGGATTTTTTGGGAATTAAAAACTTGTTATATAACAATTAATGGTAAAAAAAAAAAAAAAGGCATGTGGTGTTTTTCAATAAATAAACATAGTAATGGTTACCAAAAAGAGATGATATAAGAGAAATAAAACACCTTGTGACATGTTAAACTATTTTTCACTAACTGTATGCCCTGTCATATCTTACACTGTACTTGACAAACTACAGTTCAATCAAATTTCTCATCAAAATTCTTCAGAACCAAAATCTCTTCTAAAATGCAATCATTTATCCCTCAGTATTCTGTTTCCTAATGCAGTGTATTCTGGTCTATATTTCTCGATATTCTCCTACTTCAGTCTGCTTGGCTTTAAATAACTATGCTGTGTAGGTTAGAAGCCTTTTCCATGCTAACAGTTTCACCCAAGACTCATTGGAATGACTCATTGGAATGTGAAGCGATATAGCAGTAGGATTTGGGTCATGAAGCAACCACAGATCACTCTTGTCATTAAGACCATTCAGAAATCCTCCTGTATGAAAATGACTATAATCTTTTTACATGGAATAATTCAATCTTACTATGATCACATGGTTATTAATACCTACTGACCCTCACAAAAGCAGCACAGTATAAACAATCCCTAATGTAAGACTAATAAACAAGACCAGCTCAACTTAACTTGAACAACTGAAGTTAAAATCAGATTAAAATATGTACTGCTTCAGTTCTGAAATCTGATCTGAATGTGAGTATTAAAATCCTTGATATAGGTACACCTGTGCATCAAAACAATTAAATAACTGAAATCTGGCTTACTTTAGGCAAATAATACCGTAATCCTACAGTTATTAGACTACAAGGATTACCAAGGATTAGAAATATCACTAGTAATTAACTAGGAGAGCTTCTTGAGCGATGCAATTGACAAGGTAACAGGTTATGCGACAGATATGGTGATAAGCCATGTCGCCAAGGAAACATAAACAAGTTTCATGACACCACGCAAGCAGATATACAGATAAATATGTAGATAAGCTTTAATGTAATATTATGTTTATAGTGTGAACTGTGCTACAAACTAATCCATATTTCTAACAGTCACAATCCAGGGAGGAATCGTCCAGACACTTGTTTCGAAACCATAATGCCCTTAGTTGAGAGACCCATCAGTGCTTCATTCACACTCCAGCTTAACTGGTCTCAGGCATTCGGGCCATGTTCAGACATGAGCTTTTGAAGCAGTTGTTTGGTTTCACCAAATACTGATCTGCATGAGAAGATTTCTGTGACATCAATGTTGTCAACAATGTAGACATTCTGGATAAAAAAGAACAACTGACTTCAGGAAGCAGCTTTGTGCAGCACATCATTTCTGCACCTGCTTGGACAACCAGCTAAATACCTGTATATTACTGGCATACCAAAAAAATTCTCCTATAAAAAAAATTCTCTTAAGTCACGGGTGGCAGATTGCAATTCCAGTACACAAACAAGACATGCACACTTTTGAAAGGATAAGCTGACCAAACACTCATTTGTTTTGCTTACAACTCACTTTAAGTAAGCGTTGCTCATAATTCACACAGGAGTCTCTAACGCTCACACAAAAAAGCATCCAATTTTGCAGGCAAAAGAGCCTTGTCAATCATAGGGGTCAAAGGACAAGGACAGGATAACCACTCTCTACCATTGTGGGGATCAGAAAAGCAGCTCAGATACAAGAACAGGCTAGATAATAAACTCTAAGGCTAGAATTGGAAGCTTGGAAACACTGCCTGGCTTGTGTCTTGCTTTCTGTTGTGACACGTAGGTATCAGGATCAGCATTTAACATCAACGGCATGAATCCATGTACAGTGAATCCAGTAGAGTAACTGTGTGTCATGGTGGACCCTCAAAGAATCATGGAGCAAGACATCTGAATTTGAATATTTGAGGAGGAAAAAATTTCATTATAGGAATTAAAAGAAAACTGACTGCAATGTTTTTGCATTTCATTATGTCCAAAGATGAATATGTGGGGAAAAGTCCTCCTCTACATGTTTACTTAGGAGCCTTTTTTTGCTGTGGTTTTGTCTGCTCCATGGGAATGAGTTTTAAACTGCATTACAGTAATCTTCAGAGAAAGTCCCTACACTGGGTCACTGTGCTGAGAAAGCCAACATCAAATCCAAAAGAACCATTAGGACTTTGACTTCTTGCCCTTGTGCAAGTCAACTTAGCATTACATAAAGCTGGATTCTAACACTCATAGCACTTTTAAATAATGTGATATCTACTATCAAAAGTAATCAGGTTATGCTTGTTGGACAAGGATATGTAAATAAGGAAAATGAATGGCCATTTCAGGAATGATGTTGTTGAGAATGCTAATGATGTGGTTCAGTAACTCTTAAACTGGCAGTGAACAGAAGAGTGTTCGCTGGATTTACAGCCTCAAGACAAATATTAACAAATCAAGAGCAAGCAGTCTCCCTGATGCATTGGCTTGCATTTACAACTTGGTTTACAAATCGCTTTGGGCTAAAACACACCACAGAGCATTCGGCTTCACACAAGGAACACCAGTTATAAACTGACCTAAGACACAACTCATTCACGCACTAGCCTTTACATTACATACACAGCCCAAGTAATAAGTGAGATAAATATACCTTTATGAATGTTTTGTTGTGAAAATTTAAGTTCTCTCGGCTATATGTGTACACATCATGTCGGCTCACTGTATTTACAGTTTTACCTTCAAGAGGAAAGCAGCAGAACAGAAGGCTATGTAGCCTAAAGCCTAATTCACACTGGCTGCCTTTCTGAAGGTGTGTTTCTTTAGTGTTTATTTAGGCATGTTGCATTTTTTCGCTTGCATACATAACTGATATGTAAACTTCATCGAAACCACACAATCATACTTTCTTTGTATAATGTGATATACTACAACTAGAAATGTATGATGACTGTGCAGCCTGTAACCTCTGCTCCCTCTGTGTAAGTATTTGTACAGTAGGACACTCATGATACCCGTATACACTGTTTGTTTAATTCCCCCGACTTTAGTTGTGTGTGTGTGTGTGTTTATTCATTGCAATTACATTGTAATCTGCCCAACTTCAATTGTCCATATCACCAGTGTCTTGCTGGGACAGTAAAATAAAGCTCACACACACACACACACACATATATATATAACATATGTATATATATATATATATATATATATATATATATATATATATATATATATATATATATATATATATATATATACATATGTATGTTAATTTAATATATTTAATTTTAATTTAATAAAATGATTTTAAAGTGATAAAATGAATGCCATTCACATTAACAAGCAAGAATTTATTGTTTTATATTTTATATTGTCAGTCATTATTACAAAATATTGAGGTCAGGGCTCTGTGCAGGACACTCAAATTCTTAGAAAGCCCTGTGCTCATGGGGTTTACTTTGTGCACAGAGGCATTGCCATTCTGGAACAGGTTTGGGCCTTTTAGATCCACTGAAGAGAAATTGTAATGCTACAACATAGAAGGATATTCTATATAATTGTGTATATATCCAAATTTGTGGCAACAGTTTGGAGAAGAAGCACATATGAGTGTGTGCTGGTCAGGTGTCCACAATCTTTCACTTCATATTCTGTAGTGATCCAGCTTTAAAACCACCACAACAAACAAGAAAATACTGTTTCCCCAATACAGCCCTTTAAAAGGGCAAAAGCTCTTTAGATATCTAGAATTTTAATCATCATATAATGTATGTATCATTACACTATAAACTGCCATATACATTATAAAGAAGGCAGAAGCTAAGTAATCAATTCAAAAATGATGCTATACTTTACCAAGTCTAACTGACACAACAGCATATCGATTCCTCCACATCAGTAACTTACCTAAAAGAGAAAAAACACAAAGAGGTTACGAATAATGTGAACTTTAAACTTTGTCATTGTATTTTTTTTTTTTTTTACAATGCAATAACAATCACACAGGTCGAAGTGGAGCTTTTAGCTCAATAGGAATGGCTCTGATTAACCCGCCTGCTTAAAGTGAGGTGCGCTAAAACTCTACACCTGCTCAGACTCTCCATGGAAAAAAGTGCTGAGTCACTGCGGACAGCTGGACTGTAGCCCCCCCACCAAAAAATACACACAATAATCATCACTCAGCAGTAATGTCTACTGATACATCTGCCCCCCCACAGTAAGCTCTATTTATAATGTGTTACTAGCAGCACTGGGTTCTACATCCAAATCTCTCTCTCTCTCTCTCGCTCTCTCTCTCTCACATACACACACACACACACAATGTGTAAAAGCAGTGGGAGGGTTTCTTTCATAAATAAATAGTTAGCTTTAGTGCTCTGGGTTTTATCAGTGTATATAAGAAGGTCACAAAAATGATGGTTATGAGCAAAAATAGCAACATTTCATAACCAGTAGATGGCACTGTTCTGAAACTCCGTGTGTACCCTAAGGTCATGGTTGTTATAAGACACACCATCTTGGTATAAATGCACAAAATTGTTGTGGAGATATTTTGGAGTGTCATATATGTTGAGGAATTATGGGGCAGTCAAGCTACAGTTTTTATTCCAATGATTTCCATTCATACCCATGTGAACACTGCACAGTGGAAACCATGTAAAAACAGAAAATTGACATGTCACAGCGTGATGTCTTCAGAGAAACCAAGATGGAAGAGGAAGAGGAAGTACAGTACTGATAGTAACCATGTCACACTGACCCTTTTTATATACCATATCTTTATACAATGGCATTGCAACAATACAAGCTTGTAAGAATCCATGATGTGTGGATTAAAAAAAACATTTGAATTTGAATAATTTTTAGACATCCTTGTCTGAAGATCACCTACGCAAAAATTTGGTGAAGTTTGGACAAATGTATAGAATGAGTTTGTCCAAAGCAAAAGTAGGCTTTTTTAAGAAAAAAATCATTAGCATTATAAGAATATTTTCTAACCACAAGGGGGTGCTGCCCTAGTGTGAATACAATCCTCATGGATTCATTCATCCATCCAATTATTTATTCATCCTCACTAAGCACTAAGGTCAGGGTCAGGGTCATGATTGAACCAGAACCCCGGTATCCTAGAGCCACTAGGCATGATGCGGGGTTACATCTTCAATGCTGACAATTTCAAACCATTAAACAACCTACTAGGTTATTTCTGAGAATTGTGAAAAAAGCATAGAATTCCAAGTGGACTTGAACCACAGACCCTTGAGCTGTGAGATGACACAGCAACCTGTTGCTCTGATCTTTGCTAATCTTAAATGAAACCCACCTCCACACATGAAACATATTTAACTGCTTGCATATTCACACTAAAGCGTTATGTTTCGGTAAAAGCACATCCTAAATAATTCAAGGCAGGAGACATGGCACATTAAGGATGAATGCACAGGCAGCACTCTAAGCTTTCATAACCTTGTCATTGAGGCACACTAGAATTGGTGACATCTTTTCAGAACCATTTTAATCGAAATATCAAAGGTTAGGACCGGTTTCTTGAATTGGTTACAGCTGTATAACTGACTTATAAATTATTTGGATACAAGGAAATATTTCAGATGAGTGGAAAACACCTTTATCACAAGGGCTTTGTGTAATGATTGTACTGCTCGATAAACAAAATAAAGCCAGCTTTCACAAACACACAAAGAATGTTTTCCCCACATTTGGAGTTTTAAACAATTTTTTTCTTGCAGCAGCATGGAAGCTCCTCGAATGTGGCTTTTCTAGCAAACAGTGATTGTGGTGTTACAGAGAGACAGACACAGGCTTAAAGCATAAGATGATCTGGCTTGGGTTTTACCTAAAATTAAGAGAAGATTTTATATTATGCAAAGAACCGTTGTGTTTCCTTTCTCATGATGAAAATCTGTTGGAGACCAGAAATCACTAAAATCAGAGAAGCTTATACCTTAGATGCCTTCTCATTACTTTGATGCTTATACAGTACAATATATATATATATATATATATATATATATATATATATATATATATATATATATATATATATATGTATGTATCAGGAATATATTTAGATATGACGTTACACTGTTAGTAGAGATTCTCAATTTGAAACTGAATATTTAGAATATAAATATATTACTTCTATAATTTCAATAAGTATTATGATTGTTTGATTCTTTGATCTGGTCTTTTTGCTTTCACATACTAAAAAACAAACCAAATATGCATAGTTTCATTTATTGTATATTATTAGGTATACAGACAGACAGACAAACAGAACTGAGTAAAAGTTTCACCCTATTACTTTTAATATAAATTTGGATAAATGTTTTATGACTTCTGAATTACAGCAAGATTAATAATGTCTGGAAAGATTAATTTCCAGACATTATTTTTCCAAAAATATTACATGTTAAAGAAAATGATGCTGCTGCTGCTGATTATTATTATTATTATTATTATTATTATTATTATTATTATTATTAGTGTTGTTGTTGTTGATAATAATAATGGTTTCTTCACATTTGAATAATAATACTCAAATATTTGTTTACATATTTACTTATATTACACTTGTATTTTACAAGCACAAGAGATTTACTTTAATTTAAAATTAATATTAATATTTAATATTACAGCTGTTCCTATTAAAGTGGACAAGAGGGTATTGTGTTGTAATAGGGGCCTAAGCAATAAATGTTAATTTAATTGATTATACTGTTTGCCATCATTATTATTCTTTTTATAATTATTATTATTAATAAAACTATTACTTGTCCATTCACACAATGCTTAATTTGCATATAGCCCCCTTGTGCATTCCTGACAAAATGTATACACATTCAACCGAATTTCAGTGAACACTTATCAGATTTCAGCACACACATACTTGCGCTCACACACACACACACACACACACACACACACACACACACACACCTGTGCAATGCCACCTGGATCTCTTAGTCACGCACTGAAGCTTCTGTCATGTTTGCTACTGATGGCTCCTCATGGAATTCCTCTATGAACCTTTGTCACCTTTTCTTATCAGCATTTAAAAAAAGAAAAATATTCAGAGCAATTTCTGCTGCCCTTGAGTTACAAAGAATCGAGCTGATCCTTAATTAATTTTTTGTAGTAAATCTTTGAAGCTCTATCTGTCTATCATAGTGTTAAGAGTAAAATAAATCTGCAGTAATTCTCTGTGAAATGATTCTTTAACACATCAAGTAAAGGCTGAACAGCACATGATGTACATAAAATTATTTGGCTTCTCTGCCCACATCATCATTCCGCTCCATCACAGCACCTCTGTATTTTTCCCTTGTTCAGACTGCAGTGTTTGACCTCGCTCTCTTCTCACTACCCTCCATGATAAGGCAAACAATAAGCTTTGGGATTCATTAATGGGCCTTTCATGCTCTGCTAGGAGTAATTAAGAAATCACATGCAATAAAATGGGCACAGAGAGCTGTGAATACTGCGACGGACCGAAACGATGAGCTATAAAGAAAGTGCCAAGCGCAGCAGAATATTTCTTTTCACAGCAACCTAATCGTCCGAGCCATGCTGATATAGCAGACTGTAAAAACAGTCATCAGATAGCTGCAGAGTTTCCAGAAATTAACACTGGGTTTGTTGTAAAACTGAAGCTTATTTTGAGCATAATATATAACGTATAAACATATGTCTTATGTTGTCCAAATTTTTTAAATTATCAATAATTTTAGTGAAGAATGGAAAATGAAGCAAATTTAACAGGGTGATAATGTTAGTGATCATAGCTACGTACTCAACAAGCTAACTAGTTGGCCTTTTATTTAAATGTTTAAACAATATAGAATGGTATTTAAATAATAATAGCATATTTTAAAAATAGTTTTCTTTGTAAAAATGAATATAGTGTGCTTCTTCCTTTCTTTCTTTCTTTTCTTTTTTTTAAATATATATTATTCACCTGTGGTTCACTGATTCTACAATTTGCTCTCATTCATTTGGGCAATTTCTTATATCTATTCTTTTTCAGTTTTGCACTCAGTTTAAAAATGCAGTATGATGTGCAATTAGTGTGAAGAAACATCACCGTAAATATGTAACAAATGTCAAACTCTGTTCATGTACAATTATAAAACAAAATTCTTCAGGTACAATAATTTCAGTTGTTTCATATTCCATACAAAATTACACGTTTATTTATACTGCCATATTATTTAAAAAATATGTTAGAGGGGCTGTATTGTGTATTTTTGGTGGTAGCTTGTCACAGAGCGGTGTGAATGTAAAAAGGGATTGGATGTGATTGGATATAGTATTTGTGGTTAGGTCTGCTGCTGAGAGATTTCATCAAATCATCTCCTCTGGTTACTTTTAGGAAAGAGAGAGCACATATAATGACATTTTCAGATTTCAGACACATGATTGGATTTCACTGACAGATTACATGTCGAATTTAAGTGGTGGAATTTAGAGCAGATGGGGATTCGTTCTTCTGTCTCACTAGGTATCAGGCTTATGCACATCAAAAGGCATGGAAGTAAATGTAGAGTACAACAGGATGACAGAGAGTAAACCTTAGACACACAAAGAAAGTTAGCAGCAAACCGACTAGACTTGGAGTAGTGGTGTTTCATTTGTGAACAAATCATTTAGGTGAACAAATCTTTTAGATGAACAACTCTTTTAGGTGCATGAATGGTTCAGGTGAACAAATCTTTTAAGTGAATGAATCTTTTAAGTGAACAAATCTTTTAAGTGAACAAATCTTTTAAGTGAATGAATCTTTTAAGTGAATGAATCTTTTAAGTGAACAAATCTTTTAAGTGAACAAATCTTTTAAGTGAATTCTAGGTTAAAAAATCTTTCAAGTGAAATCATTTAAGTGAACAAATCATTTAAGAAACAAATCTTTTAAGAAAGGAATGTTTTATGTGAACAAATTTTAAGTTAAAAAATCTTTTACATGAATGAATCTTTTAAGAAACAACTCTTTTAAGTGTATCCATGTATCGTTCCCACCCATATAAAACACATGACTCCTTTGGCAGCTTTTCTCTGCTTTTTAAAAACTGCATTAGAGTGGGATAATGTCATTGGTTGGATCTACTGAAGGAATACGCCCATTTCTTTGCATCTAAATGAGAGTATTTGACCTACTGATTCAGCTTCCAGTAGTTCTGCTAGGTACTGATTCAAATGCAGTAGGAACTGATTGGAAAGCAGGAGATACTGATTCGAATGCAGCAGGTACGGTCACAGTACATCATTTCAGAGACATGCAAATCATTATATCTTAAAAGACATTCCCTGGAGAAGAGCAATGATGTGCTGTACGGAAGGGAATACAGTGAACAAAATCAAAAGATTTGAGTGCCTGGGATGAATATGTAACAGCTGGTGTGGTTTTACTCTGCTAATAAAAAAATGAAATGAAATGAAATTAAAAAAGTCAGAACCCCTTCCCACCAGCAGAGGTCACAATCAGGAGGCTCACCAAAGAGGTTTTAAAATGCCATTCAGGCATTTCAAGGTCATTCAGGTTTCCATCATCATCCAGTCTGTGTTATTATTGTGTGATTATTATTTAAGTGCCTGTCCAATTAGTATGCAGTTAGTCCTTTCAAACTGTTCAGTGTAGAAGAATCAGTTACTGACTAACTGTTCTGTACATTTCTCATACTACAAAATACCACCTGCAACTAACACAATCTTCTAGGCTGATTACATCAGAGTTTAAAAGGTCTGCTCATGTCATCTATTAAAGCTTTATATATGAGATTTTATTGAGATTTTTTATTGAGGCTCTTTAGCCAGAGAATGAGCCCACGCATGACTTCATCTCTGCTGATGCATAGAAATTCTGTTTCATGTCCCAATAACTTTGTTCTCAGAAGGTACAGCGTAGACAGAAAAAGCACATTAATACAACACGATAATGAAGATGAACTGGAAAGAGACTTTTAGAAAAGAAATTATGTTCAGGATAAAAAGGACAGTGACAAAGCTTTTTAATCTTAAGACCAGACAGCTTCTCTAAGCACAGCTAAAACTTAAGGTTAATCATTTTAGATTACCCTGTTACTTTAACGACAAGGTAATCGTGTGTGATCATGGGAATAATTTGACCTGGGATTAAATGGAAGTAACTCAGTGTAAAATTAACCACCATGAGAATGTGAATAAAAGTCAAGCTTGTTACTGAGTGAACTGCAGGTAGCTCTCTGAGCCGGTATAATGGATTGAGTCCCTCTAGTGGTCACAAGACAGCAAGTATCACTTGTTTAAAATATAAATAAATAAAATTTGAAAGCAGAAATTAAAGAGAGAGCATGAAAAAAGCAATCTAAACTAAACATGCCCTATCTATATCTATATATTGCTTATTGCAATTTAGTGCAAAGTGATTACTTTAAAGCCGAAACCCTTTCTCACTTTTCCTTCCATGTTCCTGTTTACACAACACACCTACACAATTATACTGTTTGCTTTTCAGGACTAAGTGGAACAAGCCCTGTCTCTATACAGTGTTCTCTGAAAACTTTACCGAAAATTGTTGCAGTTCACATAAATACGAATGAGTCTTTTAAGCTAGTAATGAATAACCTGCAGTTAGTTACAGATCAGCGCCTGACTTTATCAACCACATCATCGTGTCACATTCACCACTGATTTGGAAGCTAATCCTGTCTCTAGGCAAATTGCCCCTCTCAGATTTTAATGATTATATGTTGTAGTACAGAGCTTGGATAAAAAGTACAATAAAAAAAATTGCTGTGGTTTTAGATCAAAATTGATTTTGTGTTTACTGCATGAATTTATAGAAATAAAAAAGGATTTCTATCTCAGGAGAGCAAACTAGCTTATATTTTAAGACTCCACTTCATATTTTGAATCATGTCCTCCTCCTCCCACGTCTGATCAATTTTACAATTTACATTTTCACAAGCTGGTGGTTTGTGCCATAAAACTGGACCACCTTGAGCAAAATACCACGGCCTAAAAGGATTTCCTGGAAAACTAGGTTACCTGGGATGTAAATGTCACTACAAAGCAGGGGGCAGTAGCATGTTTTTAGTAAGAGAATACAAGCGTTTGCAGTTTATTGGCCCAGCCTCAGCTTGCCGGAGGGCCGGCTGTAAATGCAAACTGTAAAATCGATTGGCCCTGAGAGGCGGAGATGTTTGTGAAAACACAGAAACGAAGAACTGGTGCTTGAATAAGCTTTTATAACTCTCATGAGATAAATCTTTGTTCCTTGCTTGTGGATCCCTGCTTTACGCCAGGATTGGCCTAAGATCCTTCATGAGCCTGACTGGGAATTAAAGACAACAGCAAGAGAACTCTGAATGTTTCATGATCTCTATGTGCTAAACATTTACATTTTCATCACGTATACTGCTGTCACCCACCCCATACCCCACCCTTCTTTTTTTAATGTTAATCCTATTACTATGCCTCTGGAAAACCCTAAACACATGACTGCAGCAAAAATCATTTATCATTCACAAATTATAATAACTGGCAATTAGCACAACTTCATTTTTCACTCTATTTCACTCTAACGTCCTGCATAACTTTATTCAACTCCTCAATCAAAAACACCCTTTCTTAAACTTTCTGGGTATGTCAAATACAAGGTCAAATATAACAACTGCAAAACTAATGACCATAAGAAAAATACACAGAACAATGAATAAGTGATGCTGGGGCTGATTTCTTTTTATCCTAGGGTATCCCATTAGTAGCCTAGTCCAGAATATTCCACATCCTCCATGTTCACATGAGCTACAAAGTTGTAAAACAGTCACAGCATATTTGTCTGGTCATATATGCAGGCTAGATTACTAGATTGTTTAGCATCACTGAGCCACTGACAGACTATAAGACATAAGAACCTTCTAGAGTCATGAGGAAAAGAAAGTACACCCGCCCTCTATCAGTTCAATGGGTTTATTAACAGTGCCTAAATAACAAATGTGTGAGCCACACCAGAGGAAAAAAAATTGCCTTGTCTTTTAATGGTGAACCATATTAATATGTGAATGGCATTTTGACTAAAACAAATTTGATTCTTAAAAAAGATCCTTGATTCTAGAATCTTCCATTGGATTATAGAACTAGAGTCAGGTGGCAGCTACTTGGTCTATTTGCCAGGAGGTTGAACACGCATATCTTTTTGGTTAAAATCACAGTGGTCAATAATTTGCCCTACAACAGTCTTATTATTCCACTGAGATCCGAGATAATAGTTTCATCTACTAAACAGCTACTAATAGAGATTACGTTTTAACCCATGCATCTAATACCACCAACGTACAAAAGATTGACTTAAACCTAGCTGTTGATGTTCACTCATCTATATATTGGTCTACATGCATATTCATGTTGTGGCCAATAAATAAATAAATAAATAACAAAAACACATGCTTAACCCTGTGTCCTGCACCCTTAGCAACCCCATCCTCATGCCCTTGCTAAACAAAAAATGGCCAGCAAGGGCCAGGGTGCTAACAAATAAACCCCAGCGAGATTGAGAATGCAGAATGTTAATGAGGCGCACTGCTGAGAGAGAGCACCTGAGACGTGGATGAATGAGGCAATGCCTTGTGAAGGGAATGACACCATTCAGCCTGGCTGTGAGATGGGAGATGGAATATTTCTCCGGCTGCAGCTGGCCACTTTCATATTGAAATGAGCTTGTCTGGAGTGTGATTTGACAAAAAAAGACAGCCTTTCACACTCTCTCATGGAGATTTAAAACTAATACGAGCCCCCCAGTCTTGGCATGCTGTGTTCCCTCTTATAGCCTCCACAATCTACAGCAGCTCAAGTTTTATTATCATGCTGCGTTTTATTATTACTATATTTTTTAAGGTCCACGCGTGACATCTTGCACAAATCATTGATAATTACGCAATAGGACATTAGGATATCAAGCTCTCTGCTCACAGCATGATCATTTCAGAGAGAAGGATATTACATTATATGGCATATAGGCTAACCTTGCAGTGGTAGTTATATATTAAATCTTTATAAATATTAAACCTGTTGTGATTAGTGTTGGGGATTTTTTTGGAACATCTATTGTGAACGCACAATTTCAAATGCTGTATTATTTCTGATAATAATTCTTAACCACCAGCAATTCCACGTAAACCAAACTTCTTCTCTGGAGTTGCAACCCTGTAACAATGGAGAGAAACAGTCTGTCCAAGTCTATCACGAGGATCACGTGGATTATCGTGTCTGCAAATAGCTCAGCAAATATTCTAGAGCACAAAGAGCCCTGGCCAATTCAGAAAGACCTGTCGGCATGATTTATTGCCAATTTCAGGCAGCCAATGAATATAGGCACTCAAACAGGCTGTTATTAAAAATCCAAGATCAACAGCGATGGCTCTTCCCACACAAACAAACATCACAGCCGGCTCTGGAAGAACCTCAAAACTCATGCTAGCCTCAAACACCCATCCAGGACCCTGTTTGTTGGAAATATCTTGAAAGTGAAGTTTGTGGGATGAAATGTGATATACGAATCAGCAGAATTGGTTCATTAATGCGTGTTTTGGAGAGGATTTTCAGAGAAAGCTGCAAGCACCAGATGCCTCGTGCGATGACTACAAGCCATGTGTCGGGGCTGTCTCAATCCAGGATTGAGTCATGCACACTAAGTCAACCAAATGTCTTACACAAATACATACAAACCTTTTTTTTCCTCTCTCTCTCTATCTATCTGTGTGTGTGCAAAATGTGTTCTAACTGCAGTGCAATGTTCCCTAGTCAGGGGTGTTACCTGTGCAGGATGGGAGGAGAGTAATATAGAAGTGGATTTTATGACAGAACAGGACAGATGAAACGAGGGGGTGGTTGTCAAACAGTAGCGGTGAACCCTCTCCCTCCAGCTGGCAGCACTGTTTGCTTCTCATTACTGCTCTGTTTACTCACACTGACTAAAGCAGTCACCTTCATCCTCTGACCATCCACAGTGCAGTGCATTAGTAGCAGCAAAATAGCAGAAAATGCCTGTATTATTACCTTTACTGTATTGTGGTGTACCAAATCACATATACCCAGCTCTCACTTCATTTCAAAGACGTGCTCTGTGAATCTGACAAGCAGTAAGATCGCTAATTTGTGTTTGTTCTGTGACGTTAGTGTTTCTCTGAGCATGAGGTCAGTAAATAGTACTTCAGTCAAACATATGTGCTTTTCCTTCAAGGACTCTTCTGCCCCATGCAGCCTTTAGAGGTTAAGATCTTGCAAGGTTGTAAAAAATATATATATATTTCATGCAAATAAAAGATCTTCCACACTGCACAAATGGCAAACAATTCTATCGTCCATCAGAAAAAAAAAAAAAAAAACAGGATTCCAAAAATTCTGTCGATATCATCTGCATATCAAACAATTTCCTAAGTGCAAACAAAAGACTGATTTCCAGTCACGCGCTCTACCCTTGAGAGCAAATTCAAGTTAGGAGCCACTCTAGGGCATCATATTAACATTTCGCCTGCTCATTAGGAGACGACAATCAGTTTCTCATTAAACAGTACCAATAAAAAAAGCATTCTGTAAAATGTCAAGTGTGTTTGTCTAATGGGTTGGTCATATGTTTATAATTTAGCTTTAGCTTCATTCACATCTCATATCCTACTAAATGTTCAGATAACAGATGGATTTGTGCACAAAAGTATTGCAAAATATCCTGACAAACCAGAATCGTTAAATTCTAAATCTATAGTAACAGTATGTAGCTGGAAGTACTGAAACAGAATATGTGTAGATTTTGATCTAAGTATGAGCATCATCCAAGAGTCTCAATATCCACTACAATACCTCATGCTCTGTGACAGCTCATAAGCGATAATCCTGGTGATGATGGGTCAAACAAATAATACTTATTTAAATAACACAAAGACTAAGAAGGCAAGCAGAGATGTTTAAATACAGGACAAGTGGGTGAACTTGTGATTTAAAAAGAATTAAAGTTTCCAATACTTTACCATGTGTGGGCTACTGTGAAACGCCGCTGTTTGTGGATGTTATTGTTTATTAACATGCGCCTCAACAGTCGAGGAGAGTTGCGTGGTGACAGAGTAGTAGGGGACAGACGTGGAGACATCGAAGATGGGGACTTCCTTTCCCGGGGCCGTCGAGGGCGCTCCTGTTGTAGCAGGTTTTCCCTTAGTATCCGCACTAGGTCTTCGTTAAGTCCTGCCTGGTCACCTTGGTGGAGCTGCTTAACAGGCACAGCCAGTGTGTCCTGACTGCCTCCTGGTTGAGCCATCCCAGAGTTGGACAGTGATAAGCAAATCACCCCACCAAGTCTTGAAGAAATAAAAACAGTCCAGTCCCGTAATAGAACAAGGAATCTGGAGTCCGACACTGACTTTATCTAGTCAGCAGTTGCATGCTTTCCTCCTTCTATCAGCATACTGGCAAAATGTTCTGCTCAAGGATTACACAGTCAAAGCTCCAGCACCAAACATATGAACTGAAGGGCTAGTGAGAGTATCCACAATGTGCAAGCGGAGAAAGCAAAGGAGGAGGCTTTTCGATCGGAGAGGAGAAGAGAGGAGGGGGCTGGAGGAAATCACTTGTCAGCTGTACCGACAATAAATAAAGCCAAAGGCATATTATGCTGGTTATTCAATAAACCAGCCTCACCCATGCAGCAGTGGAAGGCTTCCACTTGTAAATATGTTGGAGGCGATGTGCCAACAGCAGAGAAGGTAACTTTCATCACTGGTCTTTATTTATCCGTCCAGTTGAGCTACAGCAAATAAGCAGGGCAAACAGAAACCTGAGCTGCTGAAAAAAGGAATGAACAGCCAACTAATTTTGGTGAGAGCTGCTGTCCACAAATGCGTGTCGCGCTAAATGAAAACCATAATAGATAAGGTTATTTGCACAGCGAATAGCATTGATCAAACAAAGGTAACTGACACTGCAGGACAGCTGTGTTACACAAACAGAGCAGTCCTCAACTACAAATGAAAACATCTTGTTTTCAAATTTCATCACCTTAATCACACATCACGGCAAAGAGTACTGTAATAGATAGAAGTCCCACTATGGTAAATTTACTTACCTCTGTTTACTCATGTCATCATCCATGACTTATTGTTTTTAATAGCAGATGTAGTAACATTAGCCTCTTTACTTATTAAGATAGCATTTGCCTGATTAGGACCAATGAAACATTACCTAAACTGAATCAGGCAAGACACGCTGAAGAGCAGATGGTGCTACAACGCAGGGTATGTTGTTACATAAGAGAGGTTTGCTTTGGTGAAAATGTTGCTTCCAGCATATCTTATGTTTTGGTTAGACGTGTTTGATTAACTAGTTTCCATGTTCAACTACTTTCATTGTGCTTCTGTTTTTTTTTCTGAAATAACGGTTTAAACCCTAAATATTAGTAACTACTAACTAGTAACTTTAAGCACAGTACTTAGAAAGCCAGTACACAACTGTTGTACATTATGTATACCTCAGGCGGATCTTCAAATTGGTTGAAACAATGGTGTATTTTTATGCTGAAGATATCTGTTTCAATTATTTTTTGAGTAATTTTGTTTAAAAAACATACAATTTGAACAACAGATTTGCTATTCAAGGACACATTCAGGAACAATGCTGAAATTAAAACCAGTCACCTCAGCAGAGACTACGAGAGCTACTAACACCACAGCTGAAACAATTCCAGACTCTTAAGCAAATCTCCATAATCTCACAGCAAGCAGCAACCAAGTAGTGCGAGACAAGTGTGCAACATTGCCTGTGTTCACTAGATGGAAAGGATGTCTGTCTCTCTCTCTCTTTCTCTCTCTCACCATCATGGCTGCCATCATGGTGAGCTCATGTATGCGGAGGAGGGCAGACAGCACTATTTTCAGTGTGAGTACCTCAGGTTCTCAAGCTAGGGCTCATGGCCCCACATGGAATTGCTTGATTTGGAATAAATGGGGTTGTCTCTGTCTTTCATTCATTTTAGCAGACGTAACTGGATGTCTTCACACGTCTCAGAGAAAGCACACTGAAGCACACAGAACTGGCAGGTGGGTGAGATTACAACATTACAGCTAGCTAGCTAATAATAACATTATTCAGCACTTGGAATAATGTTATTGGGTTATACAGGCAGAGGTGCACTGTATGTGTAGTGAGGATTGAATACCAAAATTGTTCATATCAGTATCAAGATTTAACTTCACTTAACTAAACTTAAGCAGGATTTAGCATTTGAGTGGGAATTGAGTACATGGGGAAGAGGTTGTCTAAAACAGGGGTTTGTCTGAGCTGAACATGAACGTTTTTCTTGTTGGACTTTGACTCAAGTAAGGAGCAGTATTAAGTCTAGCTGAAATGACTGTTTTAGCAACATGGAATGCTATTTAAGCAGATAAAGATGAAGGATCACTAATGAATATTATCACCCAAACAAAATGTGCAGGGGACAATTTGACCCTTAAAACTAATATTGTACATGGAACAATATAGTGACTATATACTAGACACCTTTAGATGTTTGTTTCAATGCATAATGCACTAATGCTACATATAATCATGAAATTGATTTTTTTTTTAAATCTGTCACAGCTAATCCCTTCTTCAGTGTCATGTGACCGAGTCGGAGGTGAATGCCGATGCCGTTGAAAGATTTTACTAAAACACTAACACAAAACAAAAACAATCTAAAGCAAGAATCACACACTGAGACAGGCCAGAATTCAGGCAATCAGTAGACAACACCATGAGAGCAAATAAAAAAATCTAAAAGCATAGCAAGATCACAAGCGGAATCACAACATATAAGGCTTGACAAATTCAGCTGTAAGCACACAGAGTGTTACTTCACACAGAACAAAGAAACACGAGGACTCACACTGCCTTCATGTGATATTGGAATGATCTTCCTTCTCACTTCTGAAGTGGTTATTAGGAGAATGTATGTGTTCACGTGCTTTGTTGTTGCAAAGAACACGAAACATGGGCGAGCTTCGTTCATACACATTTCTTTTTCTAATTTTAATTTTACTTTTATGTTGACACAATAACACACATTACACAGTTATCTAGTTTATTGATGACAATGGAATTTCAGTAAAATAGCTATTTCCACCGTGTACACACTCAATTTTAGTAACTACTAACTAGAAACTACTTTAAGCACAGTGCTTAGAAAGCCGGTACACAACTGTTGTACATTATGTACACCTCAGGAGGATCTTCAAATTGGTTGAAACAATGGTTTATTTTGATGCTGAAGATATCTGTTTCAATTATTTTTTGCGTAATTTTTTTTAGAAAACATACAATTTGAGCAGAGACTACCAGAGCTACTAACACCACAGCTGAAACAGTTCCAGACTCTTAAGCAACTCTCCAGAATCTCACAGCAGGCAGCAACCAAGTAGTTCATTCATACACATTTCTTTTTCTAATTTTATTTTTTATTTTTATGTTGACACTATAACACACATTACATAGTTATCTAGTTTACTGAAGACAATGGAATTTCAGTAAAATAGCTATTTTCACAGTGTAAAAATGTTCAACATGCACAAAATGGTTGCTGATATACAAAAAAGAAGATGGACAAAATGGCAAGCACTAACAATTAACTGAAATTAGAAAAAATAAACAAAACTTTTTGTACAGAAACTCCACCATGTTGAAAGTTTGAAAGGACTCTCTGTGTTTTCCAGTCATAATTACGACTTGATCAGCAACTTCCTAGTTTACAAAAATTCCGACAGCAGGTAAAGGCAGCAATAAACACAGATTAATCAAGGAGCAAACTGAGCACAGGTGAACGTAATGCTAACACACTTGGGAGGCAATGACAAAACATTGTAGGGGGCGAGACAAGAACCCAAACAAAATGTGCATTCCAAAGTAAACAATCATGACAACAACAAATTTTCTTGTTCATACAGGTACGTGTTTATGTTCAATAAAGATGGTGGTCTAGTTGTTATTTAAAAACACTGTCTGAGATCTGGGAGGTGTGATCTACACACAGGTGATTTACAACCTGAAAATCAACTCATAACTGTCCACACAAATATCACTGTAACTTTTGGACTTTGACTCTGAATACAGCTGTGTGTGTGTGTGTGTGTTTCCATTGAATAGACCTATCCAATAACCATTAGCTTCTGCAATATTACTCTCAATAACATGTCTCTTTAAAACATCACTAACATGAAGCAGTTATACTGATATGCCTGAAAGACCACACACACACACACACATTCAGCCCCTATGCTGATCTATTAAAAACCATTATGTCACACTTTTATACTTGGCCACCCCCACCCCCTACTTAAAACATCCCGCATGCTTGGAATCTCTTTTCATCTAAAAATCACACACACGTTAATATTCATCTGGAGAATTTCCTGACAAACATCTGCTGGTGCCTCAGGAATAAGTATCCAGGCATTGAGGTAGAAATGCAGCACTGTTCATAAGCTCATTAGTGTGGTATGTGTGGTCTTTAACAAACCTGAGATAGACAGCATTGTTTGCAATCACTGGGTTCGTTCATGGCAACCAGTCACTAAACACAATTCTGCTCAAAGTTTAAACAACAGAGAGAGAGAGAGAGAGATAGAGATATAGATATATAAGCTTGTAATAAGTAGCTGAGATACACAGGGTGTGCTTCTGTAACCATTACCTACAGGAAAGAAATACCGGAGATCCAGAGATACCAGTGATTCTGACCCCTTCTGCTCCCCGGACTTGCCTAATGCACCCATGATGCTACTTCTGGTTGGTGTCTCCTCACTTGGAGGCTGCTACTGAGGATGAGCCCACAAGTACAGCCTGGAGATACATGAGATTACTGTGGATGGATCCACTTAGATACAATGAAGCTGGTTGCAATTGATATAAACAGATTTGCACTCAAGTCTCCAAGATAGAATGAATCTCCTGGTTGCACAGCTGATTACACCATACAGTACACCAATACTAAAGGGAAATATTTTATACCCACACTATCTAGTGTCAGCCAGCTGAGGATGTGTTCTCTTTTTGAGTTTTTCTCACCACCTTTTGCCTCTGGCTTGCTCATTAGGGACAAATTGAAAATCTCATTTATATCCTGAATTTATATATTTCTATAAAGCTTTGTGATAAAGACATTTTTGAAAGCACTATCCAGATAGAAGTGAATTTAATTGAATTGAGTTGAAATAGGTTCCATCAAAAAAAAAAAAAATCTCAAAAACAGTACAAAGGTCCTGAAAGCAGCCCAAGATTGAGCACATTGAGCATATTAATCATATGGGGCCATTGGAAATAGAGGCATTGTTAAACAAACCCAACCTACCCCAGACTATCCCAGAGCAAAAGGCTGAGCGAGTGTGTGGTGAGATTAAAACATTTACATCTGTGATGTAATTTTAAAAGCTTGTTGCCATTAAATTGTTCACAATATCTTGACTGCGAAGTGTTCTTTTGCATTTGGCCTTGAATTGTACTGCCAATGACAATTAATTTTAAGAGCTTTTGCTACATGGCCCCTGGAGTACCATCATCATGCACTGACACCATTACAAGATTGACGAGTTGTAATAATTTGTTTGTGATTTCATAAATGAATTATTACAACATTCATTTCACTGTCATATTTAATAGTTTCTTTTAATTTGGCAATATGAAATGGCCATGTTATTGTCATCACACATTTTAAAAACATGCTGTTTGATGAACTGGCTACTCTAAATTGTCCCTAGGTGTGAACTACCTACTAACTAACATCCTATCCATCAGCACCCTGACCAGGATAACATGGCTACTGAAGATCCATCCTCTTAAAAGAATAATTATCACATTCCATTTTATTTACAGTTTAATTAACAGATTTAAAGAAAGAACTCAATAGTATTCACTCCACTTGGTAAGATCTTACTTTAATATGAATTCATTCATAAAGAAAAAATGGTTTTCTCTAATCTGGATCCCGCTCAAAAGAAGAAAGCATTAGGCCTGAAGACAAGCGTATCATATTAACATAGACAAGTCATCACACAATACAATACTTCCAGAGAGCCAACGTCAGCGTGTTTTGTTTCAGCTAAATCAAATATGTTAATTAGAGTCTTGTAGATGATGATTAGTGGGATTATAAGTGATACACTCTGACCGCAGCACTGGTGTTAAAAATAGAACAGAAAGATGATGAAATGCAAACGTACCAATCCTAGCAAGAACCTGTCCACAATTCAGCATTGCAGCTACCAGACAAAATAAAGGACTGGTTTAGCAAATAAAGGGAAATATTTACATTTAAAGAAGCTGTGTATTCATATCAGATTAGAATTCCAAAGCTAAACTACATTAATCATGAATTGCACAGAAAGGGACACTAATAAGAAAGACATGTAGTTTGTATTAAATAACATATAGATTCTAATTCTGAAAAAAATAATTAAATTAAAAAACAGAAATTCAACAATTCTGAAAATTCTCCAGAAAGATCCCCTGGATCTTTGTGAGCAATATCTACTAATTATCTAAAAAAATGGTAATTACTTCCCACTGTGATGAGAAGACGAGTGGCCTGACATTGGAAACAATATCAAAATATCAAACAATAATATCTGTGAAACATTTTCAACATTACAGAAAGCAGAAGGGTAAAATTTGCTTCTGTGTTTATTTCTTTGTATTTCTGACAACACGCCTCATCTCCTAACTCTGAAAATGCTGATGTTACAAATAACAAAGTTATCTAGAAAGCAGTGCAAATGAAGCAGACTTGCTTATGCAAGCAATCGAGGGAACATTTATGCATGTCATTTCAATTCATAAGCATATTGCAGATACAGATGAATCATGAATCATGTCATGACAAGCCTGCGAAGGATCCTGGAAGAGAAAGACCAGTAAAAAGAGGGACATCACAACTGACATAATGCTTTGAAGATGCAAAGCCGGGTGATCACAAACAGGAAAGAGGTTGCTTTATATAGATATATATATCAAGGAAAATAAAAGGGAAGTTTATAATGTAAGATAATATAATGTGGATTTACTCTGCTTGCAAAGCTGCAAATAGAAAAAAAAATCACTTCATTAAAGTAGGTCTGTGTCTCCACCTAGTGACTGAAACATACAATTAACTTCACCCCAGAACAGAAACATGGTAATGTTTTGTATTCTAAAATAATTCAAATTATTTCTCTATGTAATCAAATGCCATGCTTCTTTTTTGGTGCAAACATAAGGCTCATTGATACACACAAAAAAAACAGGCTGCAGTTCCCTGCATGACCAATAGGGAACAGGAAAAGATCAGGAATGTCCACATGCACTTCATGTAGTAATTTACTGGTAGAACACACATTACCTGCTGCTATCCCTGGTTGAAAGGGCTCAGTCAGTGCTACTTGTACAGTAACTTTTCCTCCACTGGTAGGTGGTGTGGGTGATGATGTGGGTGGTGTTTCTTCTCTGAGTGTGGGAATGTAAGTGCGATGGTTCAGCTACTGATTGACTCAGCATACTCAAACACCTTGTTGTGCTCGGTTCATTATAGTTTCCATTAGATAAAGCAGATAGACAGATAGACAGACAGACAGACAGACAGACAGACAGATAGATAGATAGATAGATAGATAGATAGATAGATAGATAGATAGATAGATACTGTACAAATCAGTCAGCACTACCAATTCTCTTCTCAGGAAAGAGCGAATGATGTGGATGACTCACATCCAAGATTCCAGAAATTGCTGTGCACTTCAAAGCAGGGCGTCGTTTTATTTGAAAAGAGACTGATTGAATCACAGAAGACATAAAAGCCTTGGCAGTTTGTTCATAATTATTAAGTGCTATTCTGCAAGTAGGCTTTGTGGCTGGGTTATACACCAAGTGTGCAATTAGACTGACAAAGCACATTTCTTTTGGTAGATTCGCAAAACAACGTTACAGTAAATGTTGAGTAGAACAATTTGTTAAAAAAAATCATTTTAATAAGCGTGCTTCAAGTCATTGTCATATACTATAAATGCTGGTCATTGTAAGATGAGGTTTCTCAGTACTAGCTTCCAAAATAGCTAAGCTTCAGATTTTTTTGAATTTTTTTTGAAGTTTTAGTGTCTTTAAATTGAACCTAAATGGATCTGATTTCAAGTGGTCATGTTTTTTGCAACAAGAGCAAAATCTGCATGCACAGAATATGAAAGGAGAGTTGACTAAAAACTCCAGAAAGCATTATCTGGTGCCTTTATTATTATTTAGGTATAGAACAGAACTGTGTTCAACACCAGCACATGAATATGTGATATGTGACAAGTGCAATGATCTAGTGTTGATTTGTCACTATATCTATCAATCTTGTTTTGCATTAATGACATAGTCTAATGTACAGATAAGGCAAGAACGGTTTCCATGAAACATGGTCACTTGTTTGTTGCGCAGGCACGTCCTTGGGGATGGAAATAAATATGAAGCATTGGGAGCTTGGTGAAATTTTGTCTCAAGAGAGATGTAATAGAAAAGTAGGCTTAGCTATCTAGGGTGTTACAGATCAGATTTGTCAGCAGGAAGCTTAATGTAGTGAAATAAACCTATGGGATAAAAGGGAATTGAACAGAATAGACCAATTACAAAGATTAGGCTTTGTGCTAAGCTGTTTACATCCATTTTCAGATATTCAGTCATTTTAGACTGTGAACAATGCTTTAGTAACCACATAAAAATAGCATGTGATGGAAAACCACGCAAAAAATGTGAAGCCATCCATCCATCTGCCCAACCATCTATTTTTTGTACTGTTTATCCTAAACAGGGTTTTAGGGAACCTGGAGCCTATCCCAGGGGACTCGGAGCACAAGGTGAGGAAATCCTGGATGAGGTGCCAGTTAATCACAGGGCACAATCATGCACACTCACACACCCATTCATACACTGCAGACAATTTACAGATGACAATTAGCCCAGCTTTTGGACACGGGGAAGAGAGGAAACCCAGAGGAAACCCCCAAAGCACAATGTAGAACATGCAAACTTTCAGATCTCCTTGTTTATTTCTTTATATTGTTTTTTTTTTTACATGGTTTACTTCTTCTGTTTCTTCCTACAAGCCTGTTGTAAATTAGTAAATTAGTAGGAAGTATAGCCAGATGCATACTTTACCCAATAAATCAGGTTTGCTTTATCCATGTAAATAGATTTTTTTAATTTTGCGGCATGATGCATAGTAATGAGTCCAACCTAAGAACTATTTAGGGAAACTATGTTTTTTAATAATGCTTGTGACTCAGAGTGCTTTTGTCACACAGACCTTTGTCTACACAGATCCATACATCAGTGCTGTGTCGAAGGGAGGCCCACCCACGATAGCCATTTGTAGAGTCATTCTAAAGTGAAGTGACAAAAAGCTTTTAGTTTTTTCGAAAGGAACATTAATGGACATGTCGAGCTTGAGTTTCTTTGCACTGTTTTGAAGTGGAATTAAATAATGTCCAACTGCTTAAATGTATATTCTAAATATACAATGAACGTTGTATTTATTAATATTAAATTGATGAAATGAATAAAACAGCTGAAAGCATATATGCTCTTTGGTGTTTTCTCTTGCTTTATCAGCTAAAAGCTAAGAGCTCTGGTATTTTATTTGTTTCTCTATGCATATGTACAAAATCAGTCAACAGCAGCTCCAAAGCAAACTGGGTGGCACCTTAGGATAGTTCAATTTTCTTTTGTTATAAATTGGAGTATTCCAGTTTGCTCTTTTCCTTGCCTTGTCGTGAACCCTTGAGGCACGGGTTCTATTCCCAGGCAGGAAACCAACCCACCCACTGATTGCTGGTTAACTCTCAGTGCAGATCCCAAGCCTGGATAAAATGGGAGGGTTGTGTCATGAAGGGCATCCAGTGTAAAACCCATGCCAAATCAAAATATGATGATCCAATGTCGTGACCCATAACTTTGGTTTGCAGCCGAAGGACAACAACTCTTTTCCTTGCCTAGTAGTGATAGCAAAGTTGTTACTTCATGATTATTACCCTAAATGGGAAATGTAAGTCTAAATGTCTAAATGTCCCCATTATGTCACACTAGTCATCTTTCCCATTCCGCCTTTTGTTCAGGAGCTGATGAAGAGAATTCAAAGACAGTGTGGATAGCGCTCTAATCCTTTGTTCTAATCCTTTGCTAATGATAATAAGCCGTCTGTTTTCGCCAAGGTTGATACTATTACAGGCTTAGTGTTTGAAATGTGAACACACAGTGACGTTTTTTATTGTCTTCATAAATTCTTATCTTCAAAATTCGCATCTTATCTTTTAAGGGGAGGGGGGCAAAAAGTTTGTTCTGCCTAGTCATGACAGAAAATAGACGATGAACATGATCGATGGCCAAATTGTTTGAGACAGAAGCATTTTGGACAAGCACTCACATAGCCATGGCCTACAGTAAATGACAACAGTGAAGCATGCTTCACAGGCTATGTGAATACTACTGACTATTCATTACATTCCTCAGTGAGTGCCTTTACTGCATTGGAATACAGAGCAGAGTTGCTGGCAGCAGGCATGGGCCAAATGCAAGAGAGCTTTCAGTAGCACTCCAATAGCCAATAAAAGTGCACAGCTCAGGGGAGCTTGATAAAGCTACAGCTGCCTCACAGATAGAGACAGAGAATGACTGCATCTCATTATTTAAACTTGAGACCCACTTTAGTGCAGAGTCCTGATGATCAGAGTGCAATAAAGGAATGTGGCTCAGCAGCAAATGCACTACAGGCTGGTATAAACACTGTGCAACTTGATGTGGCTCTTTCACCTGACACACATAACCATCACATACTATATAATTTGGAAGATGCTTTTGCCCACAGAGATTTATAACTGAGCTGATCAGATGAGGATTAAGGGCTTGGTTCAAACAGTCCACATCCCAAACCACTGAGCTATGACTTCTATGTGCATTCCAAAGCGCACTGAAGCTGTGACCTGAAAACATGGTACCGCATACTGACTGCAATGGCAGATGCAGAAGGTTAAGATTAATGCCTGCGGTATAGACATTGATAGTCTCGCTTGTGGTCCAGGCCGATGAAGCCCTACAGTCGAATGTAAAGATGCAATAGATCACTAGAACTGTTATACAGATGAGAGGGCAGGCTGGCTCGAACGTCATTGCCGAAGACTTGTAAAAACACACAGTGCTTTCATATCTTCTCTAGTATCTGTCAGGTCTCTGACACACAGGAATGGGGGTGAGGGGTGGGGGGTGCGGGGTGGGGGGGGGGGGTGTTACAATGTCACTTCTTTCTATCTGAAAACACAGAACGGACATTTTTAGATGCCTTTAATGCCATGAAGTTCATTTCACTGAATTAAATCGAGTTAATCAATTTAATTCAGTGAAATAATTCAGTATAAATAGTGCAGCCTAACTATACAGGCTGAAACATTGGAAATCTTCAGCACAGACCAAATGAACCCGAACAAATGACGACTCATTGGACTAGTGCAAGGCAATGGCAAATACTGATTGATTCACCTTAGTGACTCGCCCAGAAAAACTAAGTCATTTATGAATACAGCACATCGAGCCAACACACTGTTCCCCTGAGGTTGTGTTTAGGTGAGAAACTGCAGCAATGAAGGAGGCTAGCATTATGCCAGAGATGGCTAATAAAGAAATTCAGCACGTCAAACAGGACCTTTGTGAGATTACTAGTTTTCCAAATGTTCACGAAGCCTCAGTTTACAGCATAATTGCACACTTTCATAATAAGTAACCTAGTACACAGCAGCCTTTTCATTAAATCCAACAACAAATTTGAGCAAACACATGGCTGTATTATCACCATACTTAATCAGACACAAAGATCATTGTTTAATATGAACTTCCATTTATTAACACTGCACATTAGTTTCTTTACTAAACTTGTATTTTCTAAGCTTTCTATCACTTGGCCATGTGCACCACTGCACAGCATCTTTTCAACTGTAATTTACACCTCACACACTTAGTAGGCGGTGCCAGGTGCGGTTTGCATGAAGGGCTACAGCCTTGAATGTTAATTTTAGATACATTGCAAGCTTGTTTTGTGCCCATGGCTGCACATCATGACGTAGGTTCATCTGTCCTATAATGTTCAATAAAAGAAACCCTCAATGTGATCTTTTTAAATTGCTCTCAATTAAAGGATTCTTTCTATTTTAAAAAAGGTTGTCTTTTACTGTATTAACTTTTTGTGGTGTATTAATGTGATGGCCACATGCATCAGCACTTCTGTAGTCAAAGAAATGCCATTCATGGATGTGTTATATATGTCAAACATTTCCAATGTTGTAACCTTTACAGGTCAGACTATTTCTAGTCTACATCTAGCAAAGTGATGATAAGCATCTGCCTATCTGCATAACTCCGTCTTTCCCTAGCTCTCTCATTCTGCCTTCTTTCTCTCTCTCCTTCTCTGTCTCTGTCTCTCTCCCTCTCCAGTGAATGTGGTGGCTGACCTTCAGCACTGAGAAAAGAGCACCCCAGGCCTTTATTAGGCAATGCAGATAAAGGAGATCCAGCTGGAGACATTGACTTCTTCCCAGCATGCCCTCTGCTTACACTGCCCTCCCCTGGGAGTAATACCTAACAAACAGCCTAAATAATACAACCTACCCAGCCACTGTCCATATATATATATATATATATATATATATATATATATAGGGTTTCAGTCATAATCAGATATATCATATATACACATATAGGGTTTCAGTCATAATCAGAATCAGAATCAGAATAATAATCAGTGAGATGAAAAACATAAGTATTCCTGCACAAATTAATTCAATACAGCAGATTAAAATTAGGTATCAATACAGTCCCCTAGAGTAAATTTATTTATTATTATAAGAACTTAGATAAACCTACATATTTCCAGACATCTTTGACCATTTTTAAGCTTTACATTTTCTTGTTCTTTCAGAAAAGCAAATTTAAATCTTAAAAATAGTCAATTAGACAAAATTTTCTTAGATTTGGTTTATTGTATAATAAGAAATAGCAGATATATTCAACTAGATGCAAGATATTGCTAAGATTCATTTATTGCACTGTACAAAATTAGCAGTGAACAAAAATATGTCCATAAATAATTACAAGACCATTATATACAGCTTCTACATCTTACATCTTGTGACCAAAGGGAATAGCTGGAATATGTATACATATTATGTCGTACATAATGGTACATATAGTACTTAAAACAAAATGCTATAAGTAAATGGTCAATTTCACACAGTTATAGTCACAAACTTAGATATGATTTGGAGTAAATTTGCATAAAGTTACTGGAACAAGAATGGCAGAAAGCATGACTGCCGTGGCTTCAGTGTGCACACAACTAAATCACGTTTCTCATTAAGGATGCCATTTATTTCTAGTACTACTCCGTGTTTGTGCAACTCGTCAAAGCCAACACTGTCACAGAACCTTTCATTGACCTCTGTCCATCTTGGTCATGAGCCAACAATTGTGAGCAGAGTGCACAGAGCAGTATCAGGAAGGATGCAGAAGGAACCGACCCTTGTGTGAATGTGGCACATTCAATGGCACCTTGTGCTTATTTTTAATGACCATGCTCTGCGTTACTCCTAATTTAAAATAACTGCTTAAACATCATTGAATGTTTTATTAGGTGACATTTATTGTAGGAAGACCCAGTATTGCTACTCGCTGCCATTTAGTGTCATCTGTCTTATAACACTGTTTGGTCTTGGAGTAATGTTGATCTCATGACCTAGCCAAGAGATCTAGCCAACCTTTGCAGAACATCAGAAGAGACGGGACCTGCCTTTGGCACATATCACACCTACCACACGTTATATTCACCTGGACAGTTGGCTCCTAATGTTGGTCCCCACTGTATGTTTGATGAACGCTGTTTGTGTCACACTGACAATTTATAGCATTAGGCAGAATCCATGTGGCTCTATAGAGACAGATTTCCCTGCTGGGCGGTGTGGTGACTACATTTGACTACATGGGATCAGCAGTGAGATAATAATAATTAATTTCTTTACTAATTAAGCATTAAAATCAGATCCTGTTCAATTTGTCTGCCATTTTAACGTTCACATCCGCTGGCCAGATATATCTATTCTGGAAGCTCTACTGACAAACAGTATGTGATCCACCTTTCTTTCATATCCTCTTCCAGTTCTAAGCTCTTATTATGTTCACAGCTTATGTATTGTTTGTACAGCAGCTGACTGTATACTTCAGATGTTTGTTTGTTTGGTAAGGAGACCACTTAGGTAAGGAGGCCTCTAGAATTTGTTTAGCAGACCTCAGTGCCTTGACTATTTTTTTTAAGCTGTCAGTTCTCTGATCCTTGATCCTTCTGAACATCGATAGACACTGCAGACTACAAGTTTATGTAGGGGGTTTGACCCAACAAAGATAACAATTTCAATCACAATTCATCAGGATAACATTTGGACAACATGTCCCATCCAGGGTTTTCCAGTGTGTGTTTTTATATATTGTAAGGTATAACACAACAGCAACATAGAGCAATAAATATACCCACAGACATGAGTGACTTGCATCTCTAAATTGTAGTGTAGGAATAAGTGTGTGTGATTTTGCCCTGTGATGAGTTGGCATGAGTCCCCTGCCTCCCCTGGACAGGCCCCAGGCCCTGTAACTGATAAGCTGTACAGAAAATGGATGCTAAAATGATCCACATCAAATTATCAATTTGTCATTTCATTTAAAAAATATTGCCAGCTGAAATGGCATATCAAATTAGACTACTATAACAATGCCATTGTTGTTCTGGGTGCCAGTGTATTAATAAGACCATCAACAAAAATGTTCTTTAAGCATGGTAATTCCTTTGTAAACCTACACTAGATACAGTCCATAGCCTGAAACTGTGAGATGAATTAGAAGGCTGTCTGTGTCACAGGCCTCCTCGCCTAACATCAGAGTCTGATCTCACTAATGCACTTGAGGATAAATGAGCACAAATCCCCACAGCCATGCTTTAAAATGTAGTGGAAAGCATTCCCATAAGAATGGAAGTTATTATAACTGCAATGGGAGACTGGAATGGGATTTTTAACATGCACATTTGAATGTTATAGTCAGGTGTCCACAAACATTTAGTCTATGCTGGATTATAGCCAACACTATGGCATGAACATTAGTGCTATCAAAAATAAATGAATAAATAAATAAATAAAATTAAAAGAACATGAGAATGCTCTAATTAATGGACACAGGTATTATTTAACTAGATATATATTGCAGAATAAATCATTAAAGACTTTAAGATTTTTTTTTACTTCTGGTCTACTTCATCATGTCATAATGTACTTTCCCATATCCAATTTAACTCTGTATTTAAAGAAGTTAAACCGTTCCAGAACTTTTAAACAAGTATACAACTATGAAAAGTAGGTCAAGTTCATTAAAAGTTCCCTTAGGTTATATCCTGAAGTTCTGATCATCTCCTGGAATTAAAAAAAATGGACAGTTAAACAGCCTGAATGTCAGAGTGATTAGTACTGGCAAGACATTTAACTCAGGGTCCTAATAAGCCCCAATACAGTCAGGAATGTAAAATAAGGGAATAATTCAGCTATTTTTGGAAAGCTGCATTTATAGAAGGGTCTAGTCATATTCATCAGGACTCAGTAAGTTGTGGAGGAACACAGACCCTATCCAAGGAACATCAGGCATGAGGCAGGAATGCTACACACCCTGGATCGTATGGCAGTCTGTTGCAAAGCACTATGCACACACACACACACACACCTAGGGGCAATCTAGAACAGTCAGTCCTCCTACCAGCATGTTTTTGGGAAGTGGGAGGAAACTGGAGAGGAGGAAAACCCACACAAACACAGGGAGAACTCTGCACAGATCTCAACCTGAGCTCAGGATCAAACCAGGAGCTGTGAGGAAGCAACACTATCATGAAGATTCATGAAGATTCTATCATGAAGCTACTTTTGATACAGCATACAGAAAGTGCAAAATAGGTGTTATAACCAGCAGGAGTGGTTTTGTGAGACATTAAATAAACTGTAAGCAAACACCAAGTTGGAAAGAAGCACCCCAAGTACTAACAGTCCTTTATCTAATGCTAACCTTATGCTTTTTTATGTGAATCTGTGAATCCTTATAAGCTCATGCGCTGTCTGGGATTACATGTGTGACTAAAGCCTTTAATTGGTGTATTTTCTGCCTCTCCATTCCCCACATGCTTTTGCTCAAAACTAATGTACTGTGGCTGGACGCAACTGTGTGTGTCTCAGTGGAGACTGCGCTAAAGCAAACTCCTGTGAGGTAATGGTGACCATTAGAGCCATTCAAGCTGTTAGATGAATGTCTGTGTGCAGAACATGCAGAGAGAATCAAAATTATCGAGAAGCTCTCTGTGTAGTGGCACATTTACATAAAGCCTATGGTGTTTTTCTGCTGAACAAGCTGAGTTTTAATGAACTATTGGAATGTTCCATAGAACTGCTGAAATATTTATTCAGTTGGAAAGATACCTGACTCCATGTACATGTGAAAGTATTCAGTAAAAACATTAACAAAACTGTTATTCTTCATAAGTATCAACTGAGCAAGTTTGGTATTAAACTAAAGAGTGATTCTTCATCAAGTGTAAATAAGCGATTTATGGTGATAAGACTGCCACGACATTTGGATGAGGTAACACCGCATGCTGGCAACTGCACTTACTCAGAGATGAAGAAATGATATAGCCTACCCACACAATCTGTGCTGAGGGAGGAATATTGCTGGGGGATGTGGTGATTTCTGGATTGCACAGTGAAACATTGCATTCATAAGACAGCATTGGGCTTAATCAATCTTCATTCCATAAAAAAATTTCTTTGCTTTTGGTATTTATTCTAACTAGAATATACAGGCACAGGACTGTTCAACAGTCATAAAAAAACCTTTAAAAAAGCATAAGAACCAATAAGGTCAGCACTTTTTTTCACATTTTTTCCATAGCACCCTTTCACATTTCCAAATTATCTTGGCATCAATGGTAGTTTGGGTGTAGCATGGGGGGTTAGGGGTGGGGGGTGTCACAGTGGATTAATGGTTAGCATATTTGCCTCACACCTCCAGGGGTGGGGGTTTGACTCCTGCCTTCACCCTGTGTGCACAGAGTTTGCATGTTCTCCCTGTGCTTCAGGGGTTTACTATGGGTTTTCCAGTTTCCTCCCTCAGTTTAAGACATGTTGTAGGATTGTAATAACTAAATCATCCATATAGTGTTTGGTGTGTGTGTGTGGTTGCGCCCTGTGATTGGTTGTCAATATATATTTGAAGCTCTTTGTGTAGAGAGCCTGTGCATAAATGGTACAAAAAATGGATGGATGGATGGATGGATGGATGGATGGATGGATCAATGTTGGTGACTCTGATCTCCTTGCAAATTTGAAGTCTACTGTGTAATGTGTGCATTACATGAGACAAGCAACAGATTTTTTTCCCATAGGGTCATTTTTCAGAAGCACAAAAACGGAGCCTGAAATCCACTGAAGAAAAGAGATACTGAGAAAATCTCCAAAAGTGCTCAGGAAGGTCTATTCATCATAGTTATTAACAAACTGTAGCGGCAGCTTCTCCCAGGAGCTCAAATATCAATGCTTTTCTTGTTCTTTGTTCACTTGTTTACTAGGAAATAGCTGACCAGAAGGCATTGGAACAAATACCCAATACATAGCTGATCACAATTTTAGGGGAAAAAACAATCCAAAAGGCCACAAAGAAACAGGATGCACAGCACATTTCCCATTAAGGAGATTTCCTTAAGCAATTGAATATCAAATAGCTCCCACACCACTGACCAATTACTTCTTGACTGCAAGAACCAGTCTCAAAGTGGCCTGGATCTGTGGAAAATTCACACATGTGGAGAATTTTTGCCAATTTAAACCAAATGGTGCAGAATGCACACTGGAAATTCATGAGTATGCTTTAACCATGTTAGATAAGTCAATAATTACTAAAAACTTTTTATTCTCTATAACAGATTCTTCTTTGTCTAGAGCAGTGGTTCTAAAAGTGAAGTCCAGGCGCCTGTGAAGGATAACAACTAGGTTGATCCAGAACAACTTACAGAAGTGAAAATATAAAAAATAAAAATGTTAATATATCCTAGCGGTAATGCAACCTGGTAAGGATTAATATTAAGGTTAGCTTCAAGTGTACCATAACCAGATGTACTTCCATGTGCTGGTTTCAAGCAAGAAGACAAACATTTAAATGGTCCAATGAGCCTTTCAGTTGAAGAGATTGTCATGGGATTTAAAAGGTTTACAGACTATTTTCATTGGAATAATCAGTAATGTAGTTATTTATAATAACATTTAGTGAAAGATTGTTACTGGCAGGTCAGCATGTAGTTGCGTTGTAGAAAAAGATCAGTGGAAGCCAATCAGTGTACTATAACCCTACCCTGATTCTGAAGCCTGTGGGCAGAAAAGTGTATAAAAAACAAGCCTCTACTGTCTATAGCCAATTACTAAAAAAGATATCAAGCCTGTTAGCCAAAGGGGTTTGGGAATCATCCCTGATACAAGTAAAAAAAAAACTAAAAAATTAACTAAAACTAAATTAACCTGCTCATATGTACAGAATAAGCTGTCATACCTGACAAGCATGCTGCACTTGCCCAAAAACTAAAAGTTAATTAGTTAACTTTTATAGTCCTTCAGAGATTCAGGGAGGTCCAAACTGAAATAAGAACAGTAAGGTCAAATGCACTGATCTGAAATAGTATACTGAACCTGACCTTCGTATCAAAATCCTCAATGGCATCTCTGGGGCTGTGCTGGCATTCTGGGAATCCCTCAGGACAGGTATAGAGTGCAAAGCAAAGAGTCTGTGACCCCAAGAAAGTTCAAGAGGATGTACAGATGGCTGGTGAGAAAGACGCATTTTATAACGTCACATATCTGCAATTCCAACGTCTGTCATTTTGCCCTATTCTGTTCTCTTTTCTGAATACTTATGCAATCGCAATTTCTTTTTGCAAACAAAATTGATTTCCACTTTAATATTATATGGTGCTCTATCATCCGAAGGCTCGAATACTGATGATCCCACAACCATCCAACACAGCATCATTTGGTGGGAAATATGGCATTGCTGTCTCCGCCCGTCAGTTTGAGTGTCACTGGCATCTATGAGCTCATGAATATATAGGAGGCCAGTTCATGCTTTCATTTCAGCGTGTTCAGCTGCCCTTTGACGTCGCATTAGCAGCAGGAAAAGGATAGAAAATCCATCAGTGGATCAAATCGGAAAATATGTCAAATCCGATATGATGCTAAATCAGCGTTTCTGGTCAGTATCAACCCTCTTACCTGTGCTACCACAATGATGACCTGCCAGAAACAAGCAATCTCGCACTTAATGCTATTATGAATAATTGTATTCTTGGTTCTTGCACTGGATACTTGCATAATATTACAAATATTGTTATTATTATTGTTATTATTATTATTATTACTAGTATAGTAGTAGGGGGCAAGCACTGAATGTGCTTAGTCACCCTAATGTTTTATTACATTTTCTTCTTCTTGTTCTTCTTCTGGCAAGGTTGTCTGTGGCTGTCCATAGACCCGTCTAGTAAAAAATTTGGCACAATGGCTGGGAAGGGTCTAATGAACTTTCTGACAAAATTTTGGCAAAGTGTTGGCAACACTCTAGCGCCACCAATGGGTCAAATGTGGGCCTAATTCAGAAGTGTTTTTTAGGGAAGTCTAAAATATAAAAGGCAGGCATCCAACTGTGGCTTAAAACAAATTTCCTGCCAGCGCCACCTACTGTTTAAAAGTTATAAGAACATGCTAAAAATGCTTACATTTTTTTATTTATTATCGGGTATTTTATTTAACCAGCTAAATATTATTATTTTAAATAAACAACTACTATTTATTAAATATATGATATATTAATATTGTCATTACTGTCAATACAGTATATATATATTTTTTATTATTTGCTTGTTTGTTATTATTTATATCACATCTGAATATAAAGAAATAAATCTGCATTCAAAAGTAACAGTAATGTGCTGTCACGGTATTAACTGACTATTTATGAACAAAACAATTTATTAATTACAAAATCACTGATCAGAAGCACATTCTTATATATGTTTTGTGCATTCTAAAATGCTTTCCTGTCCAACATGGTTGCAATGTGAGTCACTATTTGAGCAACCTTCCGTTGAGATTTGACCAGTCTAACCATTCTCATCTGACCTCTCTCTTTTTTGTTTGTGGAATACTCAACTCACCACTGGGAAACTCTTCATTTCTGTTGTGCTGGAGTTCACTGCTAACCAACAAACTACAGAGAGCACTGCTCTTCACCTGCAAAATCAAATGCATTTTTTTTTTTAAATAATTGCTTTTCCATTTAAATGAGACAAAATGAATCATCTCCAACATGCTGCCAAGAAGAACAAAGCTCTTTGTCAAATTAGAGCCATGATTCATCAAATGTGGTGACCTTAGAGGACATTTATCAGACACCAGAGTGAATTCGAAAGGTCGCACAGTAGCTTCTGAGAACTGTAAGACTTCACAGCGGTTAATTTTATTTCATAATATGCTTAGGAGCTGTCAGGGCATACGTTAATCTAAGCGGTTCAGCAGCGAGATCTTAGTAGCACTATGCCATACTAACACCACTCTTTTCCCCTTAACACATTCTGGACACATTCCGGGGCTGGTATTATTATTATTTTTTTAAATCCATAAACAATTCTTGTTTTCTCCTATGGAGGAGAATGCATTTTCATCAAATGTTGAATCTGTGTGACTCATTAACAGTCAGACCAGAGATGTGGCTCTGGACAGGAATAGCTCTAGTCAAAGCGGGTATTTTGTCTGCTGAGCCCCAGTCAGGCAGTGCAGCTCAGTGAACAAGAACATACAATCTAATCTAACTTGTCAGCAGGGAGGAATGAGGTTCCCTGAAAGACGGGATCATGATACTAACATACAATCTTGTAGTCTTATGCAACAGTACTACTCATTGACATGGATAAAAAAAATGTAAATAAAATCATATAAAAACTACCTCATAAGTCATATTAAAAAGGAATCAATATTTCAAAATAACAACAATTATTTCTGTTTTTATTGTTGATGTTTACACTTTAGTGATGGCAGAAATGTGAAATTACATATTAGCTAATTTTAAATGTAGGAGCCTCAGTGGTTCCAGATGCAGATGTAGGGAATATCATGTTATAATTAGTCACTCAATCTCAGAGCGCATCATACTCTAGCCGCAAGACTATATATGGAAACAATGACGTCAAACCAGGGCTTTGCAAATTAAAAAAATAGGAGAAAGAGAGAGAGAGAGAGAGAGAGAGAGAGAGAGAGAGCAAAAAGAGTAACCAGGTTTTCATGAAGAGCAAGTTAATTTACCGTGATCTGTTACATCAACCCTAGTTATTATCTTTTTGGCTTCCCACAACATACACTTTACTCTTTTCCTTTACTTGTTACCTAAAGTATGCAGACTGTAATTAGCTTTAGCTTTCTAATTCCATCTACTTGTTTGTCTGAGTGTGCATACAGATGTGTATGTTTTATAACTTCTCATATTTCTACCTAGCACACAGATATACTATAAAACATTTTTGTACTTTAGGACAAAAAGTTTGCTTGCTGTATAGTTCTGTACATTCTATTATTTAATCTGCGTTGTATTTCTCCATTGACCACTATAGTTGACTATGTCTATTATATTTTATTCTATTCTATTTTTTTTTAATTACGTGTGAGTATGTCCTTAGTTCATTGCTGGTTCTGTTCGTTGTTGTGCTGTGGGATGAGTAAGTAAGGAAAAATATTTCACTACATCATATGTTTGTGACAAATAAAGATTATTGAAGCTTTAACTGTGATCCTTTGTTTGCCTTTTCTGTGATCCCAGCCTCAAATTTAGACATTGCTTCTGGAAAAAAAGAGCTTCATAAGTTTTTCCTGGGAGCTTTCCTTATAATTAAGAACCAACAAAAACTCCATGGCATTGCTTGGCATGTTACTCACAATATTTCTTTCCTAAAAGTGATAAATGAAAATTCATAATCATGTAAGACGTGTAAACAAGTAACACTTTTTCAATCTCTGAAATTCACTGTTTGGAAAATGTGTTACCGTCACATTGTCAGATTTCTCTGTATGAGAATCTAGCAGAATCTAGTGTTTTCTCAGTTCTCCCAAAAGAACTCCCATGTTGTACTCCATATCTCCGGTACTGAAACCTCTCTTTAAAGCCAGTGTGTAAAAACTGTGAATGAGAAATAAAAGTAGCTTGAAATTCTATGCCTAAATAACATCAGTGATTGAGGCTGTGAAAAGGGAAACATGGTTTGGCACTCCTTACTGAGAAACGTATACACCAGGTCAGGTTTGAGTGGTAAGTTGGTACAGAAAATTTCAAAGGAATCCGTAGTGCTACATTTGTAGTTTAAAAAAAAGCAAGCACAAGCGAGGTTCTGCAAAAGACTCTGCAAAAATCATGCGTAAACCTCTGTAGCACTATCAACACCTACAGCTCTCGAGAGCAATGATTTGAGCCTAATGGATAATCCTGCTTCCCACACAGAGAGCTCTACCAGCAGAGAGGAGTCTTTATCAGGACCAGACTTAATGGACTTCTCTTCTAATGTGATTAATATCAGCTCGAAAAACCAAGCAGCAATCGCTCAACGTCAGCTGAGGCTAATTCCTCATTGAGATGCAAAGTGTAAACAGTAAACGTATGCCCTGATCCTCAGATTAGTTCAATTTCTTTCTTTAGTGCTTCATTTCAAACAAAGTGCAAGGGAACTAAAACTGTACGATTTTCTAGGTGCTTGGCTTCTCTCAAACAAACAAGCCAGAAAAGCAAGATGTCATATTTGCAGTGACAAAAGCCTGGCACTGTACAACATAAAAAAGGAAAAAAAGCTAATCCTTTCGGATTCCCTTAATCACACTCGCTTATGAGATTAATCATCACACAAGTGTTACATGCCATATTGTGTTTTATGCAATATCACAGTACAGGTGCTGCTTACAGTACATCTGATCAAAGTTAGGTGCAGCAAAGCCTGGAGTGTTATATAAGTGTTACTGTGAGTGTTGCATTTTGCAGCAAAGACTACGCAACAACATTTTGGCTGCAAGCATGACAATTCCCAGGCCTAGTGAACTAGTGGTAAGTGCTGGGACTGTGAAAGTAGACTGTCATAACCTTACTCAGGGCTAGCAGGTCTAAGCCTTACCTCTCTTTCAAGAAAAAAAAACACCTAACAATATGACTCAGTCTATATGGTATCCACATCAACTTATCTGTTGTTGGCTGAAAGTGGATTATTTTAAACCAAGAACAACAGCGGCACTATGAAATAGAGGCTGGAGCTGATTTTCCCTCTAGCTCTGACTGTAGATTCAAGCAGATAGTAGAGACAGTCAAGTCGAGTTGATAGACACACCCCTTGATTTTGTGTTTGCATTTAAGCCTGTGTTGTTGAGACATCATCAGCCGTAACATGTCACCAGCAGTGTTTGAAGAAGCGCACACGAAATACAGTAGCAGACAGTAGTCTACAAATAGAAATAGTGAATAGTTTTTGGACTACATGGTCCAAAAAGCCAGTAAAACGAGGCAATGAAATGTTTCCCGGTGTGAAACTAAAAGCACAGGATTCTTCTTTTCTCTATAACAGGTAAATGAGAGCTGAACTCATGTTCAATGCACATGAAGGAAAGAGGCTTTTGGCTAAATGCGTGTTTTGATGACGTTTCATGGCGTGTCTTGGCCCAAATCTATAGAAAATTGGTCATTTTGAAAAACTGAAAGCTCCTCAGAATATCGTGAAGTTTGCTTGATTTGCAATTTCAAAAACACAATTCTGAAGACACTGTCTCTGAAGCAGAAAACTCATAACTAACTGTCAATCACTGAAACATCGATCTCGACAGTGTGCTCGGAACTGCAGTAGTGGTCACTGACCTTAACAGTTCCATAATCCATAACAGTTTAACTTGCTGCAGCTAGTACAGCTTGCTATTACACTATATCTTTGTAACTTGTAAATACTTTATTTGTGTTATTTATTGTTGTTGTTTATTTATACGTCTAGCTATACTTATGCATATGAGCTATAAACTATAAAGATTTTTTTAAGCCCTCACATTCAATATCCTTCACTGGACTTAAGTCAGTGGAGTATAATCACAAATTCCTCACTTTACACATATTTAGATAAATATCAAAAATACAACTTTTGTATAACGTATATGGTCTCGTTCATTTATATAAACACATCCAAAGGCAGTTCAGAAGTCTTGAAAAAATAAATAAATAAATAAATAAATGAATGAATGAATGAATGAATAAAAATAAAACCAAGTGAAATATAATAACAGCTTTGTTGTGCACAGGAGGAAGGACAGAAATCCTGCCTCCCTGAATCTTCACCACAGTATTCAATATGGTTCATTACATGAGGACCTGTCCTTCTTCATAAATAGAAGCTGGTCTGGTTTCAGCAGCCATCCTGGAATGCTGACTTTAGTTCACAAAAGAAGCTGTCGATTTAGCATGTTAAGAGTGATGCAGCCTGCTTTACCTCGGTAATGGGAAGCTTCAAAAGACAAAAAAGATGAGCTGTACAAATATTGCATTTTTTACAACATACATTAACTTCAATTATGCAGCACTACCCTGGCAGTAAGTTATAATATTTGGTGAATTATGCCTAAGGTTTAGGACGTACATTGGATCTAATATTCCCTTACGTTTTACGTTTCCAGATAAAGCGTAGATTTTTCTCCACAGCCTCGACACAGCTAAGGTGAACGAATGCTGAGGAGGGTCCCTAGAGATCATGAAGCTATGGCATAAGCAGTTCATATTTCCCTACTCTCACAGATCCAACAAAAAAAAATCATGTGTGAGTGAAGCTGTGAATCGAGCCAAGCTTTGAGGTGGAAAGACTGGGCTGAAGACTTAAATAAATAAAAAAAAATAAAAAGTACCAGATTTTATTATTACCACCGAAGTCCCTGCAGATGTGTTTCTATAGTTATGATAATATATTCGATGAGCACATTATTCTAAAACCACAACCAGCATGTTAATCAACACCTTCTGACTAATCAGGTTTCGAAAATTTAACAGGACTGTAATCTAAACCTTTCATGATGTCTCCTGCACTGTTCGGCTCAGGATTATGAGCTAGAATTTGTGCATCAACTTTATCCAGCACCCAGTGTTCAGCATGTTCACAAATACAGCATCTCTCGATAATTGTATTACAATTACTCTTATTCCTGAAATAATTTGAATGATTCAAATGCCATCTCGAGTGTCATTGTAATTTGATTAAACAAGGGAGAAAGGGAGGGGAAGTCAACATGTGCTGTACCTCTCCAAGCATAAGTGGCAAAGCCATTAGGAAGATAATGATGTGAGATTAAATTATAACTGTAATGTCTGGAAGGGCAAACAGTGGGGCAGTGGAGGAAGAATAAAAGATGTGACCAAATCCGGGCCTTATTTTACAGGTCACGCTTGTTTGAGCATCCTAAATCGTATTACATGCATTTATAAGTGAGGATAAGGAGCGTAACACTTATTGTGATTGGTGATGATGCGCACAAAAATAGCTTAATGGTTCCTAAAAACAAGAAAGAAGATACTAGGGAAATAATGCTGAAGGGGAAGTGAAGTCAAATCCTTTTCTGTATAAAAAAAAAATAAAAAATTTAAACTAACAGGAAAGCCTCTTGACCAACTAGGAAATAGTGTATGAGCTGAGCTTCGAAGCTTTTACAAAAATAAAGAAAAAATAATACATTTATTATTATTAGTAGTAGTAGTAGTAGTAGTAGTAGTAGTAGTATTTTGTTATTATAATTTTTTTATTTTTATTATTACTATTATTATTAATAATAATAATAAGAAGAAGAATCATAAAAAAGCTTAGACTGTCTGAACAAAAGAAGATGTATAGACAAAATATTACAAAAGAAATGTTTGGTGATGTTAATTAGAATGGACTTTTACAGTTATGTCCACTATTAGAATTTTTTCAATTTACATTAATTGTCTCCTGAATGACTATTACGGTGTGCAAATATTTAAAAGCGAGAAAGCCAGGGCCAAATTACACAAATCAGTCCAGTGCTTTTTCTCAGATACACAGACCTAGATGAAATCTCCATAAGCCTTATATGAATGAAAAAGGTTTTTCATTTTGATAGCACATATTTAAACATACGTCATGAAATGTGAAAGCCTGCCAAAGGTAAAGATGTGAGAAGACTCACAGAAGTCTGTGAGCACTAGGAAAGAGCATTCTTTTAATATACACTCACTGAGCACTTTATAAGGAACACCAGTACACATACATGTTTATGCAATCAGCATAATTAAGCATCATCAGCCAATCGTGTGTGAAATTTGTAAATTAAGCAGGTATGAACCAGGAGCTTTAGGTAATGCTCACACTGACCATCAGAACAGGAGATGTGGAGATGTGATCTCAGTGATTTTGACCTTAGCATTATTGTTGGTGCCAGACTGGTTGGTGTGAGTATTTCTATAATTGCTGAGCTCTTGGGATTTTCACACAAAACAATAACTAGCATATAGTCAGACTGGTGCAATAAAGAAAAAACATCCAGTGAGCTACAGTTCTGAGCATAAAAACATCCTCAGAGGATAAAATCAGTGATTTTAGCTCACTCAAAGGCTACACTAACTCAGATAACTACTCTGTAATGTGGCAAGCAGAAAAGTATCTCAGAATGCACAACGTGTCAGGGAGATGGAATATAAATTGAGAATACAACAGTAGGGTTTTATTTCTGTCAGCCAAGAACAGAAAGGTCTGCCTTGGTTACAGGTTCACCAAAACTGGACAGTTGGAGACTGAAAATATGTAGCCTGGTCTAATGAATCTAGATTTCAGGTAGGGTCAGAATTTGGGGCAACAGCACAACCCTTCCTACCTTTTCATGATCATGACAAAGTGTTCTTCCCAGTCACTGGATCTAAATCCAATAGATATATACCAAATCCAATAGAACACCTTGGGGATGTTGTAGAAAGATAGATTCACTATATACAAGTTCACCTTTTACTGTCATGTCACCACCAACATGGACCAGAATGTCAAAGGAATGTTTACAACATCTTGTGGAAGAACTGAGGATGTTTAAGAGCCTTTCCCAGTATTAGTATTAGGGTTTCTATTAAGTGTTCAGTGTGCGTACACTGGCTCTATTCAGATGCTGTAAATGCTATAAACAGCCATTAACAGTAATAAATAAATGCATAAGGATACTGAACTCTGAAGTCTGATTTAACAAGCTTCTCCAAAACAGCTCACATTAATTCTAATTACAGCAGACTAAGCAACAGACTTCACTCCTGCTTAATAAGCTGAAAAACTCAAGACTGCATGAAGTAATCTGTGCTTGTACAAAAATTTAAATCAAATATTTTCCTAAACTCTCCAGTAATGTAATGTTGGGTGGACAAATCAGTAGACCACATCCATAGATTGTCCAGAACAAGCAGATTTAATTTCTAAGATATTAGTTTTTTAGTTACCTCTGCTATGGCTTCATTTGATTTGTAGCAATGTTTAAACTTCATGCAACACTTCAAGGTTTTGCGATGACTTTGATGCTGTAAGTGTCTGTATGAGAGAGAGTCCAAATGACAGACAATATTTTATGAAGCAGGTATGTGGAAACACTGATGAAACCAAAAGAGGTGGGAAAAGTTTGATCAAAGCTGTCACATTGGTTAACTCACCTGCAACAAGTAACACTGACCTCACAGTCAAACATCAATCCATCTGTACATTTTCAGTATCTCTTATCCTACACAGGGTTGTAGGGTAACCAGCAAAAACAAATCATCGCAGCTTACAGCCGAATTGTTAAGTGGATAAGAAACCTAACCTTGCTCTTTCTCACACCTCTGTATATTATATGTATATCTGAAGGATTAAATGCGACTCACTTGAACGAATGTCGGAGACAAATTTGTCCCTGTCAGTCTGGATTCCAAGTCAAACCATTAAACATGCTGACAAGCTCTCAGAAAACTTTCTGCTGTCCTTGTGACTGCTGTCATGAGCTGGGTCTCAAATCTTGAGTCTCACAAACTCTGACCTTACAGTCAAAAGTGTTTACTAATATCAAATAAAAAAAATACAGGTTCTCAAGTCAGACCTTTCAGTCTCCTTTTAAAGGTGACATGGGAGGATTTTTTAATTCAAACAGTAACCCATAATAGGAAAATTGGCTTTGCCTTTGCAAGTCTACAAATAGTATGCGATAATATGATATCTGAGACACAGCACTTTAGAATTTTTTTAGTTCAGTCACCTTAGGATTTTGTTTTTTTCGATCGCAGAAATTAACACAAACTCAAGCAAACTCCACTATATTATATTAGGAGCTAGAATTTTTTTTTTTTTTTTTAAATAATGCAGATTTTTAGCAGATTTGGGTCAAGACATGCCAGGTGATGTCATCACAACACAAATTCAGCCTTCTTCCATTCATCAGCATGAGTAAAGCCCTCATGTAAAGTACTGAGGGGAGTTTAAAAGAAGAATCCTGTGCTTACAAGTTTGTCAATTCAAGTAGTTTTCTGCAAAAGTTGCATCACATCAAAGTTGCAGCAATATCCAGGATTTTGGGCTGTAACAATCACAGACAAATCTCACAAACACTTACTGGACTATAAATTTAATATTTTTTAATTAAGCTTAGTCTACACTGAATTAGTTCAGCTCAAAATAAGTGAAAAAATAAATTCAAACAAAAGAGCAGATTGTGAGTTTCTCTCAATCCCACTTGTAAATCTAACTGTGACCCTTGTTAAGGACCCAGTGCTTTAATCTGTATAAATTCACTTTACCCAGATAACACTGTTGGAGCATTTTGCATGCCTGGGCTAGCTAATGAATTTACCATTTGTCCACTGCTGTCCTATAATCTTATTGCGCGCATGTTAGAGTATTCCCCTGAGCCTTTTAGTGCAAACTTTGTGCTTTTGAGAGAAACCTGTCCTAATTTAGGATAAAGACAAGGAAGGAAGATTCCTACAATAGAAGTCTGTTAGAAAAACAAATTTCATGAATGACTAAAAAACATGAAACAGATCACTTGGACCACTATCCCGATGACTGTACTCCCTAAAGTGTGTAGTTCAGACAGAGCTATAAGAAATCAAGCTAGTACAGAGAAGTGACTGAGTGTGATTTACTGCCATGTTCAGCTCAGTAATGTGACAAGCATTTCAACTCAAGCTCAATTCAATTCATTCCACAGTGAAATCTACAGAAAAATCCAGATGTCATGGTGTAATTCATAAGGACACATACTGTACTACTGAGTAGCTGAGTGGTCAGAATTGCCTTCTATGCATCCCACGCTACAGAAGCTGACAGACTGTCCTTTTAATCTTTGATGAGCTCTGCGCCTCAAGGAATGGCAAAGCATTCAATCTAACGTGACAGCTATCTAAAACATGCTACCCCAGAGCTCTGAGTGGAATCAGCAGCTTGAGCAGAGAGACAGAGTAGCTCAGGAGGTCACAAATCTGCTAAACCGTTGCCTTTAGTCAGTGTCAGTCAATGCTTCCCAGAGCCATTTCGGCATGATGACTAAGCTCATGTCCTAAGGGGAAGAGCGGAGATAATGAATATTAAGAGAGCATGTGCTGCTTAATGAATCTTATCACTGACAATAACAACACAATCCATAAGTACCAGACGCTCCCCAACTTTTAGCTAATAGGTCTTTGAGGACTACGGCCAATTCTGACTAATGAGACACGCGCTAGAAATAAACAACAGCATCCCAAAGCATCCGTATCCGTGTAGTAAATTACACTAATATGTGATGTGACAGTTTTGTTAGAAATCATTCTGCTGGGAAAATTACAGATAATAAATAATGCGGCAAAAACAGTTCTGCTGTATGCTTCAGGCTACCCATGAGACATTCTTAAAAACCATGGTAACAATAATACAGCAGTTTCAAAATGAGAAGTAAACTTTCTTAAAAGCAATTTTTAAATCTCATCTTTTTAAACCTACCTGAGTCGAAGAATAGTTGTGATTTTCTTTTTGTGCTGCTTTTCATGTGTTCGGCTGTTTTATGAGGTTATTTGTTACAAGTCCTTGTTTGAAAGTTCTATTTCTTGTTCCATTTTATTCCAAACCTAACACTTTAGTCTGCATGAGTGGTCTCAATGTGTTTTTAATTGCTTAATATATTTTATAGAGGTTAAGAAGTGTATGGTGTTTATTGATACATAAGCGTCACATACATTATCCCTTATATACTGAAAAAAAACCCAGTAAAGATCCTTCTCCACAAAACCCATAATTTCCATTCCGAGTGTCATCATTTCCATTCTGAGGAAAGAGTATGAAGATGAACTGTCATAGCACAAAAGATTATTTTCTCATAATGGCGATGGATCAGAATCAATTCTTCTTACATGGCATGCTGTACATGCTAGGGGAAAAAAAGGATGTGCAGACGGTTGTGTCAGAAGCAGTCATATTACAAGCATACAAGAGGCACGATACACAGAACAATTACGGAAAACCAAATGGGAAATAGAATCTGTTCCGAAACACTCAAAAAATGTAATTCTAAACTAATAGGCAAAAGCACTTGACCCCTAGGGAATAGCATATGAGCTTCGGTTCCACCAAAATAAAAGGGGGTGGAGAGCTTGTCATCAACACAACAAAAGAAAATGAACAGAAGAAGACATTTTAGACAGAATCCAAGTACACTTATGATTGAAAATCATTTAAAGGGAATAACCACTGAGGGAATATTCTGTAACAACAGAAATGATACAACTAAATAAAAAGCAAACTGGTGCTATAACATGCTCAAGAAATACCTGCATTTGAAATAATCCATAAATAAATAAATGAACAAACAAACAAACAGATAAATAAAAGCCCAAATGATTCCCTAAGGTACTATCATGAGCTAATTTAATTCTAGTTACCCTAATGTAGCCTGTACACTCCTTTATTCCACATGGGAGACTGTGATATGAATGCAGAAATATTAGTATATAGTTTTGAGGGTTCGCTTTAAACCCAGATTCAATTAGAAATTAATAGGTTTCTCGTTCAAACCAAATTAGGATAATTAGCCACAGGCGGGCAAAAAACTGGGGCGTCCCATAACTGAAACGCATTAACATGTGAAATGCCAGATCTGGAGGGGGAAAAGATGCCATTCTATTGGGAAAAGCACAAATGTCAAGGAAGTGATGCAGCTCTCAGGCTGTATTTATATCAGGGTTTCGATAAATCATTCGTTTCTGGAATGATTTTTATAGGAAGTATCCTGAAGGATTGTCTTTTCTGTCAATTATTGATGACAGACCATCAATAAATCAATCCCAGTGATTAGAATGATGCTTTAGTTCTATTCAAGCTATTTCATAATATTTCATAATATGATAATATATACAGCATGGTACTTTTTTTGCTGTTTCATATTTGCCATAGCTCTCCAGGAGCGTGGCTTTCCTGCAATGTGTCACAGCGCAAATGGGATTATCACAAAGGCATGAAAATGACACGCATTTCTGCTTATCTTATAGGGTTGCACAGTGCTGGACTTCAATCTCTACAGATCTCAAACATCCTGACAAGCGCACATGAATCTGCTCTGCGTGTCTGTAGATGCAGGTTCATTCTAGAAAAGTCAGCATGCGAATTTCAGTGAACTTAATTATCTCATGAGCCTCATGCTGGTAGACCGCATCACAGTTTAAAAGTCGATCATTTTGAATCTAATATCCTGATCTTTTTTTCCTACCCGGCTGTACTGGATAGTTGAGTTTTGTCCAAAACTCTTCAATAATAATATTATTCTTGTTCATATTTTAATTAACTACAAGATTGAATTTGAAAATGTACTTATAATATTAATTTGCCTTGTTCTACTGCTACAGAGGGAAGAGTTATTAGGAGAACACTAAGCACTTGTATCATATAAACCATTGAAGGTGAAAATTGTGTTGATTTTATAAACAGGAAAAAAAAAAGATGAGAACTTTTTCGGATTCTTTAGCCGTTTGCTGTTCTCTTGTCTTCTATATTTAACTAAATGCCAGTGATATTCTGTATTTAACTTTTACCTGCTTCTATTGCTCCATTGTGCATTTCGGTAGTGGGGCAGTCAACCAAACAAAATGTGTGTTCTGACACCTTCCTCAGCGATCCTCGGGTACACATAACCCTGTCTGCGGTTCACTGGTTGTCCTTTCTACTGGACTACTGTTAGTATGTACTAACCACTGCATACCAGGAACTGATATTTTATATGGCTCTGAGCCCGTCCTCTAGTCATCACAATTTATTCCTTGTCAAAGTCGCTCAAATCCTTACACTTGCTTATTTTTACTTCTTCCTACAAATCAACGTCACGTACTAACTGTTCAATTGCTAACTTATACATCCCACCCCTTGACTGGTGCCATTACCACTGCGAGTTGTTCATGTCACTTGTCTATGCTTTTAATGTTATATCTGATCAGTGTTAGTTTACTAACCAGCAGACCAAAATGCACTAATCCCTCAAAAAAGGGCCTCCAATACAATGATTACAGCTATTGCAGTCCCATATGTTCTGATATGTTCTGTAATCTGGTGGAAATCTAGTTAAGGACAGTCAGCCAAATGTTATGAAATTTGTATTGGTACACAGTTCTGGAGTTGTTTAGCTAGACAACTAGCGAGTAACAGAAGGTATTTGTGTGCTTTTCTGTATTTTTATGTTTTAACCTCAAGTGAGAAATCAAGTGAGAGTGAGTCATTTAGGACTTCTGTTTGCCTCTGTGAGTCTAAAAAATGTTTTCTTATAATCTAGCATGCTAACACTATCTGGTTCATTGTTGACAGGTCAGAGAACAAAACAAAGAGTTCAGAATTTAAACTACTAGCAAAATCAGAATAAAATACACCCACCGGAAGTAACTAGAGGTGATAGATTTGTTCTGTATTTTAAATAGTATCATCAGTACTCCAGAGAACCTGATTTTCATGTTCACCTTGTAGTCAAGCATTGTGCTAAAAAATTAGTTGTATATTCCAAATACATAATACTGAGAAAAACGTAAGCAAATTATTATATCCTGAGGGTCACAAATCATTTAACATCCCGAACTACATTCTAACGTATTCCACCACTGATGTGATATATTCGTGTGTTTTGTGTTTACTTGGCCAACTCACCAGTGAAACGGACATGAGTAACAGGGAGCATGTAACAGCATAAGTTCAAGTGAGGATAAAAAAAAACTTTTATGTGCTTTCAACAGTGATATATGACAATCCTAACAGACACCAATTTAATCGTGGTTTCAACAATTACTAACCCCTTGAAAGCATTCGCATCAAATGCACGTTCTAAATAACTTAGAAGTCAAATAAGTCCTATAATGTGTAAAAAATAAATGTAAAAAATAGACACACAATAATAATAGTAAGCTTCCTCATCAGATAACATTCACACACAAAAAAATAATAATAATCATCAGAGAGATAATAATAATCAGAGAGAGAGGGGGGGTGAATTTGCATTGCAAGATGAAGGCTATGATTGTAACAGATAATAATCTCAAGATCTCAAATTTATATGGGTATGGATTAGAGAACCTGTCAATGCCTGAGGCTAAAGCCATTTTTCTTGGCTTCAAAGGCACCAACTAACACATATCTGCAATGAAGAAAACAAAAAAAATAAGCAATAATAATACATTCATGGAGAAAAATAAGAACAGGGCCTAAACACGCTGCTAAATTATTCAATAGCCTCAACTCCTTACCCAATCATTCCACATTCACTGCTCTCCATTCTGATTTATTATTTACTTTATAGGCCAAAGGTCTCTAAGCAGCACTTACTTTGTGAGACAGCTTAAATAAGATTTAAACATATTAACTAGACTAGGTAGCTATTGCAGTATATTATAGGAAATTTGTCTTCCCAGTTTATTCCGGGTTTACTAACTTGATTGGAAAAGCGATGATCCAAGAGTGTGTATAGTTCCTATAACCTCACCAGATGTTTCACTGTGTATATCACTCCACTCCCCTGTGTAGTAACTGTTACTACAGTAACATTAGTGACATCATCACTGGACACGGCTTGGATATCAGATAAAGATGAAAAGGAGGAAAAGACATCACTTTTACCGGAAGGACCTTTAACATGAGTGTACAAATCACTGTGAGTATGGCTTTTTCGGGACCAAAAATGAAAAAGATTTGGCTGTATTGCGTCAAAATGTCACTTATGCAATATTGGTTTCTTGGTTATGGATATTGTTGCATAAAAGCACAAGCAAGAGTGGAGTTATACTGGAATACAGCATGGCTGTGATTACCTGTCACTCGCCCTGCGTCGATCATGCTGATAATCTGTATATCTGTTATTCTGAAACATTCTAAACTAAGGTTACTTCATTAGAGAGAATACTACATGGCATTTAGAACTCACATGTAATGTGAGAGCGTCAAGTATTTAGTATTACTATCATTTAGTCATACTTATTTCGAGTGTCTTAAGGCAAACTGCAATTATGTGCTTTTGGAATGAGTACAGTTGGGGCTGATCATCGAAATTTCCCAAAATATTTAATTCGGTTGAAATACAGTACAATGCATTCTTTCCAGATGCCTGTCTAAAAGGAAGACACAAAGTCATATTTTCAAATTAAATAAAGAGTACTGAAGCAGCGAGGTCTCAATTAAGTTCACTGAAGAATAAAAGCACTCTCCTGAAGATCTGCATTCTGAGTGGGTCTCATTCAAGCATGCTCAGGATTACAATTAACACTTCAGAGGGGAGTAGCACTCAAAGTGAAGAAGAAGCCTGACTACTGTGAAGCATCAAGCAACTCCCACTTTGACAAAAGCTTCTGGGTGTTATTAGGAGCATGTCACAGACACTTGCCACGCACTGAGATTAAACAAATAAAATAGAAATGTGGCTTTATTCTTTGAGGATCACTTGGATTTTTCACAAATATTGTCAATCTGACCTAGAAAAACTGACCTATGTGACCAAGCTATCCTGTAATCCAACTGCTGCTCTTTCTCTTTCTCTTGAGGCATCATTCCCAGGCTTGTGCAGTGCGCCTGTGGCTAAATCTCTGCAGTGATTTTAACACAATCTTATACACCCTTAAGGGAACATGATGTAAGGAATAAGACACCAGTGTTACAGGAAATAATCAATGACATATAAATCGCCTTGTCTGCACTATACTCTCAGAGCCATGCTGTTTCAGAAAATAATTCAACACCTTCTGAATACTCAGATTTGAGAATGCTTCAGTGCTGTAATATAAGCATTAATAATTCAGAATTCTGTATCAATGACACAAAACAATTTCCAGAAATGTTTTTAGTCTACAAAATATATGTGAAATACAAGCATGACAAAATGTTGAGTGCGAAAACATTTTAAGATCTGCATGGACAAGAAGCCTCACTTCTATGAAATAATCACAGAAATATTTATTGCCTTATTGCCTTCTTACTCTATAGGGAAATTATACCAATATAATATGATAGAAATTCAACTAAGTGTAAATCATTATAAAATCTCATTAAAAGTAATGAACTAGATGAAAACTAACACTAGCATAACATTAGTTATTTGTTCCCCTGTTAGTTGCAACATGAATTAAGAGTTTTGCATGTATTAAGATTTTCAACAAGACAGCACAATGACAAACAATACTGTATGATTTTCCCCTAAACTAAATACAAATAAAGAAAGCTATGGATTTTTTTTTTTCATTTATATGTAATTAGACATTCACACTGTACTTGTACCCAGGTTTTTTATTTAATTCACCATTATCTCCACCACAGGAGAAGCCACAAACACCAGCTTGATCATTTACTTGTTTTGTGTCTATCCTGGCACTGCCTCATTAATATCCACATCTGTTCCTTACTCATGGTCTCATTAAGATTTACTGTACTATACTGTAATCTCAGCGGTTTGCATTTACTGGCAGAAAAGCTCAATCAGAATGTTGCCTTCGCAGTCTGTTCACCACATTGCTCCACCAAAGATGCATCAGGAAAGCCTGGGCTGTAGATTTGCAACTTTGCATACAACTGTGAGTTTGCCCGGTACAGTGTAACAATAAATTAGGTGAGTATACATCATCTGCACCACTCTAGGTCGTATAGAATACCAGTGACCCGCTCTGGCCTCCAGCAATAAATGATCCTGTTAGTCCCCTTTACAACCTTTGTCAAGGTTGACCTGCCTCCATTTCTCGGTGAACACAGTGGACAGAACTCCTGGTGAATGGAGTGAACCTCTTAGCTTACTCACTTCCTGAAGAAAATAAAGTAACTAGCAGCATGTGAGCAGTATAGCAAGTAGAGCTGGTGAAAGAGATATCATTCTATTTAAAAAAAAGGAGTATCAGGATAGGAGGATGATTTACAGGTATTTATTTCTGCCTAGTTCTGTCAAATAGCAAATTGGTTGTCACATAGGACATCTGTGAGCCAATTTAGAGTGACGTTTTGATGTGCTAGTTGGGAAAACAAAAGGTGGCACCAGTAGCACTGTAGATGTTTACCTATTGATCCATGATATGCTTCTGTCTTGTTTGTTCCAGTTCCTCCACTGCCTCTGGGCCTGATTGAGTCTTGTCCATGCCACAGTCCAAATGAAGCTGTATGACACTGGATGCCAAATGTTTGAGGACACCTGATCATCATATCTATAGTTGGGTCTTTACCAAAATGCTGCCAATTGTCTAGAATGTCTTTGTATGCTGTAACATTACTATTTCCCTTCATTAGAACTAAGGTCCCCAAACATGTTCCTGCATGTGCACTAAGTGTACCTGCAAAAAAAAAGGGACACCGGGTGCTTTTTTGAGAAAGCAAATTCTCTTCTTTTGCTTTGCTTTCTTGAGAAATCTATCTGTGCTCATGCTGTTCCAGTGAGAACTACTAGTAGAGCTGAGAATTCCACTTATTTCCCTTAGGGTTCTGTTTCACCACCACTGACCCATTAGCCAGTATCACCAGTGCCATAAGGAAATACTCAGATTAAGATGGATCAGTTAATTTAGTCTACACGTTATTTTTTTACTTTTTATTAAGTTGTTACAGCTCAGAGGAATTTGCAGTCTGTTACTTACTGTAGCAATGGAAAATGCTTTGCTAAAAACTGCTAATTTCAGCTAAATTGCTAATAATTACAACCAATTGACAACAATTTACAAATGTTGTAAAGGTGGTGAACAATAATTGCAACTACTCTGAAATACTTATAGTCAACTAACCATAAGCCTCACTGTGCAATGATAATTGCTTGACCGAGTGCATACTTTCTGCAATTGAATTCTCTATACCTAGGAAAGCACAGGTGGCTTCTAGTGGAACATAATGCTGCAAAATGGATCATATTCATTATACTATCAGGACAGATGAAGTAAGATCATTAAACCTCTTGAATAAGAACAGCAAGATGGCTGAAATGACCACAGACTATTTTCCGAAAATGAGAAGTGATGGGACTAGTTTCAGAAAAGGATGAAGATCCTCTCTGCCACCACATCGAAAAAATTCTTTAGCACAAAGTTTTCAACGCTTCTGAGGATTATTCTCAAAAGTCGACATGGAACATTGCTAAACTAAGTAAATTCAAGAACATCCTAATCAACATATTTTGGCTCTTAGGCATGTTGTGTCATCAAATAAACATGTGACTCAAAAGCAAGCTCGAGTGTAATTGGGAATTGATCTACGTAGGAGTCGTTACTGAGGATAAATAAGAGATTCTTGAGAGAATCATTTTGTGGGAATATCGTCTATGCATGGAAATGAATGAAGGCAGAGCATCAGGCAAAAAAGACACCTTGGTGCATTAATTATGTGTCCAAGTGGCAAGCCTAGTCTCAGTGAGGACGATTCAAGGTGGAAAAACAGCCCTGATTTATAATCAGCAAACAGAGAATTAAGGTCAACTTCAAAAAAAAAAAATTACAAAATGACTAAGAGATCATCAGATTAATTAAATACAGCACTTTAATTAAAAATATGAACATATTATGTTTTCCAAAAATGGCAACTCCTGTGAGTACAATTAGCTAAAAAGGGGGGATATCTGTTAAAGGGGGTTGAAATTACTTTATCATATCAATTATTATAGGATAAATTTGTTGATAATAAGCTACTAAAATCTCCTGTTCATGTATTCACATCCATATATTCTCTTCAGAGCAATTTGTCTCCAAAAAATAAAAAAATTAAAAAAAAAGGCTCATAAAATATTTAGTTATTACCTGAGGCACAATTGTTTTTTCCATTTCTTAATAAATATATAATCCAATGGCACTTTGTGTAGTAGATTTTAAGAAAAAATATCTTTATCAAGGGAGGTGAGGACACATTACATCTGATTAGCAGCCGTGAAATGCGCCAAACAAACCATGCTATACACATTGTGTTTGTTTGTTTGTTTTTTTTTGCACCTTTAAAGCAGGTGTACATCTACTTGTCCCTACACTGCTCACTGTGTGCGCTCAGAGCCCTGCTGTGAAATCCCTTGTAACTGCGGCAAGTCTGACAGTCCTGCCTTATTATAATACAAAACCGTGTGGGCTTCATGATACTGACACACCACTAACCAAATGTGCACTGAAGTCATGAAAGCGTTAAAGAATGATCCTAAACACTACTCAATGCAGAAAGTAACTCAAAAGGAGATGGAACTCAATTTGTGCTGCTAATCTTACAGATAAAAAAACAGATAAAAAATTAAACTTTCCAAACTACAAAAAATAGACAGCGTTATTGTGTCCGAGGGATAAATATTCATTCGTGTAAAGAATGGAGTCGTCCACTTTACAGCCCTAACATCCCAGCAGATTTTTTTTTCCCAGGCTTTAGTCGATATGATGAGAAAGATAAAGTAGCATTATCTAGCACCCTTCTAAAACTATTAATACGACTTTCTAATTTATGTGTGTGTGTTTTTTAAAGACACAACACACATCTTTCTTTATTTTTCCCCGCAATCCTCCGAGCAAACAAAGTGCGCTTGACAAAGCCCGCTCGAAGCCACTACACACCCATCCATCCCTCTCCTCTTTTACACGCACACAAACAATAACGGCTCCTTACCGTCGAAATCCCTGAAACGAGGACGGCCACGACATCCGCGATTTTTTGAGCCCCGGTCGGTGGCCCGTGTCCACCGCGAAGCTTCGGTCCATTTCCGCGTCGGTCCGGTTTCACTTTGCCCTCGGTATCGGATCGGCCTCGTGTTCACCTCTTTGCGCTGTGGCTCTTGCTCTGCGCGCATTGAAGTGGCTGCTGATGCTGCTATTGCTGCTGCTATTGCTGCTGCTGCTGCTGCTGCAACTGCCTCCACTAACGCTGAACACGGCTCGCATTTCCACTCGCCTCTCATCGAGCTTCCTTGTGACAAGTTTAACAACGAGTCCGCGTCGACACGCGCCGCTCAACCCACATATTCCTGGCATCGTTTATAGCACATTTAATTCCCTGTCTAACGTGTGTGTGCGTGTGTGTTTGTCTGTGTATGTGTGTGTGTGTGTGTATGTGTGTGTGTGTGTGTCCGTACAGGGTAACAGCACGCAACTTCTGAAACTTTGGTATGTGTGACAATGATCTTCAGTTAGGTGTGTGTGTGTGTGTGTGTGTGTGTGTGTGTATTATATATACATAAATAAATACAAATTTAAATCATTGATCAAATGCGTTATGGAATAAGAGGAAAAACAATACATTAAAAACTGTACATTAAAATTAATATACTATTATATATTTAAAGTGTCCCTAAAACTGCCACACACAAACTGCCAACTGTACATAAATGCCATAAGGCTAAAACTGGACTCTTTTAATTCCAAAAAATGTCCAAAAGTTTGTGGATACCTGGCTATCCACCACACACGTGGTTCTTTCCCATACTCTTGCCACAAACTCTGACGAGCACAGTTCTCTATATCATCTCTGCACAGCAGCATTACAATTCACTGGGACTACAACGCCCAAACTTGTTCCATCATGACAATGCCCCTGTGCACAAAGTGAGGACCATAAAGTCTTGGTTTGTCAGTTTTGGAATGAATTCTATTGACCTACACAAAGCCCTCAGGGTTTCAACCTCTGGGATGAACGGGAACTCTTACTACATGCCCGGCTTTCTCGCCTGACATCAGAATCTGACCTCAGAGCCTGACCTCAATAATATTCTTGTGACTGAATGAGCACAAATCCCCACAGCCCTGCTCTAAAATCTACTGGAAAGTCTTCCCAGAATAGTGGACGTTATTATAACAGAAACAGGCACTAATCTGAAATGGTATGTTTAAAAAGTACATTATGAATGTGACAGTCGGGTGTTTAATAATATTTAGCCATGCAGTGTATGTGAAGCCTTCAACTTTGAAAGAACCGCATGATTATACAGAAACCACTTCTTTACAGCTCAATTTAGAAGGATGCATGCTCATGCAGAAAATAAATTATGCTTGGCAGTAAATTCCTTGACTGTAACACAGCCCATACAATAAAGGCACAGGAAGATAGAGAAGGAGACGAGAAAAATGCATAGCTCCCACCCATTTGCCCTCAGAGTCCAGTGGGAAGGCTCTCTCCACATTATCTTCAAACATGGATTGCATATCATCTTTTTCACCTCTAAACCTGAATATAACCTTAGATATCATAACACTGTTACATCAACTTATAATCGAATTGTTTTATACTAATTAGTCATTACAGCAGTTCATAATTAAGTACCTAAAATTGTTAGTATATTTGCAACACACTTAGGTCAGTATAATTTATATATAATTTCATTTAATTTTTTAAGAGGGTACAAATAAAATACAGCCTGTATTACAGAATGGATCATAAATTGATACAGCCAGTTACTTGGCAACATTTCTGTCAGGGATGATCTCCTCAACCTTTTACCAGATTTGCTGCCCAGGCCACCAAACATCATCATTTCCATCATAACCTGACTTTCTTGGAGATGTTTGATTGTTAGTGCATTCAGCTTGGAAAGCTGTAAGTGATTATGATATTTCTAACTTAAATGTGTGCTGGAAATATAAGTAACCCTTGGTGGCATATGCTACATGGAGTATACATGTGTCCAACAATGTGAAACCCAAATGATTTAAAAACATAGTATATTCTGGATGTTCCAATTATGATCTATCTGTGTTTATAATTGTTGGATAGTGGCGGCTCAATAGTTAAGGCTCTGATTTCATGGTCAGGGGTTCAAGCCATGTTGGGCCCTTGATCAAGGCAATGTATCTTGGCTGCCCATGTGATCTAACCCCAGCTTCCTAAGAAGCTAGGGCATGGGAAGCAAAGAATTTCACTGTGCTGTATTGTATATAGTATGTAACACAGTGGTGGCTCAAGTGGATTATTGATCAGAAGGTTGGGGTTCAAGCCCCAGCACCACCAAGCTGCAACTTTTGAGCCTTTGGGCAAGGTCTGACCCCCAACTTTCAGAGCTGGGAGACGTGAAGAAAATGTGCTGAAATGTAATGTGTGGCAACAATAAAGGCTGCTTCTTCTTCTATAAAGGCTTCTGATGTAATATAACACATGTTTATTACAACTGGAAATTCATGAAATATGGAAAATGTGACTCACCAAACACACTAAAACACCCACCCCCTGTCCAATACTCAGGCCAGACTACTAATAGTAATCACATGGTGTCTCATTTTGTGCTGGTGTCACTCAATCACAATCAGTGAAATTGAGTTATGCAAGCTCATTTGTTTAATTTAATTCATCAAGCCAATGTGCTTTACTAAAAATGAAAGCTTGTATTCGAGTGAATAGTCTCAGATATTCTCGTTGTTATTTTCTTTCTTTTCTTTCAATTGTCCTGACTAATAACAATTAGTCAGTCACAAAGCAGCTTTTGGGATGAAAATCTGGATGTGGGTTTAGATTTAGATCCCTAATGAACAAAGCTGGAGGTAACAGTGGCATGGAATAATTCCCTGAGACAACAAGAGGAAGAAACCATGAGAGGAACCACACTCAAAAGGGAATCTGGGAATATCAGTCAATACTATGCTTCAATTGTATGCAACAAAAAAGGATGATTATGTGTGTCAAGGTTTTAGGATTACAGTAGAGGTTTTTAGGTACAAGTCTACAGCATCCACAAAATGTTATCCACTGAGGTTTGACTTTTGTGAGTCTTTGGCAAAAATCATTCATTTGGTAAGGGCAATCTGTAGGTTTATTTATTTATGTGGTACCATCCATGGCAGCAGAGAGTGAGTCACATGTTCAGAAAGCTCCAAGCAGTACAACATGGGTCAGGCACAAGATGAAGAAAAATGCCAATTGCTCCCCTTCACATAAAGCATGATAATGACATGTCCACATTTCCCATGATCCCCAGTCTGTTACAACGTCACATGATACTCGATCATATGCACCAATGTTAGTTGAAGCCAGTTACCTTACAAGTTGTTTGTTTGCTGTTCTGATTCTTGTTAAGTCCTTTTGATTTGTTCAGCTCACTCCTGCAGAAATCTTGACCAGTCCCACCCACTCCTACAATTATTATTTGTATCTAAACACAATATAAAAATTAGTGATTTAAACTATCATAAACTTTACCAGTGTAAAGCAGTTAAAGAAGATAAATGAATGAATGCACTAAATGTCTAAGGCAGTGCAGCTTGAGTACCCAATACACTCCCAAGTTAATGAACATGGTCTTAATTTGTCCAGCGAGCTTCATATCTCCCACTCCCACGCTCCCACTCCTACATACATGACAACCACACTTATTTGTTGGGTTATCGTGGGATCCAGGTCCTTGATGTACACTTATATTCTGGTTGCTACAGCCTGCACTGCATTCTTCTATCTGCCTTTAAGCCATGTATTTATAGATTCTTTTTTTTTCATGCCAAAAGAAATAGAATAAAGCAGGTATTGAAGAGCAACTATAATGACAGCAATTTAGGGTTGAATTGAATGTATAATGTTATGCCAATATGTGCTATCAGCAATACTGATGCTGAAAGCAGCCAAGAGTGCTGTGTTTTCCATCAACTGGGAGAGCGACGGACCAGAGCGAGACACTGCGTTAATGAAATCAGAGATTTGGCAAAAGCATATGTGTCGTTGCACTTAAATAATTCAGTAGGAATTTGGCTCTTCTGCTAAATGAATACCAAAGCACAATTATAGGTCAGATGAACTATGTTGGGAATGATTCTAAATCTTCCCTGTCACATCGGCATAGCTGAGATGAAACAAGCGAAAATAATGAATTAAATCTACAGATAAGTGACAATTGAAAGAAAATTCAAGGGTATATTTTTTAGAAGAATAGTGCTATTCTTTCCCTCCAGTGTCTGAATGAATTCAATCCAATTGCAGATTCTGAAAGTACTATTTATATGTGCCCTAAACACTGCAGTCTGATCAACAGTCTGATTAAATTATTCATTTACATGTGCACTGTACAAGGTAATTTTTTATCGGATTGAGAAAATAGATCGATTCATGCATTCACATGGCTAATTTATTTATTCTATCCCTTTCAATCCGATCTAAATGTCATTCAAATCGAGCTGAATCAGACCAACTGATGTTCACATGAAGGCTTTTCAATCCAAATGAGCTATCAACCCGATACCTAACGGATTGTTTGGTTGCATGTGAACGTATTGACTGAAGCTGTACTGGTGGTTTGTGACAGCTCAGCACATTACTAAAACACTTTATGGTGTTTTTTTCCTTTAATTTTTTTTTTTTTTACTTTCCTTTAATTGAAGAATGTTGACCTAAGCAGTTTCATAGAGTATAATCAATATAAACAACATAGCATAGCTATGGCAGAGTACAGATATAAATACTGCCAAAACAATTTGTTAGAATGGGAATAAAAGAGCTTTTCAGCAAATAGCTGCGAAGAATGATGACTGTCAGCAGTAGGGTTTCATCAGGTTTCATTCTGTCGTGTATTCTATGCAAAAGCATAGGTTGACTAAGAGATAACTAGTGAAATCTTCAGATAGAAAGAGAGCTAGAATGACAGAGACAGAGTGTCTGTATGTGAATGCTGAAGGTTTTGTGTTTGTTTGTGTGTGTGTGTGTGTGTGTGCGTGAGTTTTCAGGATTCTATGGCACAATATTCTTCAGCAAGGGTACGGTAATGAAAAAAATAGAATATGGTTTGCAGCTTTTCAAAGCCATTACAGCCTAATCAAGCCACAGTGACCCAGTTCAGGGATCAGTTGTTATAGAGAGCGTTCAAGGTGAAAGCTCAAAAGAGGTAGATTGATCAAGGCTGCTTGTTTCATTTTATGCAAATTAAATGAGATGGCCTTTCTTTGATGTTTGTAAGAATTAGTCATTCTCCGAATACGATGACAAACCTGTTCCTTTAACTTAGCTGTCATAGCTTAAATTATTTAAAAACTCACCATACGTCGTATATAAAGGTTGCTAAGCAATGAAAGAATACGGTTTGAAATGGAAATGAAAAGACCATTAAAAATAGTTCTGAAAATGGTCTACTGAAATGTCCACACAAATATAAAATGATGTGTTATTGTGTTTAATTATGTTTAAATATTCCAAAAATGTGTCATGCCGGTATGCTTGGTATGCATAAACCGAAATGTGACGTCTTTGCTTTTTCCTTGTGTGTTAAGAAGAAGCTGAAGAATGTAATACCAAATTCCAGTGTGACTCAACAATTCAGAGCTGTGATGTAATTCACTTTCTGACCTGTTTGAGTCAGCCAAGGTGATGGCGATCAGAGGAGGCATGCTGGGAGCTAGTGTGGCGGGTCGAGATGTTTGCTCAGACTCCTTCCAGTCAAACTGCTCGGCTTGCCTGAAGGCCAGAGGAGGTAGCTGCAGGGTTCTGCTGGATAGTCTGCGTACCTGAAAGCACTCTGGGACTGGATTATCCTCGGCTTCTGAGGATTCCACGGAACTATCGCTTACCTGGTACAAAACACACGCACAGACACACACATTGGCATTGCTTCACATTTCATTTAAAATGTGGATTTTAAAAATGAGGATTAAAAAAACATATGCACAAGCTTTAACATCTTGAGTCTGGAATATTTAGCATGATGCCATTCATGTTTTTGAGGTTGTTCACTCTAACTTACTTTGTGTAATATTTTAATTATATAGATACGAGATATAAGGTCTGATCACTTTTGACCATCAGAGCATGCAATCATGTAGAAGCATGTATGCAGGAAAGACAAACCAGAGCTATTTTTCCCTTCTCCTACACCATGAAAGGTTTGAACTAGGTCAAATTAAATCAAATAGGGGATTAATTCCCTCAGAAAAAAAATATTTGTCAGCATCTTTTCATTGCAGCAACACATTCATCCGAGAACCCAAAGAATTTAATTTGCTTCACTGAAAATCTCAAGGGATCCAATACTACTAGCAAGCCAATACTGACATGCATCTGATATCGGCTATTTCATTATGCATAGAGAACTTAAATAGCTGCAGATACTCCACATCAAATCTAGATTATACCCCTTTACAAATAGAAACTCAGGTGGAAGAAAAGAAGTAGGACAGTGCTGTGCACTGATATGCAATTTTATTCAGCCGCTCAAGCGCATGACTGCCACATAATTTGAGGATTTAGTAGGCCTACATTGTGTTTACTTTTTCTAGATCATGTGCCATGAGGGACGCTGATGTTTGTGCAGCACATCTCTTAGACTGGCTCCCACAGGGCCGGTTTTATGTTGCAGAGAGACGAGGTGAAGCTGCTTGAGAGCAGGATAACCAAATCGCTGTGCTGAACATCCAAACATTTCATCTCATTATGGTACAGACAAAGAGAAACCTATCAACTTCTAACACGTATGAAGACAAATGTGCTAAAGGCACAGCGTGTACAAGGATAGTCTTTCCCATCCTAATAGAACGTTTAGGCTTTGTGCCTTGTCTAATTGTGCGTTTCATCAATCAGTATGCACAAAATTCACCAAAAAAAGTCAGTAACTTTGCAATGGTATCATCTTTCTTTCCATTTCGCAAAGAGTCTCTAATGCACAATTCATTATTTATATGATGAGACTGAGTCATGCTTTGAAAGCTTAGGGACATAATGCACTAAGGGGGTCATTTGTAGTCTGCGCACACTCTCACACCCAGGGAACATAAAATGTGGCCATGTGACTACAATGAAGGAAAAAAAAGGGGAAGCACAGTCAGCTGGTACTGATATAACATAATAAATAGATAATAGTACAAGATTCAGTGTTTGATTAGGGAAGGGTGAAGCAAGCTTAAAAAATTGAAATCATTTTCTTACACAAACTTAATTTTAGTGGTGCTTTGACAAAGCTTGAATACACCATGTTTTCCTCATTAATTCCAGTTAATGATCAGAAATTCCCAAGCAATATTCATAACATCAGTAGAGCTTGCATGAACCTTATACATTGATTCTGTGGATAACTAAATTACTGTCACAGTGTGACTTCATCTCAGCATGTGTTCTGTTCAAGTTCCACCTTGTTCTTTGATTATTCATTGCCACGTGTCTCTGTTCACTGTCTCCGCCCCGTTACGTCACTTCCTGTTTTCCACGTGTGTTCTTATTAAACTCTCCTACTTTCAGTGCCGTTCTTAATTTTTGTTCTCATTTAAACCTATATGTGTGTGTGTCATAGTCTTTGTGACGTGTACGTTCCGTGTGTGTTTGTCCACGATGTCACTTAACCTCCCATATATCAGATATTTGTACCAGCATCCTGCCCATTTCCTGTCATTGCTTTGTATAGTAGCAGCTTAGTCATAGTTGTGTTTACCCATTTAGAATCACAAGCATGTTCTTTTCCTGACCTGCCTTTTGCCATGGTTTGTATTTTTTTTTTTTTGTTAATAAAGAAAAACCTCCTGCATTTGTGTCCTCATGACCTGCATCTGTTATACAGATCCCCACATGACAATAACAGTACCACTCCACTGGATAGACCCTCAGGTGAGAAACTACTGTAGGCAGACATCTCTGACAACACACGCAAGTCTAGTTATCTGGCCTTGAATACAGTCTGTAGAAAACACTGTCAGAACACTGAAATATGCAGACTATAGGGGCTGAAGTGCTAGTACTTTCTACTGCCTTAGCCAGTTATTTTTAGATATACTATTATAGATGGCAATAATACTGCACTGTGTATTACAGTGACCTTCCAGAGGTGAAAGAACTTGGATGGTAAATATAATACTTGGTAAAATAGTTTCATACATCACATGTATGTTACACTCTTCATATTGTGAAATATGAACCATCACTCAGTCAATTAGGTGTTATCTGTTCTGAAGACACTCCTGTAATGGAAAACCTAAAAGAACATATTTACTGACACTGACTGTCAGAAAGCACTGAAACTCAACATAAATTCTTATGAAAAAAATGATGCTGTACGAGTTGTTACTACAGAAATGATCATGTAAATGATAAGATTAGGAGGCAACATTGAATGAGTGAATAAGTGAAAGACAAACTAACAAAAACATGATAAGACAAGAACCATAATACATGAATGCAAGGCAAAAACAAAGACTATGAGCAAGGCTTTTAGCACACATGACAAACATGAAAACAACAATGAATCTTAATAATGAAACATACAAAAATGAGAACTTGAGTAGGGGTGCTTAGGGATAATAAGATTAAAGTGATCATACTGATCATGACACGTGACATACTGAGGCTGATTGGTAATGTATTTCAGTGTTGATTTCAGCAATCAAAAATAAGTCACCAATTTCACAAAAAAAGTAAATTTTTCTGATCAGAGAACATTTCATTTCCTAAATACATGTTCAGAATATAATCTTTGTTATCTAAATATTGTTGTAAAAAACAATATTTTTATTATATTTATTTTTATTATAATATTTATTATTATTTTGTTATTGTAAAATTTGTTATCTTAACTAGACAACTTGACATATTTCTCTATTAAGCGTTTGGTATATTATCTATATTATCTGTATTTCTTCTTTTTTGCTGTTGTTTTATTGTCTATTGTTAATAACTTCTGTTTGATAGAAATGCCTAATGAAGATAATCTCTAAAGCATCAACAAATGCTAGCATATTACAGTGAGGGAAAAAATTATTTGATCCCCTGCTGATTTTGTACGTTTGCCCACTGACAAAGAAATGATCAGTCTGTAATTTTAATGGTAGGTTTATCTGAACAGTGAGAGACAGAAAATCAACAACAAAAAATCCAGAAAAACGCATTTCAAAAAAGTTATACATTGATTTGCATTTTATTAAGTGAAATAAGTATTTGACCCCTTTGCAAAACATGACTTAGTACTTGGTGGCAAACCCTTGTTGGCAATCACAGACGTCAGACATTTCTTGTAGTTGGCCACCAGGTTTGCACACATCTCACATCTCAAGGAATTTGGGCCCACTCCTCTTTGCAGATCCTCTCCAAGTCATTAAGGTTTTGTGGCTGACCCTTCAGCTCCCTCCACAGATTTTCTATGGGATTAAGGTCTGGAGACTGGCTAGGCCACTACAGGACCTTAACGTGCTTCTTTTTGAACAACTCCTTTGTTGCCTTGGCCGTGTGTTTTGGGTCATTCTCAGGCTGGAATATCCATCCACGACCCATTTTCAATGATCATTGAAACTCCATGAGGTGAGATCTTGCATGGAGCCCCAGACCGAGGAAGACCAACTGTTGTCACCTTCTCACCAAGCTGCTTGGCGATGGTCTTGTAGCTCATTCCAGCCTTGTGTAGGTCTACAATCTTGTCCCTGACATCGATGGACAGCTCTTTGGTCTTGGCCATGATGGAGAGTTTGGAATCTGATTGATTGCTTCCTTCTGTGGACAGGTGTCTTTCATACAGGTAACGAGCTGAGATTAAGAGCACTCCCCGAGAGTGCTCCTACTGTAATCTCAGCTCATTACCTGTATAAAAGACACCTGGGAGCCAGAAATCTTTCTGACTGATAGGGGATCAAATACTTATTTCACTCATTAAAATGCAAATCAATGTAGAACTTTTCTGAAATGCATTTTTCTGGATTTTTTTGTTGTTATTCTGCCTCTCACTGTTCAAATACACCTGCCATTAAAATTACAGACTGATCATTTCTTTGTCAGTGGGCAAACGTACAAAATCAGCAGGGGATCAAATATTTTTTCCCTCACTGTATCTAGAATGATAGAATATTAAAACTCCAATAAATTATCAAAAGTCATTTATTTACTTCTTGACCATTTAATCTTCAAACTGTAATCAGTCAAGCAGTAGGAAACTGCACCCCATTTTCTATCAGTAAACCTAGTTCATTTTACATGAACCTGGCTTCTTATTATAAGTGTACAATAACAGTCTGGCTGTTTATTGGAGCCTTTTGGCTTTGCCTTATTAAAATTTGCATTCAATTAGAAGGGATCACTAAAAACATACAATAACAGATAACAGATTTCCAGCACTGTAATAATAATAATAATAATAATAATAATAATAATAATAATAATAATAAATTACACACCCCTGGCAATGCTTCACAGATCCCTGGTTCCTGGACCCCATTATGTGAACCACTGCACTAGACCATATTTATATTCTAATAACAAATGTTTCCTGAGGCTTCTTTCAAATGGATGTATTACTGCAGCTCACAATGTGCAATATATGACCAAAAGTATGTGGACTTCCCTTTCTAGATTTAGGTAGGCTTTGCAGTAGATATTGAAGCATGGTGCTGCATGCAAATCTGTGGATTTGCACATTCAGCCAGATGAATAGTAAGGTGATGCAGTGATGTCATGCAAGAAGGCCTGGCTCGTTGCTGACTTTCTAGTTCATACCAATGGCATTCAGGGCTCTGTGCAGGCCACTCAAGTTCTTCCACACCAACCTTGGCAAGACACATCTTGTGAGTATGCTACAGTATTCAAAGAAATTCAGTCTTATCCGCAAAGCTAGGTTTTTTTTAATTCCTACCCTGTTCTAGTGCTTTCACTCTTTGTGGGAACATTTTTTCTGGTAAGGACTAAATAAGCATGTGATGGTCAGGTGTCCACATTCTTTTGGCCTTATAGTGTATAGGTGAAAAACCATGCTGAATTCTTCATGGTTCATTTGGATTTTGGTATGAAATAAATTGACTTTGCTGAAAAAACATGTAAGCTTTCCTGAAATTTTGGTTTTGATTTGGTTCCCTTTCCATCTATGCAGATTGTAATAATAACTATTATTATGTATAATCTACATGACAAAGATGTGACTCTATTTTCCTCCCCCTGAAAGTCAGACTATCCATTACAGAAAAATAGGAAAGGATAGTCCTCACACATGCTGTAGTGCTGTTCTTCTCTGGACACTATGAACAAAATGAGGAGAAATATGCTGACATCGGCAGCAGAGATATTTGTTTGTGGAGTGTACACTGACTGAATTTACACAATTAATTTTCATATATCCAACATGAATTAAGCATCTATTTTCAAAGCTTGGAACAAAATTAAACACTGAGCTCATAACTGAGCATCGAACAATCAATACTGGTGTTTTGCAACAGACACATTACTATGCACTGTTCTGCTACATGTATTTTATTCATGTAACTTAATAGCATTGTCAATATAGTTAACTCAATCTAGTCATTAACAACTTAAATATAATATATAATCTATAATATATAATCACTAACAACTTAAATATAATATATAATCTATTTTTCATAATTTCTGATTTACCACATATTTCTTTTTCAGTGTATAAGGCTTTACATGGTTTAGAGATGTATTTTCTTTGACTAGCCTTTGGAGCAAAAAAAAAAGAAAAAAATCTTTCTTTGAAGAATGTTTGCACTCTTTTAGACAATTAAGTCTATAGCCAGTAAACAGACAGACTGTATGGACAAGTGGTAGGTTTTGTGGACTGGTATTTCTAGTGCTACTTTAACATCATTGCCTTTCTTTTCTTTCCATTTCCTTTTCAGCTAATATAAAAAGCATTCCTGTCAGATATCTTTAAATAATGTGTGCAAACACAGTATCAGAAAAACATTCTTACAGCTAGCCTTGCAATTAATAAATATACATAAACATTTAAACGTCCCTATTTATAGTATAAATACCAGTCTTATATGAATCCACTTCATAATGTGTACAGCAAACAGAAGGTACATGTAAATAATTTGTCTCCTACAGAGTTTTGTTTACAAGCACAGAAATGGGTGATGTCATGTTTTGCTAGGTCATGACAAACGTTTCATGTAAATAAGCACAGTTTACACACTATGTTTTATGTATGTGTCATCTTGCTGATATATTTACCCATGTAAAACTAAATTGATGTGTTTAATTCATTATTTATTTCACTTATTTCATTACACTCATTCATAGGGGAATTTAATTGATTTTGCTCATCACTATTTCTATAGGTGTTGTGATTTTTCTTAATGTTTATTCACATCGCAGATGCCTTTACACAAAAAGTTCACAAGCCTATAGATCTGTACAAAGAGTCAACATACATATAATAGCAAGTCTGACATTCCATCAACAACAACCTGCTAGGCATATACAAACACACACACAGAGGGTTTTGGTTGTTTCAGTATCAATGTTTCTTAAAGCTTTGTCAGGAGTGAATGAGCCTGTGCAGTTTGCTTTACAAGCAAACTGACCATTGATGAGCTTATGCTTTAAGCTACAATATTTTATCTTGTAACATTGTTCCCTGTGGTCACTCTTAATCTTTTTTTCATTTATCATTAGTGTACAGCTGGTTATAATGGAGTCATGGACATGAGCATGAAACTGTGAAACACTGTCCAGTGATCTGTGTTTTTCATCCCAAGAGCCAGAATAGTCCAGTGTTATTGTGTTTCCAAGTGCATTCTCCCAAAAAAAACCCTTGTTGCAAGACCCATCTACTATATCCTTTTTAAGTGAATCCCTCCCTTGACCATTTGTACTTGACAACACTATCCATTATCAAACTCTCAGTGGGTGAACGTTATAACATACCTCTGCTGTACAATGTTCCTTTAATGACAGACTCTGACTAATGCCTTTGCTTCCTATTGATTTAGCAGCCGTTTCCCTGCTACAGAAAGCTCTATTGTGCCTATTATATATTGCTAAAGGAAATCAGTTTCTTTTACAAAACACCTTAATATCTAATGTCCAGAAATAGTTCATTTATTGTCCAGAATCCTATCGATTAAAAAAAAACATATAATAGTTGGATAAGAAACATTAAGTCACCTTATGTTTTTATGTCCAATTCCTTGTCATGAAAAACATAGCTAGAATTATTTTCATGTACACAAGGATAAACATAATTTGGCTTTGAATCACGAAGCACACACACACACACACATGTGTATGAATAAGTGATAAGACATAATTAAAAAGGAGAATGAATATAATGCTGCACCTGCTGCCCTAGTGGTGATTATTGATACTCTGAGCTAGGGTCATTCGATCTGGCAGATTCAGCTAAGTCGAATTTATGGGAGCTCTTAAATAGGTTGTGCTTGTCGTCTCCCTCAGCTATGTAACGGTGTTATTTCTCCTTAGGGACACAGAAGTATTGGTTTGTTCTTTACAGTGCAGGTCAGTGAGAAAATGAGAAATCATTTTCAGAGCAACTGAAAAGTAAATTAAAAAACACTGCAAACTTATTCACATAGAAGCCAAGAAACATGGAAATTCATCCATTCAGTTTCTGCATGCAGTATTTGTCCTGATGAAGGTAACAGATGATATAGAGCCTATTCTGGCAATCACAGGGTGTGATCACACACACACACACACTCTGTCACACTCAGTCACTCTTTTAACATACATCATTTGAGTGTATACAGAGAGGCTTCATATCTGTAGTTCCGATGTTTAGATAGTGTGATAAAAAGGTTTCATAAAAGTTACATGCAAAAACATTTTATAGACCATGTAATCTCCCAAAGAGCTGGAGGATGTAGCACAAAAACATTGCCTATCCTCTGCCTCTGGATCCATCAGCACAATAATTGTGTGTCACAAAATTTATGAATGGGTGGCTTAGTGGTTAGCATGTTTGCCTCACACCTCCAGCATCCTTGGTTCAAGTCTTGTTCTTGCTCACTGTGTGTGTGGCGTTTTCAAGTTCTCCCTGTGCTTGGTGGGTTTGCACCAGTTTCCTCCCACAGTCCAAAGACATGCTACTAGGCTGATTGGAGTCTCTATATTGCCCGTAGTGTGAATGAATGAGTGTGTGTGTGTGCCCTGCAATGGGTTGGCACTCTGTCCAGGGTGTATCCTGCCTTGATGCCCGATGATGCCTGAGATAGGCACAGGCTCCCTGTGACCCGAGATCGGATAAGTGGTACAGACAATGAAATGAAAAAAAAAAAAGATTTATGAAATAAGTTTCCATGGTCAAGGAGCTGGACACAAGACTAAGATCATTATGCACATTGCCAAATTTCAGTTAGAGTGGTGTAAAGCATGTTGCCACTGGACTGGAGCTGTAGAAATATATTTCCTGAAGTGAGGAATTATGCTTTACTATCTAGCAGTTGATGGCAAATCTAGAGTTTGTGGAGGGACAATTAACTACGACATTTTTTACAGATTGCCTAGGCTTATTAGTTCCAGTGAAGAGTAAACTCTTGAGCTAAACTCAAATTTACTGAATACCTTCAGGATAAACTGGAACATTAATCGCCTGATATTAGTCCCTGACATCACTAAAGCTCTTTCGATGAAGTGGGCATAAATTCCCAGAGACATACTCCAAAATCCTGTAGAAAGCCTTCCCAGAAGAGTGGCGGCTGTTATAGCCACAGAAGTGTACCAGTGATTGTGTGCTTCCAAATTTCTGGCAACAGTTCAAGGAAGGCCATATATGGGTATGATAGTCAGATGTCCACAAATCTTAGGCCATACAGTATATCATGCTTGTATGAGAACTGTAACCTCCTGAGGCACCCACTCATCACACTTTAGTTTCATCATGCATTAAGTTCTTAAAATAATAAATGGTGCAAGAATTCACAGCCATCTGAAGGCAAAAGCTTTATGATGAGTCAAATACAGACACTAATACTGTCCAAACAATTCTACTTTAATTGTCCAGTTCAGGTTCCTGTTGTTGGCTGACAGGAGTGGAATCTGATGTGATCTTCTGTTGTTGTAGCCCATATGCCTCAAGGTTTGATGTGATGTGTCTCCTAATGCTCACCACAATTGTAAAAAGTGGTTATTTGAGCTATTGTAGAGTGAGAGAACACATAAATGTATATGAATGAATGGGGCTCAGGTGTGCTGATATTCATTAACCCTCCAGTCTCCAAACACCTCCCTACCAGTGCAGACCTATGCTAAACAATGCTGCCAGCTGCTATATACCCCTACTGCCAAACCGAGGACAAAGATACGTCCTTATCAGAGGAAAAAGTCTGTGTACCACTGTGACATAAAATACATGAGATACCAACAAGTTTCCTGTTGGCATCCTTCACATGGTGAATCTGCAGGAAAGTGTGTCCAAACAGAGAGTTAAAGTGTGTCCCCTTTTGAAGTATTATGGGATTATAAGCTTTTTTGTCTTATGTTGCAGACAGCCCACAATCACACTTGACATTTTGGAGACACACCTACCTCTGACCAAAGTACCATTAAATTTTATAAGGTCCACTATGAGTCTAGCTTGTCTCCATGACTTTAGGACTGCCCTTTCATGCTGAGTATGGTATTGCTAATCATCACTAAAGGATATCATTTTACATGAATAACTAACATAACTAACAACATATGCACCCTGGGGTCAGTACCACTCTGACCTTTAGCCATTGCAATAGCCAGTGTCAAAAAAAGTCAAAAGACAGGCACAACAAGGGAACATGCTTGTACACATGGGTAAATTCAGGGTCGAATGAGGCATTAGGCAGGTATCAAATATTTAAACTGCATTCACCTTGCAAAAGTTCACACAGATATTAACTGCTATGACTGCCTTGAACATAAGCATGATGGAACAATGACTTCTTTATTATACCTTGTTATCTCTTGCATTTTCCTTGATTTGTCCTTTTGAACCACTTTTTTTTGAGTTCGATGAGTCATATGGCTGGCTGCTTACAAACACACCGGGGGGAGCTTCTATGTAGTGTTCTATGAGGTTGGTGGTCCTGGGCAGGGAAGAAAATGTTTGAAAATTTGGCTTGTAACTTCTTAGAATGCCACCTCTGCATTCTGAAATGTTAAGAGATGTTCTCCCAGAGTGATCAGAGTGATATATGGACTTTTTGAACATTTTGGTCCTGACCCACTCTTTTTGCCGACAGCAGGAATCACCTGTACCCACTGTGTCAGATAGTCATTTTCTATGTTGCCCCTGTCCATTCCAGATACCTGATAGTCCCCAACCCGCCACGTGACCTCAAATGACCTTTGCCACATGGTGAGTAATTCTGAGAGAATAATGTTATGACTAATAAGTGTCCCAGTGTGCAGAGTTTTGCTTTTTTATGTAGGTTCTGCACCACCATCCAGCTTTGTTTAAATTACGTTCCAGCAAAAACTTGGGCTTTCACCCACATAAAAACCCTGTTGACGCATGGGGCAGGGCTTGTGGTCCCTGGACTTGCAAATGCAGACAGCTCGACAGCTGGACAGCATCTGCCAGAAAGTGGGACTGATGGCACTGAAAGGCTAGCACACTTCATCCAGCTTTCACAGATACCACAGCAGACAAAGGGTAAAGACACATGAAAGTTGTTTTATTTGTGCTTGTGCCCACCTTTATTTAGCAATGCAAATCAGCTGAGTGGCATTTCAGATGAAGTCACAGATTTCTGCTTGAAATATAGAAAGAGAAATCAGACTGAACACTTGTTCAATAGAAAGCCATACCCATAGAATGCATGTTACCATTAATATTTTACCTTTTTTATTCATTTGAGTGTTTAGGAGACCATCCATGGTTTGCTTTTTCATTATTTATATGACATGACTTATGAGTCATTCATTAAGAGTACACAAGTCTATTTTCCTCCTCACTGTTTGGTTAGAGAGGCAGCTCCAACTGTGATCTATTTTACTAAGGATCACAGTTGGAGACTTGAAGCATTTAGGGAGCCATCAATACTCCAAATTTCTCCAACAAATTATCTGGGGTGTTGCATTATATACTACTAAGTCTAAATATGAAAATGTGGCTTTCTCTGACAAGAAGCTACACTGGGTCATGGTTGGATCTTCCAGGCAAAGAAGTGCAGTCAACTCAACATTACTCAAACAACTTAGTTAAAATATTTATTTTTGGATTTTTTTTTTGTCTTCAAATAAATATCAATTAAGTTTCAATTAAAGATTAGATTTCCCTCATATTTTCAATGTAAGATTAACACATTTCGCGTCACCTTTTTACACATATTTTATTTTGTGTGCTAACAATTCTGATGCCTACGGTATAAATAAGAGTGAGATAACCAACTATATCAAGTTACATATTCTGTCCATCATGTCCCTCATAAGGGGGTTATGACAGTGTGATCTCAATACTGAGTTAAATTTGAACTCCAAATAACTCCAAGTAACTTCATATTACTATATTCTGTATTTGTATTTTAAGCAGTGGTGGCTGGTGCTAAAAAATTTTGGAGGGTGCAAACAAACTTAAAATCAAACTGTTAGTAATGCAGGACTGTGATTAGCCATTTATCAGGAGATTATGTATCATTACTGCTAAGATAAAATATTGAAAATGTTACCGTTAAAGCCAAACTTAATTTAATTTTTTTTATTTAAATAAATGATAATATGACTAACAGTGGAATAGTATGACTAAATGATTTTATTTCGTTATTAAAATATATAATTATTGTTAACATGTTAAAGAAGCATTCTTCTCTGGCTAACTTTAAGGGGACAGCACCCCAGGGCCAACTATTGACCGGCCGCCACTGAATATATGTATATTCTATTTTATTGTTGGAGCATCAGGGAGTTGTGTGTGTCTCATCAGTGTTATGAGCTCATTATAAAAGAAAGGGGTGAATCACTGGTAAACCTTAGTGGTCAAGGTGTAACTTGATTGTTATTTGAGAGAACATTAACAATGTTAGCCTATTATCCGGTAAGGGCCAGGCTGGGTGCAAATTTTCATTCCAATCCAGCAGAAGCCACACCTGAGTCCACTGAAAGTCCAAATCAACTTAGTAAAGATAGAATCAGGTGTGGCTTCTGCTTGATTAAAATAAACACCCATGATCAAAATAAAAACAAACAGCTTACTCCATAATTAAATGTAATGGTAGTAATACATAATACGCTATACAGATTATAAGTATGTGCCAATGGATTAGAGAAGTAAACTTCTATATTTTACATGATAGAACTCTCCCTCAGTCTGTTTTGTATTGCATTTGAAAGTATGGGGAATTAAAACAGGAAACCGGCATGACTATTCTATATTGCATTAAACCATATAACCCTAAGTATGCTGAATGGCAGTACAATTCCTCATACAGAGTGGCACACAAAAAACAGACATGAGCATAAACTGATAATGGTTTTCCATCTGTGTACTAATATGAAAATTGCATGGCTCCTCTGAATGAACAGGGAGAACAATGCTGCTTTCAGTGCTACATTACATGTTGTTGCTGCAATGATGATGCTATTGTATGTTGTTTTTGCATTTAATGATATCACAATATTAGCCTTTTACCCTGACACTCGTATCAGTTTAAGTACTATTGACTAATACTATTTGTATATTATTATAACTATTTGTTACATTCATCTGATGTTATGTATTTGGAGAAGGAAGTGAAGCAAATATCAGCTGGTGAGCACTAAGAAGAAAAACCTCCATCGTCCACGACAAGTTAATGACCATATTACCACTGCATGATTTACTGAAGCTCCCTAGCATACAAGCATCATATATGAAAATATAACTTTGACGGTGGGCTAGATTTTCCGTCTGCAGCACTGGAGCTTGATAACATCTGACCAGTGGCTACACACTGTATACAGTGTTATATGTCCAGATGGAATGACCAAATAGTGACCTAAGGCAGTCAAAGCTTTTGATCTTACATGAGTGTTTCACTTGACTCCTATGCAGACTATGCAGTTCAGAGACATCACATTCTATGCAAAAACATCTCCACTATGGATGCAGTCAAGGGTAGACAAACTTTCTTCATGTATCTAGGATGTTAGAAGCTGTAGTTAAACTGGGAATGTTTCACTTGTTAGTCTTCACAAAGGCTTCTCCATACAAATAAGCTGATTTTAATGCCAAATGACTCAGCAAAACTTGAGTGTAAAAGAAAGAGGAAAATGAGGCTCAATAACAGCAAATCATTAATAACATCCTTGAAATGAAAGCTAAGTGAACGCTTTAATATTTGCCTATATTGAACAATTAAAGGTTTTTATATACTGGTTTGATCTGACAACACTAGATGCATTTACATCAACCACTGCAAGTATTTACAACTTTTTTGCTTAAGTTTGAGTTATTTGCTGGCCGTCACCATGAAACTTTGGACACTGTAGCTGAACTCAGAATTTCTACCAATAGAATTGGTGCCACTGCATATTAAGAAATCTATCAACTTTGATGCTTTTGCAGTTGAGAATGTACACAGGCCAGCCCTGTGTCTAGCGAGAGTTCTCAAGTACTATGTATGTGTGATTGCCAGCTGTTTGAGTGCTTTGGGGAGCACCACGGTAAAGGAAGAAATTGCACAGGCATACCTGAAAGGAGGTCAAGAGGCCCTTCTTCCATTAAGTGTTATTTGCTAAGAACTATGGCTACCTCCTGTGTCAAATAGTGGTCTCCTGGGTAAAACTAGTAGTGTCTGTTTCAGCATATGTCTCGCTTCATTTGAATATTGTTTAAAGGCACATCATGTGCTCTGTGGTGTTTGATTGTTTGTGATTGATTTTGTTATTTGTTCTGTACAAGATCCAATGGAAACCACCATGGGTCATTTAGGATAACCAGTATGGATGCAAAGCAGGTAAGGGCTTCTGTAGGTTATTTTGCACAAAGCAAACTAAAGGTCCTTCACTCTGCTACTAAACCACACTTAAGATGTATAACATTCCCATTTATTTACCCATCCTTGAAAAGTTTGATAACCTTTACTATGACAACAAACCAATACATCTAGGAAAGGTTTAAGGAGATAACCACCATGCTCATGCCATTAGGAGGGGGCAATGTGAACCCTGTAGGACCTGGGTAAAGTGCATAGTGATGCCTAGGAAGCTGCAAAGTAGACTTCCTGAATTGGCAGACCCCCAAGTCCTCATATAGCGGCATTTCATTGCAGAGGCTGGACATTCAGCTAGCCTATAGGGCATGGTGGCAAAATTTGTGTTGAAAATGAAAATGCATGCTTCAACCTCAAATGTGTGTAGCCATCAAAAGCACAGCTCCCAAATGCCTAGAGCATGCTCTACTACAATGCATGCCCTCTGGTGTGCTGTTAAATTTTCTAAACCACAGAAATGATACATGCCATCACTTTATAAACACCCTACAGCAAACACAATATTCTTTGCCAACTGATACACTGCCAATTTTACCCAGAGGTATGCATCATATGGCCACTCTCAGAACACTTGGCCAGAATCACTGGTGGATGAATGTCACCAGTACATTTACTTTGGAGAACACTTTACAGCAGTTGTAGATGGGATTCAAGAGTCTGTGAGTGTCCCTAGAAATGAGCATTCCATCCAGTCATTCTTCAATCTCGGGAATTTTCACAGAATTTGATTGCAGAATGTAATGGTTCACAAAATGAGGTCCAGAAATCCCCAGTGGTCCATAAAACATAGCCAGACATCTGTGATGTTTTCATTTCTAATGACAACAGTGATTTGTCTGTGGAAAGTTCAGGAGCAAAAAGTACTATGTCTCCACTAAATAGGCAGAATATTAATGAACAGATCTGAATAATGACCATATTAAGGAATTGTTCATAAAATAGATTTACTGAGAGGGTCTGTGTTCCAATGGTTTCAGATAGTTTCAGAAAGTGGGTCACTGGCCTCAAAAGTTTGAGAACACCTGCTATAAAGGGTATCCTCACTCACTGGAATTTTTATATGTGAATGGAAAGGCATTATTGTGTTCACTGAAAGTACAGATTGGAGACTAAAAAAAAACAAAAACAAAATCAAAGTGACACTTTCCACAAAGTGGGCCTTATACCAAATCATTTAAGAACCATTGACTAGGGGATTGATATTTTACCATGCATAAGCATCAAATTTTTTTAATAGTACAGTTACCTTTAATTTATGAATGATATTCTCTGGACTTATTTTGTGGTTCTCTGGAGATCACTTTCCATTAATGGATGGGATACAGTGGTAGGCTAATTGTGCATACAAACTAAGTATTCTTAGTAACTGTATACTTACAAATAGGACTGCCATCTTTGAAACTTTGTTTTGTTAGCATTCATGTTCTTTAATCCTCAGACATCTATTCAAACATCCCACAATTGTGAGATGCGTTCGTCAACAATTATATGATTCTAGATTGGATTATATGAATGAGAAAGCCTGACAGACAGATGCAATAAAACATCCCTCTGATATTACATACATTGTCAGAGCATTCATTCTGCACCTGAAACATCAGGCTTTGGCCTTTTCATTTAACAAAAACATACTGGAAATGCAGAAAGGCTTTTAACAGGGATGTGAGAGAACATGGCTAATTAGGAAAAGTAATGGTAAGCTGCTCTAATGCTTGATGCTTTCAACAAAGCAAACGTTAAGCACAAAATAAGTGCAATGGAAACAATCAAGCAAGCAGACGCAACAGCTTCAAGTCTGCTAATGAGTTGTGATTGTTGCTCACAGACACAAACTTCTGCATTTACAATAAGCAATCTGAAACATGCTCGTCTCCTAATCTTTCAGAAATTACATTTCACATGCTTAATTACAAAAGCTTTTAATGACATCATATATAACCATATATACATATGTTCTATGTGTCATTATAGTCTACTATCATTAAGACTGAACAAATTTGCTGCTGAACAAATTTGCTTAAAACGTCTGCTGTATACAGTATACAGTATCTAAGCAATCTGTAACTAAGCTAAACTGGTTGGGGGCTCAAAAATGAACAATAATTGCTCTGACAAATAAGATCTGGTACCCCCTAAATTATGGCATGTATGAGTAGCATATTATGTTCCTTAATATTTCCATGCAACAGTCATTTTTGCCCTTTGTCATTCTATTCCGCAATCAGGATTATGATTTCTCTGTTTGGTTCTCTGTTTCGCATATCATGTTCCCTTTCGAGGGAACACTGTGTCATGACTGACGCTATGGGAACACTGTCGAGGAAGTGTGTCTGAAGCTCCGTGTGCACACACGCCAATGGGATAGGACACGTGACGGAGGAATACGCGCCAGCATGTCCATATAAGGGCATCTACGTCACATCCATTCAGCTATTTTTTGTCTTCAGGAAGCGCTCTGCTGTATGTATTTCGATTATCTGTCCGGAGATATGGCATTTAAGAATTTAAGAGGTGAGGAAGACACACGCTGTTTGCGTGGTTTGGTTGGGTGAGGAGCATGCCCAGTTGGCTCTCGAGTGATCCGGCTGCGTGCATTGCGGGAGATTTCCTCCTTGCAAACTCTGATCCCATGGCTTTACCGGCCACGCTTCTGCACTTCGCAGATGGAGTTAGCAGAAGCTCTTGTCCGCTCTCCTGACTCCGATGTCTGCATTTCGGCTCCGGGAGCTCGCATAACGATTTCTCCCTGAGTGACATCCGAGGAGCTCCTCGATGTAATAACGCATGCTGAGTTAAGTTTAAATGGAAAAATTTACATTTAAATTTAAACTGGCTGGAGCATTGCCGTCCATTCTAAGCTTGATGACCGCTTCCTGACTTCGGGCCTGCTGAGGGAGCCTGACTGCAGCGATGGACTGAGCGCTGATGCAGTCTCTAAACTGTGTCGAATCACAGATCTTGCACTCCATGCCACAGAGCACACGGCCCACGTCATAGCCCATTCAATGGTTGCACTAGTCACCATGGAGAGGCACCTGGGGCTTAATCTTATAAGGAATAAAAGACACACAGCAGCGAAAATTCTGCACTTGGGCCCTGGCCCATCAGATCTGTCATCTTGGCCAGGCGGGCCATGAAGGAATCCTGATGCCCAAGAGCTAGGGTTCCTGGGAGCATCCTCCTTAGTGAGGCTTTTTCTACCTTCTACCTCACCGCCACTGGTGTTTTGAGGGGTCGGTAGGGCTCATGGTTTTCCCCTCATAAATCTATTCCCTCCTGTTTGTGCCTGCTAGTTCACTGTTTCGGGATGCCAGTGTTGGACATCACGAGGTTTACACATCTTTCAGACAGCCTGGCAGCATGGACATTTCTGCCAGGTGTCTCTCAAGGGGTCCTAGATACCATAGGATAAGGGTACAGGATCCTTCCTCTTCCATTTCTGGCAGTGTTGCCCACAATCGTTGGCACACACCAAACTACGTTCGTCCAAGAGGAACTTCTCTCATCTGAGAAAAAGGGACCATGGAACATTTTCCCCTTCCAGATCGCGACTCAGGCATTTACAGAAGTCCCAAGAGAGATGGAGGCCTGCGTCCAATATTGGACCTGCGAGCTCTGAACTCACCATGCTCATTATGAACTGATCACATCATAGATCAGGTCCGAGGACTGTGAGGTTTGTAATGGTAGACCTTAAGGATGCCAATTTTCATATAGGTATTTGGCCAGAACACAGGAAGTTCCTCAGGATCGCTTTCGGGGGCGAAGCTTACCAGTATCGGGTTGTTCATTTCGGTCTAGCCTTGTCGCCACACACTTTAACAAAGTGCATGGATGCTACCCTGGTGCGACTGCGTCTCCAGGACAGCCATGTACTGAATTTCCTATACGACTGGCTCGTCCTGGCCCAGTCATAGGCCATGGCAGCCAGTTATCGGGATGCTGTGCTTGCCTATATTAGGCTCTACGTCTCAGGTTGAACCCACTCACGGGACTCCTTCGACGAACACCTCACTTTCGGGCAGGGGAGCGGTCTTGGATGCTCTAAAGTGGAGGCTTCTCAGTCTCTAGTCCTCTACTTTATAGGTGTACGTGGCTGCCATTGTTGTGAACCACGTCCTTGTCCTCGGTGCCTCCCTAGGTAGGAACCCTTCAGTCTCTCGCTTTCTGCACGGTGCCAGGTGTCTAAGACCTTCCTGCAGACCACGCCTCCCCTCCTGGGACCTCTCGGTGGTCCTGGACGGGTTGATGGAAGCCCCCTTTGAGCCCATGGAGTCAGCCTCAGAGAAGTTTCTGACCCTTAAAGCGGCTTTGCTTTTAGCCTTGGCCTTCCTTAGACGGGTAGGGGATCTGCAGGCTCTATCGGTTGCCCCCACCTGCCTGTAGTTTGCCCCTGGCATGTCCAAGGCTATCTTGCACCCCAGGGCTGGATATGTCCCAAAGGTTCCCAGAATGGATGGTCGTCTGGTCATCCTGCAGGCCTTCTGTCTTCCGCGCCATGACTCGGCTGAACAAGAGAGAATGCACTTGCTCTGCCCAATCAGAGCCTTTAAGACTTCTGCCCACCGCTCCAGCTTGTGGCGTAAGTCCCCCTCCTTATTCATCTGCTTTTGGAGCCGGAACAAGAGTATTCCGGTGTCCAAGTAGTGCTTGGCACACTAGGTGGTAAAGGCCATTACCAAGGCCTATGAGGCTTGTGGTATTACCTCACCTCTAGGGGTTAGGGCTCACTCCACTAGGGGTGTCGCCTCATCCAGTGCCCTGCAGCACTTTTTTCTGCTGCAGCAGCCTGGTCCTCTCCGCACACTCTTATCAGGATTTATAACCAGGACCTGGGCCCCACTCCTGGGTCTCAGGTCCTTCAGGGCTAATGGGTGTTCTGTTCCTGGTCTACTCGTGCTCTCTTATGGCCCCTGGGACAGACATCGACTGGTGTGTGGCAGCATGGGTATTGATGTTCTCATAGCTTCAGTTATGACGCAGCTTCAAGTTCCCTCGAAAGGGAACTACAACAGGTTACGTATTTAACCCGGTTCCCTAAGAAGGGAACAAGATGCTGCGTCGCTGGCCACACCCGGAGCATCCTCTCGCTCTTCCTTCAGACAAAAGGCAAGCTGAATGGATGTGACATAGATGCCCTTATATGGACATGCGTCCATGCATCTCCGTCATGTGTCCTATCTAAGCCAATGAATTGGGGTGTGTACACAGAGCTTCAGACACACTTCCTCAACAAAGTGTCCCTATAGCGTCAGTCATGACGCAGCATCTTGTTCCCTTCTCAGGGAACCGGGTTACATACATAACCTGTTGTAGTTTGGTATGCAGAGGAAACATGGTATAACCCCGGTGGAGTACTAGAGACTTCATCATTCTCATCATGTCATCAATAAAAGTTTCCTTATGGTTTCTCACCATGGCTTACTCACTCCCTCACATTCAGTAATTGATTAACCCTGATCTGGGTAGCAGTGGATCTGAAACCTATCCTAGGAAACCTAGGCATGAGGCAGGAATAATACATCACAGTGCAATATGCACACTTCGGGAGAATTTATCCTAGCAAATCCACCTACTTGCATATTTTGGGAAGTGGGAGGTAATCAGAGAACCCAGAGAATACCCATGCAAGCACAGGGAGAACATGCACAGAAACTCCACACAATCAGTCACTCAAGTTCAGGATCAAACCTATGGCCCTGAAGCTGTGAGGTGGGAAAGATACCCTGCACCACTGCACCACACCATTTTCAAGCCACCTAATATTATGGTTAGTCATTACTGCTGGCTACAATACACCCATGTTCAGCCTCAAATGTAGTCTTAGCAGGAACACACCATTTTTAGACTAGTGCAAGCATTTCACTACATGTCGTACTGTGTATGATTTCGTATGTGATGAATAAAATTTGAATTTGAATTTGAATTTCTACAATTCTGTTAACATCAGGTGAGATTTATTAATTCCCCAATAATGAAAATTCCAGGAAATTCAGATTGTTCTGCAAGTTTTGCAGGAGGTAGCAGATATTTCTCAGCTAAGAATGAAGATTTGGGAACTGACACCATGCAGCAATGTCCTCATGTCCTTTAACCTTGCTTATAAACCAATGGCAGTTTTCCTGCCTGTTCCCCAAGAACTGCCATGTCTGCAGCTGCTTCCAGTAGGTCTTTCCAGGCTGATCATGTCCCAGCAGTTTTTTATGGCCATGCCTAATTCCAGACTCAGTAGTATTTGGTTCAGCCTCTGTCAACTTGCATGCACCACTGACTGGCTTTAAACTAGCCAACAGCCTCCTTAAAAATGGCAAAATGGATTTTATCAAGAATTTAAAGTGGCATGCACTCTAGCTAATATGAGCAGGTCTGCAACCTTTTTTGCCAGGAAACACTGATGAATGTAAAAGCGTATTATTCAAGCTTACAAGTATACATGCCTTGTATACCCTTGGGTGGAATCTTCTGAAACCACAGAATCCACAAAGTTTTCATTGTTATACCCTAGTATGAGCACTGTGGCACTACTTGAGCCATCCATTTCTCAGGCAAAGAGTTTCTCTGTCATAGAGGAAAGATGTAATGGCTCCATTGTATAAACAGAGATTAGTCCACAGGGTAGTGGACGTCATCACCATGGTACGCCATAGGTTATTATTTTATTTTTACTCTCAAGAGTTAAAACAGACATATGGAGTAAGCCATGGAAGCTGTATATACATATCATGAAGAGTAACGTTAATTTATTAATATTTGTTATCATTAGCAGGAAACAACTCTTTACATTCCAACAGCTTTCAAACATATCCAGGACACGGCAACTTTCTGCCTCATGTTTGACATATGAGAACGAAACAGAGAGTTTGACAAAAAATAAAAAATAAATAAATAATGCCACATCATCAGATATAAGCCAGTAAGCAAAAGTGTCAGAACAATGTTGACCATTCTAAAATGCTCAGATTGTCTAATGATCTACTCTGGTGTTCTTTACACCTGAAAGATTGATAAATTCCCCTGATAGCACACACACACACACACACAAACACACACAAGAGCCTTCAAGAGATTCAAGAGGCTGCAAGTGTGCACAGAAATGCCCTATTATGGATTAGGGTTAAATTAGACAGTTTGGTTTATTTTCATCAATTATCAATCTGCTATTCAATTCAATTCAATTTATTTGTGTAGCACTTTTAACAATGGATATTGTCTAAAAGCAGCTTTACAGAAGGATAGAATAGCATATCTCATCTTATTCTATTGCTGTTCTATTTCCTAGGCAGAAGAAATGGATCTGATCAATTTTACTGATATTGGAATTAACAAGAAAAATTATGAATTAATTCCCATCTTACTTAAACAGGATCAGTCTTTGTCCAGAATTTTTCTGCCACTGATCTACAGGATTATGTATTTTGCATAATCCAGTAATGCAGTTACTTCACATGTGACTTTTTGTGAAGGAGCGGAGTTTTGTAATCACTGGTTATTGTTTGCTGATGAGCCCTCTAACTAAAAAATCTTCATAACTGTGACACTCAGTTTGAAGCGTAAGTAGTGTGTGAATGACAAATAGAAGATGATTTGTGTTTTGTAACCATACTAACAATTTTGAGTCATTTGTATTTGCATATTTCTATAATATACACATTATCTTTTACATTTCATCTTTCTATCTTAATATTATTTCCATCACAAAAAACTCACAAACTGTTAAATACAATTTCTTTCTAGAGAGGCATTGGACTGGATAATATCAGATTTAGTAAGTTATTATCCATCCATCCATCTATCCATCCATGCATCCATCCATTCTCTACACTGCTTGTTCTAAGTCTATTACAGGAGACTCGAGGCACATGGCAGGGTTACAGTTTACACAAATTGCACACACACTCACACACTGCAGACAATTTAGAGATGCCAATCTGCCTTCTATTGCATTGGGAGGAAACCAGAGAACATGGAGGAAACCCCAGAGGCATGGGGATTAAATGAGGGCTTTTAAAAAAAGGATCTTAAACTGGATCCTGTATTAGAGAGGGAGTCACTTTTCCTAGCAACAGAACGTAATATAGCATTTGAATTCTGTAATAACTGTACTAATGCTAAAGAGCACCTATATAAAGCATTGCAGTTGTTCAGACATGATGGTAAAAAGGTTTGTATACCTTGTATATCAAAAGCTGTTCTTGGCAATAGAGTTGATCTGAGGCCCAGCTAGACAAATTGCCTCCAATCGCTTAACATAACATTGAACATATTCATATTCAATAATCCTGGGTTATTTATTATACTGTGTGTAGATTTGATTGGACCACAAAGAGTTTTGTTTTCATCATCAGGCTTTTTGATAGCTTCAAGACACACATTGAAACTTTGACTGAGCACAAATCATCAGGCGTCAAAGGAAGCTAAGACGAGAACCAGACCTCTTATTGATCTTTGGGGTAGACCACGGCCAAAATTAATAAAGTACTAATAATACTACCCCTTAAGTGTATGTATGTGCTGTAGGCACTCAATAAAGTTCTTGTGATTCACAGTGTTAAAAGGGAGCGCTGAGATCTAACATGATTAGATCACAGTTACCAGACAACTCGAGCAACAGATCATTTGTCACCTTAAATAGGGTATATAAATCAGACTGAAAAATTCCAATCAAAAAAACATTTTTTCCAGCACAGGATCAATTTTACTGATGAAGCATTAACAAAAGCTCTTAGAAGTTTGAAAGGAAATATATATTTATATTAATTGTATTAAAAACCCCTCTAGGTCTGTGAAACTTAATTGTAGCATTAGTTTTATTTTAGCACCTTGATCCCTTACATCTACTGTATAACATAAGCAAGTTCATACTTTATACAGATAAGATAAATGGAGCTGAAATTTACTCACTGTCTCTTGTCTGTCCTCCATACCAAAGTCACTACTTTTCATCATAAGGACACTTCCAGTTTGTACTGACTTAAATGGCTACAGCACTGAAAGAGAAAGAATAAAACATGTCAAAAAGACCTGGGAACAATTTACAGTTTGGTTTAGGTATTAATTTTAAGGTCCTTAATGCCTCATGATGAAAGAAAACCAGTGTAAAGCTTAAGCATAAAAAAGATTATACTCAAGCCTTCTCTGAACTGAATAAGCTGTGAACATACACACACACACACACACACATATAATAAAAAAAAACACACAGATTTAATCCAAGGCCAGTAGACAAAAGAGTCTGAACTGTAGAGATCTGCCTATTCACAGATCTTACTAACAACTTCTAATGTTCTCCTCTGGTGTTCTTGACACCTGACCAAGTGATAAATCCCCATGACAGCACACACACAAATACGCACACAAAAACACACGCACAGATACACGCACACACACATGCAAATTATGCTGTGCAACAAGAGGTTAGTTGTGTTTAAAAAAAATTCCTGCCCCTTTTCATCAGCATGCCTTTGACAAATAGTTTCCATTTTCACACGGCCTTTAAAATATGAATATATTTCTACTATGTAATATCATCAAAGTCTAAATATAACCCTATTTTTCATCCTGTCTGTTAGAAGTTGACACAATTTGATATAGAGCATTTTTAAATTTTTTATAGAACATGATTTTTAAAAAATGGTGGGGAAAAACATCATGATGTCACTTATACTCATGATGAACTCTTACTGCTGGCTCAGCGCTTCATCCATTTCTACACTAAATACTAACATGCTTAAGACTTGCTTGAGAGAATAACCAACATGATATTTTTCCTAATGTGTTGACATGGAGAAATCTTCTTCTATAGTAGGCTCTTTTCGAAGAAATGTAGCTCATAGAACCTCAACAGATTCAATTGGCTGGAACAAAAGCTGGAAGTTAATGTAATAATGTGCTGATATATTAAGATAAATGAAAGCGAGCTGAAATTTCAGAAGGCACGCAGCTGCTTGTCATTTCATACTACAATGTCAGAATGCAACATCAGAGAGCTTTGTGACATCATCGTTCATCATTTAGGCATCGTGACCCTGTCCTTGTAAAGTCTGTAATAAATGTTTCATGTACCTGTCCTAGAAGAAAGCAGTCCATGAGAAAGATATAACAAAACATAAATATAACATTGTAATGTAAAGTGCAATAGTTCAATCAGCGATAGCTGATGTTACCTTGGGTAAAAGCTCCTTCGGTAAAATATATTACCAGGGATTGTCTTTGGCATTTCTATTTCCAAATATTCTGAGACAAAAATGAAACTCCGCACATACCAATATCAAGTTAACTTCTTTTTAGCAGTTTCACATAGTCATTGTATTTTTAAATTAGAGGATGTGTTTTAAATTCTCACTGATTTCCAGCTTGTAGTGTGTAGTAACTGCTAATGCAAACACAAACAAATTCCTCCCCAGTCCAAAGACATGCTGTATAGACTGACTGGCATCTCTAAATTGTGAATGTCTGTGTGTAATTGTGCCCTTGTGATGGCTTGTCAACCCCTCAAGGGTGTCTCCCACCTTGCACCCTGAGTCCCCTGGAATAGGCTCCAGGTTCCCTGTGACCCTGTGTAGGATAAGCAATGGGTACAGAAAATCAATAGATGGATGAAAGGCCTCCATAACCATTCAAGCCATTCAAAAGAATGTTATTGATTTTGTTCATGGATGCAACTTATTTGATGTTGAATCAGACTGACATAAAGAATGATCTCATAGAAAATATTACCACGTGAAGCCAGTTTGTATTAAAACCAATAAATGAATTAGTGTTCTTCTGTCTAATAGATTTATCATCAGCAGATCCCTCTTTGAAGCACAGTATATAACCCTATTTACTTATATCTTTTCCAGAGATGCTCATATAGGCTTTAGTTACTGTTCCTGCTGAAATACAGCCGGATGTTTCTTCTATCAGTGAAACCTTTTTCAAAATCTCTTAAATCTTTTATCAGCTGGATCCATAAAGTCAACTAGGCCAGCATGTCAACAGAAATGGATATGATTGGGGTGTAGTTCATTGTTTACACATTTCTGTGTAACTGCTTATTTCACTTTATTTAGTTTTAATCTTAGTCTGACAGTGGGTTATGAAATCTTGAGTGCTGCACCTGCCTGGGGACAATTAGTGGTGGTTCCATTAACTTTCTACCTGGGATATTTGAGGTATTTGTTATGGCTCTCTAGTTTGTTTTTCATTTGAATATCATTGTCCTGGAGAAATATAGTAAATTGCATCTAACCATTGCTATTTCTTGGATGAAATCTTCCCAACCAGTAGCAATGTCCATTATACTGACACCAGGTATACTGCATATAAATATTTGTGAAGCATTATATATTTTAATAAATATTTCCAAAAAAAATACAATACAAGAATTATGAACACTACAGTGACTATGGTAACTTCTGCCTGACGTTAGCCTCAGCTTCTGAATCCCTGGCAAGAAATGCACTTTTAATTATCACAATTGCTATCAACCTTTAAAGGCAAGATAAGTGGGCTATGTGTACTTTGTAAGAGTAAGCCAGAGCTTTCAGCAGATATTGGCCATTTAAAAGATAAAACTTTGGATCTGGCCAATGAACGCAGATGTCTGCAATGCTCTTAAGTGATTTGAAAAGACTGATCTTAAGAGTAATTATGTTATGCACTTGATCCCAGAGCTCTGGCTCTGGGATAGAACAAGTGAAACATGGAGCATATAAAAGGAGGCTACTGGCAATGTTCTAAATTTACATACAGTTTTTCCTTTCCAAAATGCAGTCACTCTCTTTAAACCCATGTAAAATACTCTATTTAAAAGTATAGACAGTAATATGAAAGACATGATCAAATCCAGACAAAAGACCAGAGCAAAAGCCAGCACTTTGAACGAGGTGTTCTACAGGGCACTATTGCTTAAGGCACAATTATCATATGCAGTCAGAGCAGCTCTACACTAGTTTATTATTTTATGTAAACAGAAAATTGAAACAGAAACTTTTTCCATTACATTGTACACTGTAAGCCTGTAAGATTCAATACAAGCCAAATTACACACACCCATATAAGATTATTGTTGAAATTTGAAATAGAAATCCTATTACTCTAAATAATCAAGGAATCCAGCAAGCAACTGAGTAATCAAGAAAGAAAGTTAGTGAACAAGCAAGTGTGCACAGTTAAGATGAAAAGTTCATATACACTCAGGCTAAAGACACACATTTTGAGTTACTTTACAAATCCTGTGTTAAGTCAGTTAGGGTATGTAAGAAACATGTGAGTAAACATGGAAGTAAGAAAGTAAGCCTGTGGTAAGTAAGTAAGCAAAAAAGTAATTAACCATGACAGTAAGCAAGTAATTACATGCATGAATGAATAAGGGGATGATAGAATAAATGAATGAATGAATGAATGAATGAATGAATGAATGAATGAATGACTCATAGGTCTGGCCTAACTTGTGCAGTGCTCTTTGCTTCTGACTGCAGACCCTAATAAATTTTCCTTTGCTTTCTTAATGCGTTCTGGAAGCAAAGGTGGGAGTTTGGCCAAAACACATTGTAATAGGTCAGAGATTTAATTAATTTGAGGCTATAACATAAGCTTGTGCTTTTGTGCATCAAAGTGAATAAAAAGTAATGATTAACATTAAACATTTAAGTCAGCAAATTAAGCATCTTAAGCTAAGTGCCACAATATTGCAAATAATTATATTCAAGAATTCTCCTAGCTTCTTTATTTGCTGGGATTTCTTTATGTGCACATAATTGAGGAACAGAAAATGCCAAGTGCACATTACCTAGCCTCTTAGTTTATTTATGTGAGAATAAAAAGCCTATATTAATATGCTAATATGCTAAAGTAATATACTGATTTTTCATGCCTACTAGCACAAACACCACAAGACTCCTTTTGCAATTGTCTGTGGAGAATTTCAGGCATCTAAGTCAGTGATTCTCAAAGTGGGGTCCAGGCCCCCTGAGGACTGTGTGAAGCATAATTTTTTTCACATTTTTTTTACAGTAGTAAAATTCAAATCCCATTATTATCACAAAAAATTAATTATAGAAGTAATTATCTTGTTTGGCTGGTCGTCTGAATTAGATTGGTTTAATTCAAACCTGAACAACTAAAAAACAAATAACCTATAAATAATATCAACTTGGACCTTATGTGCTCTGTCAATTCATAGTTGGGAAATAAAATCTTTAAATAGCCAGATACATCATACACTCTGAAATACTTAGCCTTACATTTGACTAGTAGGATTGAATTAATTTAAAAAAAAAAAATCTGGACTGATGGGTCTGTGGAATTTATTTATGCATTTAAAAAAGACAAAAATAGTTGAGAAGCTCTGATCTAGGTCATGTTAAATTGTATGTAGTAGGATGTTTTGAACTGTGTGACAATCCTAAAATGGCTTCAATAGTTGTACAGAATTGGAGACAAACAACTGCTTTCACGCCTATGGAACCCGGTGTGATCTTGTGATGTTACATGTGTGAATCGCACTATATAAATAGTGAGTATTTTCGATGTGCGGTAAAACTAATGAAGCACCTCAGACTAGTGGCAAAATGTCCATGAATGCTTGATTCGTCATTTTAGACGATCTGATTACTGAGAGACTTCTAAGAGGTTGTGAGTAGAATACTTCTGATTTGTGGATGTTTTATAATCTATACTATTAACATCCGATTAGACAAATTGCAAATGAGCTTCAGGAAAACTCGAAAGAGCTGACACTGCAAATACATCTGTACAACAATGACATGGTGTCATTATTAAAACTCAGCAACACGTGCTGAAGGTGAACTAGCAGGGTTTTTTTTTATCTTATTTGACCTTATTTCACATCTCAAACAGAACTGCCATTATCCTTTGCCTTTTACATGTGACCATGAAGCCCTGACAAATTTGTGGTTCACAAAACATATTCATTAAAAAAAAATCCAGGCCATCTAAAGATATAGCAATCACAATGCAAATTTTATACACATTAATAATTTTCATGTTTCATATTAAACCTTTCTCAACACACAGTATTGAGTTTATGTCAAACATTAACAGCCAATGTTTACAATTCAAATGAATAGAGAGACGTCAAAGGCAAAGATAATGTGGTGAGTCTGGAGTCATTTTAGATTGTTTCAGATACTGAGGACACACCAAAAAAATGAAAATATAATGAATAATGAAAAATGAATCTATCTATCTATCCATCCATCCATCCATCCATCCATCCATCCATCCATCCATCTATCTATCTATCTATCTATCTATCTATCTTAAAAAACTCCTCAACAAGTCACAGTGTAATCTATGGGTGGTGCTGTAACTTAATTCTGCATCTCACACCACTGGCTCATTCTCCACTACAATAATAATAACAATAATAACAATATTAATAACAATATTAACAATAAAAAAAAGTTTCAAACTATATCTGGCTAAATCTATGTTCCTGATGCAAAATAAACAAAAATAAAGGCCTAAAGAAGGTTTTTACAGAGGTAAAAGATTTATATCAGAATTACCACAGAATGAGTTTCACAACACTGAGAAAACAACACAACACCCTGCATACTGAGATCATAAAGAAAATGATCCTTATATACCTCTTATACAAACCTGCTTCACAGTAACAACGTGTCTTTTTAAGCAGTAATTGAAACAGAGAAAGTATGGGGGAAAAACAAACAGCTTACCTGTCTTACTTATCCTTGTGCGACTCTAACAACTCTAAAGAGCAAAACAGTCTGCCCTGTTACTCTAACACTAAGGACATGCCTACAGAAATCCTGGCCTTTGCTTGTATAGCTCCGAGCCGTATGCTCTTACGCACAGTCATGAAGTGATGATGGTGTGTAACCACCCACTCCAAACCAGCTGAGCTGGCTTTGACTAACAGAACTCGGGCAATGGAACACAAACACTGTATATTGAATGGCTCATTCAGGCTCTAATAGTCTGTAATCCCACATGCTACTCACTCACGCTACTGTTTGCGTAATTACATCAGTGCCACGCCTTACTCGGGTTTAAACATACTTGCCTTTCAGCAGGACTTGTTTAGACTAGTTTAGGCACAAGTCTATTACAATGCCATATCAAAGTAAAAAAGACTATTTGGGATACACTTTACACCTTTACAGCATTATGGAAAAAGCTGAGCTCTAAAAGGCAACTGGTCTGAACATGACACTGGCTGTTTGAATGAACATCTCCATATAATCAAAAGTTATGCAAATCTTACAGAGCAGTAAAAAAGGAAAACAGGATGAGAAGAGCAGAAACATACAGGCACACATAGCAGAAAGATAATACACTACCTACATGTCTGTTTTAATTCATGTTTGTTTATGGTTTAAAATTTGTTTCCTGCATTTCTCAGACTGAATTCTGTATACAATCATAAATATATATTATTAATCATAGACTCAAGAAACTTGCTGCAATGTTTCATATACATTCATATATAACTAGTGGGTTACATAGGACAAGAATAAAATAAAAATGACAAAAGTAGTCAGCTCTTTAACCCATAAAAAATATGATAAACCTCAGTGTGGGTTATTTTCCAGCTTCATTCACCCCCACAGCAGACACTGATGAACTACTGTACAATGTGAGCCATTTAAAGTTACAGAAGAATGTTGGAAAAGCGAAGGGCTGGAAGCTTAATTTATATTAGTTTAAGTGTAACACCTCTTGCTGGTAAACAAATGAAACTTGTGTTTATAAAGTTATTGTAAACATGCTACCCCAGTCATAAACAACATTTGATTAGTTTTATACCAGACTTGCTACTTAAACTAATCAAATTGACAGACTTTCAGAAATGTTCTAAGACTAAGAAGCTTGAGATGTTCTTCTACTGACTCTCGTAGTTTGGCCTAAACTTCAGCATTTGTAATATTTTGGTGACAAACTGTGGAAGCTACCTGAGCTGCATGTCTGGGCCTGATCTTTTCAACCAGATGACCACAGAGAATCACACACACACACCAGCTCCAAAATAAAGACCACTTTAGACTTTCTAGCTAAGGGAGTTTGATGTGCATGGCTTAAATAGAATTTAAGCTAGATGGGACTGTATTTGTTCACATCAATGCTATCAATGTACCAAAAAAGATGTGTCCATCTGCTTTGCATATTTACATTATATAGCCATTCCATATTCATGGAATCTTTGTGATTGGGTTCCGATGAATTAATAAGAGGTATGGTTAAGCTCAGGGCTGCGCTAATCAATCAAATCAGCTCCTTTCATTCACTTTAAACATGAGCAGTGTAACAAAGTGGCATTTTCATACTGATATACTATAATCAGACACTCATGAATCAAGCATCACAGACCATATACTGGACATATGTGCCACCCTGATGGCTGAACTGACAATTACAATGTTGTCTGACCAGACCAGAAAAAAACCAAACCAAACCAGCAAGATCTTGATGTACCATCTGCAATTCCTTCGAATCTGACCTAACATCAGAAGGCTGCATGCTCCTATGACTTCTTTGGTTGACTCCAGCATGCAAAGCAGACTCTGTAAAAGGTGTAAAATTGATGTACATAAAATAAATAATATGCAGTTAAGACAGCTAAAACAATAATTATAAAGTTCATTGTGGTACAGTTCATAAGGTGTAAAAGTTAAAATAAGACACCCCAATATTTTTTTATTTATTTTCTTATGTATTCTTAAATTATAAATGTCAAATTCATTGTGCTTTGTGCTCAACTGTGAACACTGTCAGGGTAAATACTCAAAGAGGTCGCTAGATGGCGTTTATCCATAGGGAGGATCCTAAAACCCCATAGAGGCCAGTGCTGCAGATTAAATCCTGCAGCCAAGGTAAACACAAGCGTTGTGCCTCTTTGTTTTTTTAACTACAGGTGGGTTAATATTCATATTTACATGAGATGTAAATACTCTTGAGTAAGGCATAAGAGTGTTGGGAATCTGTGATAATAACATGAAAAGCACGCAGTTATGTAGTTTTACTGTAATGTAGTGAGAAAGATACACACTGTTATGCTAGGCTAATCGACCTGTTGCCAGTGAATACAGTAGCATACGGAGCAATAGTGAGGCTAGAACCATAGGGGTTGTTGTCATAGTAAGTGCCAGAAAGGGCTTATACACATATTGTTTTGCTTTAGGGCACTGCATTTTATTATTGAATATACAGTATGTACTAAGGTAGTCGGCATGTGAAACATATCATTTGATAATTTTGCTAGGTTATTTACTGTTTTAATTGCTGTGTTTATTTTGTTTCATATGGAGAAAAATATGTGTGTTGTAATACTGGAACTGTTGTTGAACTGAGTTGAGCCAAATGTGGAAAATGTATGTTTTTTTCATCATTTGTGCTTGTTTGAAAAGGGATATTTCAATTAATTCAATGTACTATGCTGAAATTATTGATGTATTTACACATGCTAGAGTCACAGTTCTCTGAAGATGCTGTAATATTGGTAACACTTGAAAATATGGTAAATTAACTGTAACCTGAAAATGCTGAGTTGTCCTTCTTAATGATACATAACCTGATGTTACATGGGACTTATTGTTAACTCTGGAATCAATGTTCTTCTTTTCTGGTTATGGGAAGGCAGGTTAAATCCTGCAGCCAAGCTAAACACAAGCTAAAGTTTTGTGCCTCTTTATTTCTAACTACAGACCCACCTACAGGGTTTCAACATACCTCTCCCTTACCCCCACCAGGCCTGGGAGGGTAACAATTTTGGGGGCTTGTCCAGGATTAGCCCCAATTCCTGAAGGGAGCTAATCATCCATAACAGAACCTGACTTCAAGTTTCTGGGCTAATGTGCTACGCCACAGATTCCAGAGTTGAGGCGATGTCTGCTCTACTAGCACTATGACGAGGAATCCAAAGACAGTTCCATCAGCTGATCAGCTCCACCAAGACTTGTCTTCCATAAACGATGTGCTCCACAAACTTGCAGCTCCCATTCAAAATGAGGTCGACGAAGACTTGCCAGGGGATGATGCAACAGAGGTGGAACTGTATGACTTCATTGTGGACTCTTTGAAAAGTGACAAGCTGGCAAGTAAAGAGGATCAAGGCATGTTCCATAAAAGATGTGCTCCACAAACTTGCAGCTCCCATCCAAAATGAGGTCAACAAAGACTTGCCAGGGGATGATGCAACAGAGGTGAAACTGTATGACTTCATTGTGGACTTTTTGAAAAGTGACAAGCTGGCAAGTGAAGAGGATCAAGGCATGACCCACCTGTTAGTCTTCAGTGATCTCATCACAGCACTTCAAGGACCTCCAGTGGCTATGGACGAGGAATGTGAGTTGGTGGCAGAGACTGAATCAGCAGCAGCTTCTTCAGTAGCGAATGTTAGGGCAGACAGATCACCTGTTGAAGGATGGATTGAAATACTAGTGGAAGTGGAAAGTTAGAGCTGTGTTAATAGGCTATTGCTAGTGTTCAATGTAATTGAGGAAATCATCTTAGAGAGTTTTGAAAAGCCAGGGAGTATTAATTTAAGTTACCTACTAGCAGAGGCATTAAAGTTTAATCGAGACACAGCTGAAACCATAGTCTCTGTAATCAGTGAGACTCCAGGAGTAGGACAGAGTAGGAACAAGGGGTCTCATGGTTCCAAGTGGCCAAATATGTGAGGTTAAGTGTTAGATCCTGGCCAGAGGGAGGGACAATGTTATTTGAACCAACCTTAAAGGGTGACTTACCAGAGGGGTGAGAACTGTTCCCTGCCCTAGTTGATGTGCCAGTACGTGCCTCAAATGCTGTAAAAATCCCAGTCTGCAACTCCACCAAACATGACATTTTTCTGCCACGAAGAACATTATTAGGCTCCATAGAAGAAATTTTTGACAATAGGCCAGTAAATTTGAGTTCACCTTCTCAGCAACCAGCAACGTCAAACAGTAACATCTACCTGTGCACCACGCCAACCAAGCCAACACAACCAGCAGGAGTGTAAATAGCCTCCCAGAGTTTCACACACAAGAAAGATGGCATCCCCCTGTAGATTTATAACATCTTGACCAGCAGCAGAAGGACATTGTGCGCCAGATGCTATTTGAGAAGTCAGATGTGTTTGCACAAGAGGAAGGAGACATAGGTTGTGTACCCAACTTACAACTGAAGATCAATGTAGTGGATAACAACTCTGTCCAAAAGTGCTATAACTCCATCCCCAAGCCTTTGTATAGGGAGGTTAAAGAGTATGTGCAGAACCTCCTGGACTGTGGTTGGATCCGCAAGTCTGTTTCTCCATATTCCTCACCAGTCGTTTAAGTCCGCAAAAAGGACCAGAGTCTACGGCTGTGTGTGGATTTCCGAGGGCTGAACAGAAAGACCATCCAAGATCGCCATCCCCTGCCTCGAATCCAAGACTTGCTTGACAGTTTGGGGGCAGCACATGGTTCTCCATACTGGACCAAGGAAGTGCATACCACCAATGGTTTGTGAGTGAGGAATCCAGACACCTCACAGCCTCTATATGAATGGATAAAGATTTCATTTGGTTTAACAAATGCACACGCAGCATTTCAGAGGTGCATAGAGACTGTGCTGGAAGGTATTAGAGATAAATGCTGTGCTCCATATCTTGATGATGTATTGTGTTACTCAGTGTCCTTTGAGGATCATGTAAACCATCTCAGACAAGTCCTCAGTTGCATCACGGCATCAAATTAAGACCCACCTAGTGCAAGTTGTTTAAAAGAGAGGTTTGCTACCTTGGCTGACTGGTGTCTTTAGAGGGAGTTAAGATCGACCCACAGGACCTGGAAGCAGTGCTGGCGTCTGAAAGCCAAAAAGTCTCACTCAGTTGGAGATATCAAGTCCCTGCTGGGGTTTCTTGGATATTACCGCTTCTTCATCCAAGACTTCTCTCAGCTGACCAGGCCACTGTTTGAACTGCTGCAGAAACCAGCTGGTAAGTCCGAGCTAGGAAGGGAGATAAAGGACATCATAGGTGTCATCAAAGACACCTACTGCATGGACAGCAGAGCATAAGGGTGTTGTAGCCCAGCTAGTGGACATGCTAATTAATCGCCCTATCCTAGCCTACCCAAACTTTGACCTCCCATTCATACTGCACACTGATGTGTCCAATGATGTTTTAGGGCAGTGCTATACCAACGTCAGGACAACAAGCTACATGTCATTGGGTACGGCTCAAGAACTCTGACACCTGCTGAGAATTACCTGCAGAATTACCATTCTGGTAAACTCGAGTTCTTGGCTCTCAAGTGTGCTATCTGTGACAAGTTTCGAGATTACTTGTACTATGCTCCAACATTTACAGTATACACAGATAACAACCCATTGACTTATGTCCTTAGCACTGCATGACTAAATGCTGTCAGACACAGGGGGTTGGCTAACTGGCTGACTTTCACTTTGATATTAAGTACTGGCCAGGGAAGATGAACACAGATGCAGATACACTGTCAAGGTACCTTGTGAAGCTTCAGGACAGAATGAAAGAACACACAGAGAGCATGTCACCAGAGGTTGTATCTGCATTATGGCAAGGGAGCAGAGCAGTTCACAAGAATGATGTTCCTTGGGTGGCAGCTTTACAGCTGGATTGTGAGAATGCAGATGCTGTGCCCCTTAACAGTATCTCCAGTGTCACGCCAGAAAACATCAGGGCAGCACAACAAGAAGATCCAGCCACCAAAAAAGTTGTCTATTTGAAACTTCAAAACCGGACTCCTAATGAAAGAGAAAAGAGAACCATGAGGAAAGAGACAAAGAGACTTCTATATTAGTGGAAGAAGCTGGAGGTGGATAATGGGATTCTTTATCGACAGACTGAACAACACAGGCAGCTTGTCCTCCCTGAAAAGCTGAAACCCATGGTACTCAAAACCCTGCACAATGACATGGGCCATGTTGGAGCCAAGAAAGTCTTGCCTGAGAGAGGTTTTTTATTGGCCCAACATGCAGCAGGAGATAGAGGACTATGTGAACAAAAGATGTGCCTGTGTTAAACAGAAACATCCCAATCTTCCACAGAGAGCTCCTATAGGACACATCTACACAAGCAGCCCATTCAAGCTGATATGCATTGACTACCTCCACCGTGAGCAAAGTCAGGGTAATGAGTACATTCTTGTTCTTATCGACCACTTCACACGCTTTGCTCAAGTGTATCCAACAAGGAACAAATCAGGGAAGACAGCTGCTGATAAGATATTCCAGGACCCCATTCTGGATATCTTGAAAAACGCCACCACAATCAGGGAAAAGAGTTTGAGAACAGTCTGTTCAACAGGTTGCAGCAGCTGGCTGGTATAGGTCACTCACAGACCATGCCGTACCACGGATGCTCCTGTTTGCCATGTGCACTCGCACACCATAGATGTACAGACCCAAGTGCAGGATTCACTGAAGCACTGCTTTATTAACATGAACACAAGACATGGAGTAGACAAACCTTACACTAGACATGACACAATGTAAAACTAAAACTAAACCGAAACCTAAATCTAAAACATGGCCAATACATGGACATGGCAAAAACATCACAAGACATGGAACGTACTGCAACCAACAATGACCGATGCGGACATGTACACAAGGATCCTTATTTATAGGGCTAAACATTATGGCTTAATGGGAAACCGGTGACACAATAAGAATCAGAACAATAGCCAGGGTATAGCACAAAACGCATACGAAAAAGCAGGCTTCCGAGATTTACCTGCCAGCGCCCTCTCCATGCCTGGCAGGGAACTGTCCAGCTGTTCCTGACAGTAGTTTTGCTGTAATGCGGTGAGAAAGATGTTTAGCTATACACTGCTAAGCTAGGCAAATCGACCTGTTGCCAGTGAATACGGTAGCATACGGAGCCATAGTGAGGCTAGAACCATAGGGGTTGTTGTAATAATAAGTGCCAGAAACATTAAAGGGCTAATACTCATATTGTTTTGCTTTATGGCACTGCATTTTTGTATGTTTATGCAGTTATTGAATATATGTACTAATGTAGTTGGCATGTGAAACATATCATTTGATAATTTTGCTAGGTTATTTACTGTTTTAATTGCTGTGTTGAAGTGTAAAATGGTAATCATATACCTTTCTGACAACAAAGCTAGATACTCTTTCTTTCAAACCAGCAAGGCTTCCCATGAAAAAACAATTTACTTGTTTTTGCATGACAACCACTATTATGGGGTTAAAAGCATCACCGGCATCACCAGTTGTAGTTATATCTGTCAGTTCTGTCACTCGGGGTATGAGGATGCACTGGCTCATCGTTGTGAATTTAGCTGTAACATTTGTTGTGATGCAGATTGCTACAAACAACGTCAAATTATAACTAAATGTCCTGATTGTTCGAGGTTATGCAAGTCAAAATATTGTTTTGACATACATAAAACAAAACTGCAGTCGGAAAAAGGTGAATATTCTTTGTGTGAAACGGGTTTCTACTGTTGTATCTGGTGGACGAAGTACACAACTTCCTTACTTGAGTGAAAGTACAAATACTACTGGTCAAACATTACTCCATTACAAGTAAAAGTTGTAAAGACAGATTTTTACTTAAGTAAAAGTACAGAAGTATTTGTTTTTAAAAGTACTTAAGTATCAAAAGTAAATGTCAACGCATTGTTTTATTATTGTTGCATTGTTGTATGCAATACTCTCTGTGGAATTAAGAGCTTTTAGAATGTTACAAAACCTATAGAAATTAAACAACTGAGTTGACAAAAAAGACAGGTATAATCATTTTCATTTTTTTATTTAACACTCCTACCACCCCCAACAAAAAAGTACAGGTACATCTCAAGAATTAGAATATCATGAAAAAGGTCACTATTTTGTCACTCAGTTCAGAATGTGAAACCCATATATTATATAGATTCCTCACACAGTGAAATATTTCAAGCCTTTATTTCTTGAAATTGTGATGATTATGGCTTACAGATAAGGAAAACCCAAAATTCTGTGTCTCAGAAAATTAGAATATTACATAAGATCAATAAAAAAGGATATTTCAAAGAGAAATGTCAGACTTCTGAAAAGTATGTTCATTTCTATGCACTCAATACTTGGTTGGACCTCCTTTTGCATCAATGCAGCATGGCATGGAAGCAATCAGCCTGTGGCACTGCTCAGGTGTAATGGAAGCCCAGGTTGCTTTGATAGTGGCCTTCAGGTCATCTGCATTGTTGGGTCTGGTGTCTCATCTTCCTCTTGACAATACCCCATAAACTCTCTATGGGGTTCAGGTCAGGCGAATTTGCTGGCCAATCAAGCACAGTAACCCCATGGTCATTGAACCAGCTTATGGTACCTTTAGCAGTGTGGGCAGGTGCCAAGTCCTGCTGGAAAATGAACTCAGCATCTCCATAAAGCTTGTCAGCAGAAGGAAGCATGAAGTGCTCTAAGATTTCCTGGTAGATGGCTGCGTTGACTGTGGTCTTCAGAAAACACAGTGGACCAACACCAGCAGATAACATGGCAGCCCAAATCATCACTGACTGTGGAAACTTCACACTGGACTTCAAGCAACATGGATTCTGTGCCTCTCCCCTCTTACTCCAGACTCTGGGACCTTGATTTCCAAATGAAATGCAAAACTTACTTTCATCTGAAAAGAGGACTTTGGACCACTGAGCAATAGTCCAGTTCTTTTTCTCCACAGCCCAGGTAAGATGCTTCTGACGTTGTCTCTGGTTCAGGAGTGGCTTGACATGAGGAATGCGACATTTGTAGGCCATGTCTAGGATTCATCTGAAGCTCCCCCAAATTCTTGAATGGATTTTGCCTGACAATCCTCTCAAGGCTGCGGTTATCCCTTTTGCTGGTGCACCTTCTCCTACCACACTTTTTCCTTCCACTCAACTTTCTATGAATATGCTTGGATACAGCACTCTGTGAACAACCAGCTTCTTTAGCAATTACCTTTTGTGGCTTACCCTCCTTGTGGAGGGTGTCATTGACTGTCTTCTGGATAACTGTCAAGTCAGCAGTCTTCCCCATGATTGTGTAGCCTACTGATTCAGACTGAGAGACCATTTAAAAGCTCAGGAAACCTTTGCAGGTGTTTTGAGGTAATTAGCTGATTAGGGTGCGACACCATGACTTTCCAATATTGAACTTCTAATTCTCTGAGAGACAGAATTTTGGGTTTTCTTAATCTGTAAGCCATAATCATCACAATTTCAAGAAATAAATGCTTGAAATATTTCACTCTATGTGTAATGAATCTATATATGGGTTTCACTTTCTGAACTGAGTGACAAAAAATATTGACCTTTTTCATTATATTCTAAATTTTGAGATGTACCTGTACACATCTATGTGTATCCACTCATGCACATTTCAATCAAATGGTCTGTAAATGAAGACTGGTCAGAAAAAAAATCTAACCTGCTTTAAAACCCAGCTACACAACTGTAGCTATACAACCACCCAACAGCAACACTGCTTTAACAAAGAGTTATATATATTTCCACAATTCATTGACACCGTTTTAATATGCATTTACACCATTGTCCAGGATCCTTCCTCCTGTGTGCAATGCGTTGTGGGCAATATTACCCATTAGAGTGTGCATTGTTCTGCACTTTGAATTTCTACCGGAAGTAGTAGAACATCCAGGAATTTTTGGAATACTCTTTTCAGTATACGATTTGGGGCATACTAATTCTATTTTTGAATACCATTTAGGACACATCGTATGAGAATTTGGACACAGCATACGTTTTTGTGTGTTAACTAACATCATTACCAATGCGTTGGTGGTGTATAATATACAAAGCATATATTCGTCCATTTTGTCAGCAATTGAGTTCAAAAAATTATGGAAAACCACTGAACTTTACAACACATGACGCTACAAGAGTGAAAAAAAAAATCATCCTATTATAAATGTAACTACTTTCTACTCAATGACATTGACAGAAATGTAGTGGAGTAAAAAGTAGAGTATTTGTCTTTCAAATGTAGTGAAGTTAAAGTAAAAAGTATCCAGAAAAAATAATACTCAAGTAAAGTACAGATACTCAAAAAGTGTACTTAAGTACAGTACTCAAGTAAATGTACTTCTTTACTGTCCACCTCTGTGTATCTGTAATATCGTGGAGTATCAGAACCTCTTTAACCATAAAGAACATGTGTGCCGTGAGAGGGTGTGTAATCTCTGCGGTGAAAAACTGGATTCAGATCCTGAGCATAACTGTTTTATACAACCAGTAAAGAAATATAATATGAAATACATCTTTTGTGATTTCGAGACTAGGCCTGAAACAGGAACTCATATTGCTAATTTCTTATATTGTATGAATTATCGTGGTAAGGCGTGAGTGTTCAAAGGGGAGGGGTGTGTCGCTGCATTTTTTACAAAGGCTACACTTTTATCGCGCATAATGCTAGAGGGTTTGATTCGTACCTTTTGTTAAATCATTTAGTGAAAGAAGGAATTACGCCTGATATTGTGCAAGGTGGAAAAATTCTCTTTCAACGAAAGATTGTTGTTATTGATTGTTTGATTATTGACAGAACTATATTGATAGTCTGTCTTTCTTACCCATGAAGCTTAGCAGCTTTCCTAAAGCCACAGGATTCTCAGAAAAAAAGAAATGTTATTTTCCTAATTTCTGGAACACATTAGAACACCAAAACTACATAGGTCCATATCCTGAGCCTAAGTTTTACGGTGTGGAAGGCATGAGGCCTAAAAGGGAAGATTTTTTCAAGTGGTATGCAAAAGTGCGTGACAAAGTTTTTAATTTTAAGAAAGAGATGTATGAATACTGAGCGTGAGTGTAGTGAAATGAAGAAAAGCAACAACTGTGTGATAAACTTTCTAAAAGAGTTTGAGAGTTTCCAGAGTGTTTAAACCCTCAAGACACCCTTTACGGTGGCTGAACAAATGTGCTACATTTACACTATGTAGCGCAACCCAGGGAGAAAATAGATTATTATGACTTCACCTCCCTTTATCCCTTTATAAACAAGACAGAGACAGCGAGGCAATCATTCAGACCAGGCCGGAGCCCTTACAGGGACCTGGGCCTCTTTCAAAATAGCAAAGGCTATTGAAAATGCAAATTCATTTTAACGGCACTAATTTTATTAATGCACGATTAATGCAGCGTGCATTTTCTGTTTGAACCTTGGCCTTGCCCGTAGTTTGCGAAATGGGAGATGCAGCAGCAAACGGAAATTGAGAAAGAAAAATGTCTTCTTTATATATAAAACGATGTCTGATGGTTCCATCGACAAGACAAAAGTCTGCATTTATTGTCGATGTGAATTAAGTTATCACCGCAGCACGTCGAGTTTAAAATATCACTTGATGGTGAAGCATACAACTGATGCAGAGAGCTCTCCTGCCCCTCGCCAAAGGCAGACAACACTAGATTCTTTTCAGCGGAGACATAATGTGAACCTGTGTTTTTTCTATGTTCTTTTTTTCATGTGTTTAACAGTCATGAACAAGTTATTTGAAAAACATGTCTATGTACTTTATGCTCTATATTTAAGGTGGTTTCAGTAATAAATGTACACTTTAGTCTTCATGCTCTACGTTGAGTATAGTTTCTCTAATAATAAACAACATACATTTCAATATTTGTCCATGCCCATGTTGATTAGAGTATTAAAAACTAAAAAAGTATTAATTTAAGGTACATTTAGAACAGATAAAAATGTGCAGTTAAGTTGTGATTAATCATGAGTTAACTCATGACAATCATGCAATTAATCGCGATTAAATATTTTAATCTATTGACAGCCCTAGTTACAAAATTTTGAAAGTGTTTGAAGTCTGGCACTTTCCTAATATGTCTGACAGTCTCTTTACTGACTACATTAAAATGTTCCTCAAAACCGAACAGGAAAGTTCAGGTTACCCCTCCTGGGTGGTCGATGAAAACACAAAAGATACATACATTATAAATTATGAGTACAACGAGGGGATCAATTTGGATCCAAATCACATCAATGTCAACCCTGCAAAAGATCTGTGGCTAAACTAGCATTAAATTCGTTTTGGGGCAAGATTAAATTCATTGTGTCAATTTTGTGTCATTGTGTCAATTTAACAACTTAGGCGATGGAATACGATAGATTTTGTCAAGGACGGATCTGAACGAATATGAGAAGGCAAAACTCTACACGATGACCCTGCAAAAGTTTTTAAACTTGGTTAAACTAGGAGATCAGGAAACAATTCAGGTGACTCTGTCCCTACCTAAAATACCGGGAAGTAAAACTGAAGCAACAGCGACTGAAGTTTCGCAACCTACCGAAGATGAAATCGTACAAGAGGTGCTTGCTAACGTTTCTGCAAGGAGCAAAAGAAATGCTTCATATATTATGGAGAAAATCTTAAAATCCGGTGATGTTGCTTCATGGAATGATGATGGTGAATTTATTTTTAACGGAAACTCAATCAAAGGATCTCACATGGTGGACCTTCTTAGAAATGTCACGGCCCCTGTTTCTGATGACCGGAGGCCTTTAGGTTGGACAGAATTATTACATACTGTAGCTATACCCTTTCCAATGATACCTAATGGGGTTGTTTGACGCAAAATAGCCGACATAAAAAGATCTAAAGATCTGTATCCTTCTCGCTCATCTCCCCTTTTTCTTCACCCCCAAAAAGCAGAGACTATTGACCCCCGACCGAGTTTTTAAGCCTCCTGTTCTTATCCACTCTGTCTGCTTCGATTTTTGAAATGACTTCAGAGGGACTACGATTGTTTCAATTTATTTTGTTACATTTTATTTTAATAAAATAACTTTGCATTAAGAAATATCTTGTGATGCATCATGATATACTCCACTACACGTGTGAATGAATCATTGCCAAAGAGTTAACACATTGCACACAACTAAATGATTGCTTTTTATTTACTCTAGGGTATATTTTTTTAACAAGACACAACCGCTTTATCGTTTCTTTTTAAATCATTGCTATACATAGACATAATATGGTTAAACGAAAAACCTTTAGCTCTGTGACACAGAAAAAATACACGGTGTTGTCTACAGCAAACCGAAGTAAAGTCTTGTACTGCATTGCCGGACTGGAAATCAGTTTGAAATGGTTTTGCAGAATATTGAGTACCGTCTACTTACAATGCTACAAACTCTGTATCGTAATGTTTAAAATTAAAAGGGTTTTTATTGTACATCCCTCTGAAGGAGTCGTTGTCTACCATTCCAAAGATGATGGTTTTAGGTAATGGTCCGAGGAATATGTTTTCTTGAGAACAATGGCAACTCCCCGCTGCTAGGCTGAAAGTCTTCATGCAAACTCTCTCAATAGGGTACTTGCCGGTGGCTGTAAGTAGCACTTGAGCATGTCCGAGCTTTACCGGTGGTGAAACAGAAACTTTCTTGACAAAAAGGGAAACGTGAAATTAACATTGCCTTGTTGCATCAAGCAAAATTCATCTTTACTATGAATAATTTTAATTCTTAAATCTATGCCATTCAGTAACAGTTTATCTTGAAAAAATATATCAGAGTGAATGTGATATATTCAGGTCAAATGTGTTGCTTTCAGCACTGAATCGGGCCCTTCGTTTAAGACCCTTGTTTTGACCATCAGGATCGTGGTTAATAAGTGTAATAAGTATTGATAAGTGTACTTTTCAATATTCATTTGGGTATAAGGTAATGTGAAATAGACTTTGTGCACTCTGGGGATAGTCCGTGTAAGAAAGCCATGGTGTTAGAAAATGTTCAGCTGCTTTCTTTTGTGCGAGATGGGAGGACGCTTATTGCCTCTCTGCTTGGTCTTTTTCACACTGGTTTTGATTTTAGTTACCCTGCGTCTTTTATTAGGAATCATGTGTCACTGCCCAGGGGGTCCTTTTCAGCGCAAGACCTGACCCTTCCTGATTCTGAGTTCACGTCTTGTTCATAATATTGCTCACTACATCGCTTACAATACCCTTGGCCGATGTTTTTAAATGAGGTTTTGCAATTGCCAACCCCCTCTTGAGGAACAGGACCACCATTCTAAACAGACCCTTGAACAGACCACCATGAAAACCGGGGAGACCATTTCCGGCCTGATTGACATAATTATCCACGTAGGTCTGTGGATAAGCGTACCCCATATCTATCATTTTACAGGCAGAACAAGTGTTTATCAGGTCTGAAGTGTAGTTTAACTATACACTTTCCGTAACTAAATGGCATATGTTTGTTCTGATCTGCTTGTTCTATATGATGTAGTGTTGCTTATCGTATGTTATACTAAATAATTTCTTGTTTTCACCCATTATATGTATCTCAGTAACAGGGCAAAGCTGTCACCGACTCATTGATACTCAATAATATCTGTATATAAATACATAGTGTAAAATCCCGCATGAATATCAGCAGGGTTGGGTACTTCCGGGTTCACGTGGTGTTAATGGTCTCTCAGGATTAATACAAGCATATGTGCTAATTTTCCACCGGTTTTGAAGATGTGTGTTTTTGAGGTTTCCATTCAGATTTTATTTTTCACATGGTTTTAGGATAACTCTATGTCGAGTCTGGCTGATTTAAAATATTTGTTGATTTCTGCAACCAGTTCATCGAAACTTTTATAATAGCCTTGATTTATATTAAATTGCCAGAGACACATCCACATTCGTCATACCGGATTTTGGTGCTTTATAGTCCGTTATTGTCCTTAGTCCCTGCCACAGGCTCCTAGAGTCACTGTATTGGAGCAATGACTCTAGTTTCCTCCCGTAGCGCTGCTTGGCCTCCTTCACTGCCTTCCGCACATTGTATGATGCAGCCTTGAATGAGTTCATGTCACCCGATGAAAGTCCCACGTTGTAGCCAGTGGTGTGAGATCTCAGAGCTTCGCGGATGGTCTTATCCACCCATGGCTTCTGACTGGGAAATGTTCTGATGGTGGTTTTCTGCACAGTATCATCTGCTAGTTTCCCGATGAATCCCACAACCACTTCCGTAAACACATTGATGTCATCAGAGCTGCGCCAGAACATGTCCCAGTCTGTGTCATCCAGAGCGTCCTGTAGAGCGGCCACCGATTGGTCTGTCCAGCATGCAACCTCCCTCTGAGCCGGAACTTCCTGCTTGAGCCTTTGTTTATATTTTAGCATGAGGAAGATGGTGGCATGGTCAGATTTCCCAAACGGGGAGTGAGATTGTGCCTTGTAGCCACCTTTAACTATTGTGTAACAATGGTCCAGTGTCCTTTCACCCCTGGTGGGGCAGGTGATGTGCTGATAAAAGTTCAGTGCTGCGTGTTTGAGGTTGTTGAGCATCCCAGTGAAACTGGTGCTGAGTGAGAGCTCATCCGCCTGAGGGGGAATATAAACGTCCCTGACTATGACTGATGGTAAACTCCTGAGGAAGGTAAAAAGGACGACATTTGATGGTCAGTAGTTCCAGGTTGGGTGTGCAGGAGCGTGTGAGAGGAACAATGCACCAGCTGCTGTTTACCATTAAACACACGCCACCTCCCCTTGACTTCCCCGATTCCAGTGTTCTATCCATGCGGTGAACCGAAAAGAACTCGGCCGGCTGGATGACGTGGTCAGGCACCACTGGGTTCAGCCATGTCTCAGTGAAGCAGAGGAGATTGCAGTCCTGAATGTCTCTCTGGAACTTTAGCCTGGCCCTGAGGTCATCGAGCTTGTTTTCCAGCAACTGGACGTTGGTGAGCAGGATGCTAGGCAGAGGTGTGCAGTGTGCACAGGCTCTCAGCCTGTTCCTGATGCTGGCTCGTTTCCCCTGGGACCTCCACTTTGGGTTGCGTCCTTTGTTCTCCCTCAGGATCTCACTCGGCCAGCTTGGATCCAGGGTTAAAAACATTGAATTGTGATTACATTGTACACCAATAGAAATGAGTATCTCTATCGTACTTAATGCACTCCATTTTGAAGAATTTGTTTCTGTACTGCTGGTTTTACTGTACTGAAAGTTAACTTAAAAAACAAAGAAAAAGGGGTCAGAGCAGTCGTGACAGCAGCCAACCTCACTAGTGCCATCTTAGATGTTGATTCACCAATGTTTTCATCGTCTTTACATCCAGAACAGAACGCATCTTTATCCACAGAAGCGGCCGAGCTGTAAAAGAAGGGGCTGAATTCCTGAGACATTTCACTCCCAGATGTTCAGAAGGTTTTAACCCAAAAATGTAGTCGGTCTCATATATACAGCGTTAGGGTGGAGTCGGTAAAAGGTGTGGTTTCTGATCAGTCTTGAAAGATTAGTGAATCAGAAAAGTTCCTCTAGTTTTACTCTCATTTCATATTTCATTTCTTTGATTTTCTCCACTTTTTGGAATAATTTGTCAATTTGATTAAAGTACTGTTTTGGATTGTACCAGTTGGTATGATCGTACCTCACTTCGCAGTTCTCTTTGTTATAAGATGCGCAGGCATCGGTAGTAGTGGTAGAAATGTGTAGAAATAGTGAAACCTGTTCCTTGGAGAAATTTGTTGAAAGCCGGGTGTACAGCCTGTACAGCCATAATATTTTCATGTACTTTCTGAAAATAAACCAATCTGATTGGATGGGGGGGCTTTGTGTCATAGACAAATCTGATTGGATGAAAAGGGACGGGACCTTGTCACGTAGACGAATCTGATTGGATGACAGACCTGTCAAAACATAGTTTGATGGAATATACCAACCATTACTCTCTCTATCCTCACCAGAGAGTCAATGATGCATTTTCAATTAGACAAACCCCACCTGCTTGTTATTTATCATATGGATGGCTGATTTCAGCTGAGCCATGTTTGTTGCCAAATCATGGACTCATTTACATAGTAACTCAGAATGTCTTCCTGTTTTTATTTATAACTATACTTGAGACTTAAAAGTTAAACCTCTAAAGAGTTCAGAAATGACTCACACTCAAGCTCTCCAGTCTCTATTGTATAGAGTTATAGACAAAAAATGTTTTCTAATCATCAGTGTCACCCATAAGAGAATAAGTTCCGTGAGATGGCCAGTGAGATGCCAGCTTCCGTGAGATGGCCAAACCCAGAAAGCACATAGCTGGTGCCTGTCTTTTGCTTTCAGAGATGCAGACACTGGAAGCATGAACACAAGACTGGATGCAAGTTTTTTTAATTCATTAATGAGCATATGCTATAGCAGGAACTATGGGAGAAATCTGACCCTAGAATACAGGGAAACTTATATTTTGCATAGAGGGAAATCCAACTCTAACCAAAAGGTTTATTAGCATATATCCACATTGTTTTAAGGTCTCAGGCCTCTTATACTACGAGAACAATCACAGATTTATGCCAAAGCCACTTCAGCTTCATTTTGGCTTGTGTTTCAGGTTGTTTTAGTGTTAGAAATTAAAAATGCATGTTATACTGTCCTAAATGTCCTAAATATCTTAAATGTTGAGTTAGAGAGGCAGAGAGGTGTGTTCTCAGTTCTGGGTTGTTGTTGTTTTTAAATCAAGCTCTAAATCTTGCTTCCAATTAATGTAGCGCTATAATGAACACAAAGCATCTGAAGAAACATTTATGTGTAATGAGATAAAAGAGAGAAAGAGAATCGGGAATAGAGTTTGCAGCTACAGTTCTTCACTTGCCCAAAATGCACACTATTGTATGTAGAAATTTGACTTTAAGTGTTATATATATATATATATATATATATATATATATATATATATACACTATATTGCCAAAAGTATTTGCTCACCCATCCAAATAATCAGAATCGGTGTTCCAATCACTTCCATGGCCACAGGTGTATAAAATCAAGCACCTAGGCATGCAGACTGTTTTTACAAACATTTGTGAAAGAATGGGTCGCTCTCAGGAGCTCAGTGAATTCCAGCGTGGAACTGTGATAGGATGCCACCTGTGCAACAAATCCAGTCGTGAAATTTCCTCGCTCCTAAATATTCCACAGTCAACTGTCAGCTGTATTATAAGAACGTGGAAGTGTTTGGGAACGACAGCAACTCAGCCACGAAGTGGTAGGCCACGTAAACTGACGGAGCAGGGTCAGCGGATGCTGAGGCGCATAGTGCGAAGAGGTCGCCAACTTTCTGCAGAGTCAATCGCTACAGACCTCCAAACTTCATGTGGCCTTCAGATTAGCTCAAGAACAGTGCGCAGAGAGCTTCATGGAATGGGTTTCCATGGCCGAGCAGCTGCATCCAAGCCATACATCACCAAGTGCAATGCAAAGCGTCGGATGCAGTGGTGTAAAGCACGCCGCCACTGGACTCTAGAGCAGTGGAGACGCGTTCTCTGTAGTGACGAATCGCGCTTCTCCATCTGGCAATCTGATGGACGAGTCTGGGTTTGGCGGTTGCCAGGAGAACGGTACTTGTCTGACTGCATTGTGCCAAGTGTAAAGTTTGGTGGAGGGGGGATTATGGTGTGGGGTTGTTTTTCAGGAGCTGGGCTTGGCCCCTTAGTTCCAGTGAAAGGAACTCTGAATGCTTCAGCATACCAAGACATTTTGGACAATTCCATGCTCCCAACTTTGTGGGAACAGTTTGGAGCTGGCCCCTTCCTCTTCCAACATGACTGTGCACCAGTGCACAAAGCAAGGTCCATAAAGACATGGATGACAGAGTCTGGTGTGGATGAACTTGACTGGCCTGCACAGAGTTCTGACCTCAACCCGATAGAACACCTTTGGGATGAATTAGAGCAGAGACTGAGAGCCAGGCCTTCTCGTCCAACATCAGTGTGTGACCTCACAAATATGCTTTTGGAAGAATGGTCAAAAATTCCATAAACACACCCCTAAACCTTGTGGACAGCCTTCCCAGAGGAGTTGAAGCTGTTATAGCAGCAAAGGGTGGACCGACGTCATATTGAACCCTATGGATTAGGAATGGGATGTCACTTAAGTTCATATGCGAGTCAAGGCAGGTGAGCGAATACTTTTGGCAATATAGTGTATATATATATATATATATATATATATATATATATATATATATATATATATATATATATATATATATATATATATATAAATAAATAACACTAAAATCTAGCTCAGCATAATAAATTGACAAAGACAGTATGTAGTATAGGCATATAGTATAATATATATTTTCCGTTTACAGTTTTGGGTTTCAGAAAATCAGAAAAATCCAAAGCTGAGGGCTGAGCTTAGTCAAGGACCATGATGTTAGCTCATCCAGGGAGTGAGGCTTTATTACGATGCTGTCAAAAAAGATTTGTGCTGATCAATCCCACACAAACACACTCATCTTTCTAAGTCTAAGTAAGAGATCACCAAAACACAAACCTTGTAAATGTAGGTTTTATTGATTTTCTGCTTCTTTCATCCATTCTGCAATAAAACACAAGAAATTCGTTTATTTTTTTTTATTTTTTGCTCTTCAATGGATGAAAGCACATTTCAATGGATGAAAGACATACAGTAACTGTCATGTACAACAGTGGATATGGAAAATATCCAAATTTGGATTATTTTATTTTTTCTATAATAAATTTGACAGTAAAACACCTCTAGATATGTGAACCCATAAATACATCAGTGTTTATTTACATCTTCAATCTTGACTAGGCTTAAGAAGCCACTGATTAAAAACATAATAAAAATTGTAAAAAATAGTTTAAAAAAAACAAAAAACAAAAAAACAGCCAAAATACCATTCTGCCAAAAGATGTCTAAAACCTGGCTAAATAGGACAGCTTTCCTTTTTGATGAAGCAGTTGGATATAAATGTGCATAATCAATTCTGTTTGTAATGATAAATCAGCTGCCAAAATGTCAGTGATGCACCCATTCTGTCTGTCATCATCATCATAAAAACAAAGAAAAGTTTTTAAACAATCTGTTCAAGTGAGACATTCACCATGTTTGATTGACCTCATTATAATTTGAGATGTTTAGAAAAAAGTATGGAATTAATCAGAAATTATTTCAGCACCAGTGTAACTGGTGGACAGTTGTCAGAAGAGTATATGATGATGATGGGGCTTGTGTTTAAAATTCCTTGAGTGACAATTTCATCAGATTTAGTGGCTTTCTCATTGTACCTGTGACATTTATTAATATGTTAAAGTCATACTTTCTATTAAGTCAGATTTTAAAAAAACGTGCACTGACCACCTAGCACGTTGCAAGTGTCTGTTCAGACCGGTGCTCGTTTCCATCCATGTCACCTAAAAATCTGTCTGTTGCTGAAAAAGAATGCACCTTAACCCATTACATTGCAAGTGTATTTTCTTATTTGGTGACTTTTTCTGAAAAATGGAAGCTTTTCAAATTCAAATTTTATTTAATTTTACTTAACATTTTTTTTAATTTTATTTAACAGTACAACATGTAGTGAAATGCTTTTTTCGACTGTCCTTGTTCCAAGAGAAAGATAAATAAGATTTAAAGAAAAATTGAAATATAATAACTAACAAGTAGTAGAAATATTTAAAAATTTGATAATATTAAAAAACGTAAAAATATTTGTAAAAAATATTTAAAAATATGATAACAAAAAACCAATGAGATATAGGATATTGTATATTGTGAAGACTCACCAGCAGCAGGCGGGGTTCCATTAGCAGAACAGCAAGGGTAAATCCGAACTCGAAACCATAAACAGACAATAATCTAATAACATGATAAATCCATAATGCACAGCAACAGGTCCAAAACGCAAAGCCAAACTCAGAAACCAAGAGTCCATAAACCACAGTACGAAACACATATAATCCCAAATGAGTAGAAGCAAATCCCTCCGGTGGCCTGACGCCAGTGGTGATGTTACAGAGCTCCCTTCTAGGAACACCTCCAGGTGTCCTGCACCGTGGTCATCCCTGAGGTCGTGGAGTAGCCCAATTTGGATAATACCGGTGGAACTCTTCCGTCAATGAGGGGACCAAGATGTCCTCTTCGTCAACCCACGATTGCTCCTCTGGGCCGTATCCCTCCCAGTCCACTAGATACTGCAAACACTGACGAAGGCATCGGGAGTTCAAGAGGGTGCTCACTCAGTAGGCCGGGTAACCGTCTATTTCAAGTGGTGGCGGCAGTTCACTGCTTGACTGCTAGGACACGTGGAAGGTCGGCGAGATACGATATGTCGGAGGCAGTTCCAATCTGTACGCAACCGGGTTAATCTGACGCACAATCTTGAACGGGTCGATGAAGCGAGGGCAGTCCCAATCTTAAGTTCTTAGTGGACAGCCAGGCTCGTTGCCATCTTATTGCCCTCTGGAGCCAGACATGGGCGCTCTTCCACACCTCCTGAATGTGTTGAATCCAATCGTTCACAGCTGGTACTTCAGATGACTTGCCTGACCATGGGAACAAAGGCGGCTGGTAGCCCAAGACACACTGAAAGGGGGTGAGTCCTGTCAATATTCTGCTCATGGAAGGAACTCAGTCCACTGTTGTTGTTCCCTGCTGCAATATGACTGCCGATCTCTTGGTTAAGCTGTTCAGTCTGGCTGCTCGACTGCGGGTGGTAACTCGAGATGAGACTGACTTTAATTCCCAAGAGAGAGCAGAATGCTCTGCACACTCTGGAGGTGAATATTGTCCCTTGGTCAGATACAATGTCTTCTGGTAGGCCATAGATTCGGAACACCTGGTGGGAAAGGATTATAGAGGTTTCCATCGCCGTGGGGAGTCCCTTCGGTGGAACCAGGCGGCAGGTCTTGAAGAAACGGTCAATTGCACACCAGCACAGTGTTGTATCTTTCCGACTCCACCTGTGACAAAATCTATGGCGATGTGGGACCACGGGCGCTATGGGATCAGCAGAGGCTCTGAGAGTCCTGTAGAAAGTTGGTGGCTTGTTCATGATTGGGCACAGATGGTGCACATCTCCACGTATTCCGTCACATACCAAGTGATTGAGGGCCACCAAAACTGGTTCCGTATCAGAGAGAGGGTACGTCGTATGCCCGGGTGGCCCTAACCTGGTGCCTCATGCACCCACTGCATCACCCGGCAGTGTAGTGATGTAGGCACAAACAGCTTGTTCGCCGGACAGGCTGGTGGAGGAGGTTCATCAGTCTGTGCTTGCTGGATTTCCTCCACTAAGTCCCACCGTACTGGGGCGATCAGCACAGAGGATGGTAATATGGGCTCAGGGCATGTGGGAGTATTTGTATCCATCTCGACCCCCCTCGGCAAAATCACATAGCCCAAAAATATAATGGTCACCAGATGAAATTCACATTTCTCTGCTTTCACGAATAGTCAATGCTGGAGCAAGCAATTCAACACTGTAGGCATATGCCTCACGTGGTCGTCATAGGATGCTGAATAGATCAGGATATCGTCAATGTATGCAATGACATAGTGCCCAATCATGTCCTTGAGGGCTTTGTTAATGAAAGATTGGAAGATGGCTGGGTTGTTGGTCAGGCCATAGGGCATGTCAAGGTATTCATAATGCCCTTTTGTGGTGTGAAAAGCGGTCTTCCATTCATCTCCCTCGCGAATCCAGACCAGATTGTAGGCACTGTGCATGTCTAGTTTTGTGAAGATTCTAGCCTCCTGTAGCTGCTCTAGTGCCGTCGAGACTAGCGGAAGTGAGTATGGGTACCTTACAGTGATCGCATTAAGTGCATCATTCTGCCATCCTTCTTTTCCACAAAGAAGAAGCCTGCGGCAGCCGGCGAGGTTGAAGGACGAATGTAACCTGCAGCGAAGGCTTCTTTTATGTAGTCTATGTTGCCTTAAAGGAGTGGAAATGTTTCCCTGACTGCAACAGAGAGAAGAGTCCATTGTTGGTATGGCTGAGGTCCTTCATTATCCTCCTGGCCTTGGTCCGATAGCGCTTGCTGTATATAGTCTCCAGGTCAGGAAGCTCGGTGTGGATGGTATGCTCAGCTGATCGCACCACCCTCTGAAGAGCATGTCTGTACTGCTTGGTGCTGTTTCCAAATCAGGCTGTGATACTTCCCGTCAAGATGCTCTCAGTGGTGCAGGTGTAGAATGTCTTTACCACCTTTGGGGGCAGTTTAAAATGGTAAAGACGCTGCCGGGCCTTGTTCACCAGGGTGTTAACATGACAAGACCATGACAGGTCCTGCGTGATGTGAACACCTAGGTACCGGAAACTGTCCACTCTCTCCACTGGGGTCCCATTTATAGTGAGGGGCTGTTAATTCCTATCCTGTTTTGTGCTGAAGTCCACTATCAGCTCCTTAGTCTTGCTGATGTTCAGGAGGAGATTGTTGTCCTGGCACCATGTCTCCAGGTTTCCAATCTCCTCTAGGTAGGCTGTCTCATCATTGTTGGAGATCAGACCCACCATCACAGTATCGCCGGCAAACTTGATGTTGGTGGAGCTGGAAGTGGCCACACAGTTGTAGGTGTACAGTGAGTATAGCAGGGGGCTCAGAACACAACCCTGGGGGGCTCCAGTGCTTAGGGTGAGTGAGGGTGAGTCATGGTTGCCCACCTGTACTGCCTGTGGTCTGTCTGTCAGGAAGTTGGAGATCCATCGACACAGGGACGGGCTGAGGCCAAGGATCTCCAACTTAGTGTTGAGTATGGAGGGAATTATGGTGTTAAATGCTGAACTATAGTCAACAAAAAGCATTTTAACATAATTCCCCTTTCTGCTGTCCAGGTGGCTCAGGGCTGTGTGATGGAGGTATGCGATGGTGTTCTCAGTAGATTGGTTGGGCCGGTACACAAACTGTAGAGGGTCCAGGGTGTCAGGTAGGGAAGAAGTGATGAAGTCTCTGATTAGTCTTTCAAAGCACTTCATCACTACTGAGGTCAGGGTTACTGGGCGGTAGTCGTTGAGGCAGGCAGCCTGGGGTTTATAGACTGTTTCAAGGAGAGGTTGAATATTACAGTGAACACAGGTGCAAGCTGGTCAACACAGGCCTTCAGGACCCGACCCATGATGCCATTTGGTACTGCTGCCATTTGGTACTGAGATGATTCTCCATGTGCGCACTGCTTATCGCACTGTTAGCACTAAGAGCTGCAGCCTCAAAGTGAGCGAAAAAGGTGTTTAGCTCGTCTGCCAGAGAAGCGTCTGCATTCACCATTTTGGAAGATGCTGTAGTCCGTTATTGTTCTTAGTCCCTGCCACAGACTCCTAGAACCACTTTGATGAAAATGTGACTCTAGTTTCTTTCTGTAGCCCCGCTTCGCCTCCTTCACCACTCTGCGCACACTGTAGGTTGCAGCTTTATATGTGTCCATGTTTCCACTGGTGAGCCCCATGTTGTACGCGGCAGAGTGGGATCTCAGGGCATCGTGGATGGATTTATCCACCCACAGCTTCTGATAGGGAAACGTTCTGATTATAGTTTTGTGAACTGTGTCATCCTCTAGTCTCTGATAAATCCCACAACCACTTCTGTAAACACGATGATGTCATCAGAGCTGTGCCTAAACATGTCCCAGTCTGCGTCATCTAAAGTGTCTTGTAGAGCGGCCACTGATTGGTCCGTCCAGCACGTGACCTCCCGCTGAACCGGGTCTTCCTGCTTTAGACTTTGTTTATATTTAGGCATGAGGAAGATGGCAGCGCGGTCTGATTTCCCAAATGGTGGACGTGACTGTGCTTTGTAGCTGTCTTTGAACTGTGTGTAGTAGTGGTCCAGTGTTCTTCCACCTCTGCTGGGGCAGGTGATGTGTTGAAAGTTTGGCGTTTTCTGGGGAAAGATGGTCTGTCTGGGGATTTTCAGAGGGATTTGTGACTCTGGTTACAACCTGTATGCATGCTGTGTTGACACATAATTAAGCAGTTAATCTGTTAGCTAGCAGGTTGCACAACATATTCATTGCAAATTAAACATTCTGAACAATAGGTAGCTGGATGTAAAGGCCTTTAGTTGTGTAAACTTTTTGCCAGTTTGTTAACAAACACCACTCACCACAACATATTCTGTTCTCAGTGGGTTATTTCTTTTGCTTGGCTTAAAACAATCCAAAAGGTTCTAGCTAGTAGTCTAAGCTGTCTTGAATGAGCTAGCTAGCTAGGTTGGTAACAATACTATAAGATACAGTAACTTTCACTCTAATTCATTTGAGATAATGTATGCTCTGTTCACACTATGGTGTAGTAATGAATGAGGGGGAGGGACGAAGGAAAAACATTATTAATATTTTCAAACAATTCGCTCTGTTGTTTAACAACTAAAAGTTAAGGATACCAAAGGAACAAAGGTCCATTGCACGTGCAGGGAGGCTGTTGTTTGGAATGTCATATGCAGATCAGCCATAACATTATGACCACCTGTCTAATATTGTATTGATCCCCCTTTTGCTGCCAAAGGAAAATGTTTAAAGGAAAACATGATTCATCAGACCAGGTCACCTTCTTTGATTGCTCTGTGGTCAAGATCTGATGCTCACATGCCCATTGTTGGCGCTTTCTGTGGTGCACAGGGGTCAGTATGGGCATCCTGACTGGTCTGCGGCTATGCAGCCCCAACTGTGATGCACTGTGTATTCTGACACCCCACAAGAGCTGCAGTTTTGGAGGTGCTCTGATCCAGTTTTCTAGCCATCACAATATGGCCCTTGTCAAACTCGCTCAAATTCAACCCTTGCCCATTTTTCTGCTTCTAACACATCACCTTTGAGGACAAAATGTTCACTTGCTGCTTAATATATCATATCTGTAATGACGCTCTGGAGGCAGGTGACAGGCAATATGTGATTGGATTAACTTGACAGACAATATGGAAAGGGCCTATGAACCGAGGGCTTAGCTTGCAACATGGTAACTTCAGTCTCAGGTTTTGCATAGATAGCCAGACCTGCTAGCCCACCTGGAATCTGGGGTGTGGGCACCTGCAGCAGTCTGCTTGAAGAGATTTACCAATAGTCTCCCAGAATTATCTCGCATGATTGGTTCGCCGTCTGACCCCACAGAACTTGATCAGGCGACCAATTACCTGGAGTCAATGTTTCGGAACACCCTAGACACTGTAGCTCCACTTAAATGGAAAATAATTAAAGAGAAGAAACTAGCACCCTGGTACAATGACCACACACGAGCTTTAAAACAATCAGCTAGGAAACTAGAATGTAAATGGTGTCAAACTAAATTAGCAATATTTCAGTTAGCGTGGAAGGAAAGCCTTCTGAGATACAAAAATTCTCTTAGTACTGCTAGTTCAGCGTATCTCTCTGCCCTATTCGAAAATAACAAAAACAATCCTAAATTTTTATTTAGTACTGTAGCAAAACTAACTAGGAGTAAAAACCACTGTAGAAAAGTGCATATAGATATTTCTGAGCAGAGCTTAGAATGCTTCACTCCACTTCAAGAGCCTGATCTAATTTCACTAATTTCCTCTTCAAAACTCTCTACCTGCATCCTAGATCCTTTACCCACATCTTTCCTTAAACAGATACTACCAGTAGCTACTGAACCCCTTCTAAAAATCATTAATTCTTCCCTAAGCACTGGCTATGTGCCTAAATCCTAAGCTAGCAGTTATAAAACCCTTGATTAAAAAACTGGACCTCAACCCCTGTCAGCTGTCTAACTATAGACCAATATCAAACCTGCCCTTTATCTCCAAGATCCTAGAAAAGACGGTAGCACAGCAGTTATGTTCATACCTGCATAGAAATAACATTTATGAAATGTTTCAGTCAGAATTTAGGCCTCATCATAGCACAGAGACAGCACTGGTTAAAGTGGTAAATGACCTGTTGGCTTCTGATTAGGGTTGTGTCTCCTTAATGGTGCTATTGGATCTTAGTGCAGCTTTTGACACCATTGACCACACTGTTCTACTTGATAGGTTAGAACATGTTGTTGGAGTTAATGGAACAGCCCTCTCCTGGCTCAGATCTTATTTGACTGACCGATATCAGTTTGTAGATCTAGATGGTGACTTCTCTATGCATACCAAGGTTATGTTCAGTGTTCCACAAGGTTCTGCTTTTCTCCCTGTATATGCTACCCCTTGGTGCAATTATTCATAATTATTCATGCGCCGCAGTACTTGAGCGATCTTTTAGTCTTTTATGATCCACCACACCTACTCTGATCAAAGGGTGCTGGTTACTTGGTAGTACCTCAAGTAGCAAAGGCTACAGCAGGGGGCAGAGCTTTCTCTTTCAAAGCCCCAGAGTTATGGAACAGCCTTCCAATTAGTGTTCGGGATTCAGACTCAGTCTCAATGTTTAAGTCTAGGCTGTTTAGTCAAGCTTTTAATATATAGTTCTTAGGTAAAGGAGCAGATCTGGAAGGTTCATGGGCATAGAGTGTTTGGTGTACTGGGATGTTTGGATGCTGTCATCTTACCACCCTCGCAAGTTGCTCAGGTTTGCTGACTGTGAAGTGGTTGGACGCCTTATGTCCCGGGAAGCCTTCATGTCTGTCACCTTCTGGCTCTCTCCCTTTTAGTTATGCTGTCATAGCTAGTCTTGCCGGAGTCCCTGCCTGCACTTTACACATAATCTACATTGTCTTAAACATCACATGATCAGAATCATACTTAATATCTTTCTCTTTCTGTCTTTCTCTGTCGAGCTATACACCCCACTCCTGAGCTCCCACTGTTTGCCAGTTCCAGTGTGACCACTGCCCTACCCCTGGTCGGAGTCTCGTCGCTTGTTGGTGCCCATTGATGCCCATTGATCTGTGTGGACCAGGAGACAACCATGGACAGAGCCACTTCGGTACTTTCATACAGTCACAGATCTGCCATTACATCTGTCAGCTTGTGACAACAAAGAATTAGTGTCTATAATGACCTTAGAAACTACACTGACCTAATAGTTCCTCATGGGCCATTGATTCCTGTTGTAGAAAGGACATTAATCAGTTACAGTTACATTATTTACTGTTTAGTGTCACCCAAATGAGGATGGGTTCCCTTCTGAGCCTGGTTCCTCTCAAGGTTTCTTCCTTATTCCATCCCAGGGAGTTTTTCCTTGCCACCGTTGCCACAGGGATAAAATAGTTTAATTATTAAATTTAATGATTTACTCTTATTTCTAGTTATTTAGTTATTTTTATTTTTTATTTTCATTTTTCCCCTCCCCTTTCTCTGTTTTTCTTCTTTTGTAAAGCTGCTTTGAGACAATGTTCATTGTAAAAGGCGCTATACAAAATAAATTGAAATTGAAATTGAAGTCTGCACGACATGGCAGCGAACACAGCACTACAGCGAGAAAAGTTACGCCTTCTTTGTTTGTGTATACAATTGGGCAGAGTTATTCATACCTTCTCATGAACTGACAGATTTGTGGGGGCATGTTTGAATGAAGCATTTCAGGCAGGTCTGGATGAACCTCCACTTTCAAACAGAACATATCTTTTGGTTTGAGACTTTAATTTTTGCAATTTTAACAACCTGCAACACTCCAAAAATACAAGAAAACATGAAATCGCGTAATAAACACACTTAATAAACATACAAGTACTTAGTAAAATTACATATACCACAATTCATACACAAATATGTTCTGCTTGAAAATAGATAAAAATAACATGTTGTATAATATGTCTACATGCTAGTATTTTCAATACTGTTGGTTTAAATAATACATCAGTAATTCAGTGATTACCAGCAATATTTGACAATATATATATGGATGAAAAGGGCCTCCACACAATGTCTTTGCATAGGGACCAGGATTTTGCGCTACACCCCTGCTTATAAAATCACAGACATTCTTAATATTAGTAGTTACATTTCCTGGTTAGTTACTGAAATAATTGTAACCAAATCTAATTACATTTAATATTTACATCTTATGTTTTTTCAATTGATTTAACACCTATTCAGGCATAGTACATATAATGAGCTGCCAAGTTATCTGGTGCCTAACTTGTAGATCGAACTCCTATCTTTCAGTGCATTTCATATCCACAGTTTGTCCCCATTTATCCCATCCATCATCGGACTACCACTGATCACTTTTTATTTATGTTAAAAAAATAACATGAAGGTCATGTGGGGGCAGTGTTTGTTTACATCTTCAAATTGCACCTATACTGTAGGTGGGAAGGACAAAAACAGCTACAAAAAGAGTGTAGGTAAAAGGTTGTTTCACCAGCAAGGCTTGGCATCCCATTAAACATTATTTATTACATATACATATGAAAATCAATCATTTAAAAGCATTGTATGTTTACCTAGAGTGGAGCATTGTGCACATTTAAATATAAAACAGTGTTCTTCATAATATAACCATTCACTACTCATATTAGTTGAATATTCTTTTATCAAAGAAAGAATATAAACACAGTTTCATTTGCACCATATTGTTTTAGTTACAGCCAGGAATGGAGACTGAAATATTACTATAATTCAGCAGGAGCACCAGCAACTACTGATGAGGTACTTAATATTACAAGTGTGCAGTGACTAATACCTTATTTTAAAAAAAAATGCATAAAATGAAGCTGAAATACAGTGTTCAGTATGTAAATGTAAAAATGAGAGAAGGAGAAATTTAGTGATTTACTGCAGGAGAAATGGTTAGACACCTCTGGTCATATAGCCCACACACATTTAGTGCTATGAGTGATTCATAATATAGGGGTAAATATCATTACCACCACCACCGCGGTCCAGGAATTGACGTCTGTGCCTGTCACCCCACTTCTGCCTCATCTGCTGTGAAAATTGCCCTCTTGCACACCACATATGGCGTCTCCATTAAGAAACCACAAAAATAAACGACAAAACCCAATAATTACATTACATACATAACTAAAGGAAGAACATGCATTATTTCAAATGTCAAAATACTTACGGATGGACTGACACATTGAATGAAGCAGAAATAGTTTAAATAGGGTTTCAGTTGTTGAGGCTTGACTTGTTTTTTGGTAGGTTAACAGGGTAAGCCAATGCCTGAACCCCAGCCACTATATGCGGTGCCGGTCCCAAGCCCAGATAAAATGGGAGGGTTGCGTCAGTTGGTCTGCTGTGGCGACCCCTCACACACAGGGAGCAGCCAAAAGATCAACAACAACAGGGTCTAAGGTAGTGCATACAAATGCGTCATTATGTCACAATAAACAATGTCATACTCATTTCTGCATTGAAGGATATTCATGGGTGCTTTAAAAAAAAGTTGAAGTAAAACTATTGAAGTAAAAGGTCCTGTTGAGAATGTGGTGTCTATCATAGCTTTCTACAGGCATATTACTCAAAAATATAAGTTAAATATTTCGTACAATGAAAAATAACAACAAAAAAAAACAGCTCATCCATCCTGAGCCCGGGTTCCTGTGTGCGTGTGGAAGTTCACATGTTCTCCTTGTGTCCATGTGGTTTTCTTCCCACCTCCCAGAAACATGCTGATATTTGGATTGGCGTGTGTGTGCATGGTATTCTGTAACAGACCTCAATCCTATCCAGGACATATTCCCAGCTTGTACTCAAGGTTCTGAGGATATGCTTTGACTCTACCACAACATTTGACCAGTAAAATGCAGTTACTTACTGAATGACTGACTGTAAAAAAAAACAGTCAAGCGAATTATGATGTTTAATAAAAGGCTTGACATGCCTCTTAAATCTGAAAATCTGATCAAAATCTTTCTCTTTATAAAACAAAAACAAAAACAAATAGATACATCATGAAGAAAATAAATGATAAAAAATGTGAGAGATGAAACTAAACAGTAAAAATGAGGCCAGGAAATAAACTTTCACAGAACTGAACATCCAAACATTCATCTGTCCTATAAGCAGTTGATTAAAAAAAAACTGGAATAATTCTTATTGTAAAATATCTTTAGTGTCAGACGATTCACAAGATATCTGATCCAGTGTTTAATCATAAATAGGATTTTATTTTATTTGATAAGTAGTTGCTTAGAGTAGAGGGGGAAAAAGCATTATATATGGAAGAGTGATAAAAGGTGAGTAAGACACACATGCAGGCTACAGATGATAAAATATGCAAAGCTGAATAGTGTTTACATACCTTTGTTTGAGCTGGTTAATATTTAACACTGACTAAACACTGCTCTCTGGTGGACATCCTGAAACACAACATGATGGAGTGTCAAAGGGCTAAATGAAAGTGATGAGATCTTGGGTTTAGTTTCAAAGTCATGACAGGTAATCAGTTCTGTGGTCTCAGCCTTAATGTGGGTCTGTGTTGGTGTCAGTAGATGATGAATAGCCTCCTGTCTATCGGGTGCTATTGTACAGGGTTGAAAGAAGTCAGTCTGAGCAGGGTGTTTGGTATGTTTGGTATAAATGGACCAGAAGAGCTAACCTTTTTTAAAACATACAAGTGTCATTTGGGGACATGGTGGCATTGATTTCTGGCTAGGGTTTTGATTTCTGGCTATTATTTTTCTTTACCAGTCCAAAGTCCCTGTATAGGCTTCAGGCTCCCAATAATCCTGTGTAGGATATGGTCTTTTAAATTAGGCCATGTTGTGTGATTTATTTTGACAACATTTTAAAAATTAACCATATTCTGCTAAAGTTATCAGTGTTGCATTACACACTTTTGTCGTTTGCCATCAACTGGAAAACGGCTTATACATTCGGTTTGTAAAAAAAGTTATTGAGATGATACAACCCTTTTAAAATTCATACACTAGACAATGGAGTACATAGTGCATAGTGTGCAGCATATCATTTAGCACAATCATTCTGTTTCTTTCAAAATGACTAACTAAAAGGAGTTAAATTAAGCACATAACTCAAAACGCTTTTATAAAAAAAAATAGAAAACATGGATGCAGCTTGCTTTCTGCCGTAACGTGTGTGCACGCTATATCATTCTAATTCTATTGTTGTATAGTCAAGCTATTTATAGATATTTTTATTACAGTCTTCCAACCTAATATCACCACTAGGCAATACTGCCTGGGAACATATAGGATTCATCAGATAGAGGCAAATGCAAAGGAGTTGCTCAGATTGACATGACAAGCTCATAAGTTATGGATAAGTTTGACAAGGGGAAAAAAATGGGGTACAGTCAAAGTGTTTCTTAGTAGAGGATGTTGTAGAAGTATACAGTATTAATACTTTTTTTCTAGCATGCAAATTACATTTTTAGAATGGAAATTAACAGCCACCACCTAGTAACATCAGTTGAAGGCAAGTTTGATTGTAAATCTGACTCTTTATGCTATTAACATTTATCTGAATATTTCCTCGCAGTTCTCTGGTTTCCCCTGCCTCATGCCCTATATAATTGTAATATATGCCTTTAAAATATTATTTTAGTCTAGCAGACTATGTTGGTTTAACATTAAAATCATGGGGGCTTAGTGGTGAGCACACTGGCCTCGCATCTTTGAGGGATTAGATTCGGTTCTGGATTCGATTACTTGCATGTTCTACACATGCTTCTGGGTTCTTCTGGGTTCTACAGTTTCCACCCCAGTCCAAAGACATGTGTTGTAGGCTGAATAGCATCTCTAAATTGGCACCCGGTCTGTGAATGGTGTCCTCCACCCTGTGCCCCGAGTACCCTGGGTTCCTTCAGGACCCTGTGCAGGACAAGATGGACCATAAAATCATTTCATAAATCCTGGGAGCTTAGTTCATAGCAAATATACAGTGAATCCCTGATTTATTATCAGTCAAGATTCTACACCGCAAACATGGAACATCATCGTTCATTAAATATCCCTTCTGGTTTGTTTGGTTTTTTTTGTTGTTTTTTTGTTAGCTCGTTAGTTTTTTTAACATTTAACACTTTATGTTGAAATTGTATTTCACCCAGAGGTGGACAGTAACAAAATACATTTACTTGAGTACTGTACTTAAGTACACTTTATGAGAATCTGTAATTTACTTGAGTATTATTATATAGTATAGTAAGAAAAAAATGAAAAGAAATAGGGCTAATTCTGCTCTACTGTGATTGTAAACTGCTACTGTATCCTATTGTAATAGTAAAGACTGAACAACAAGATTTTGTTTTCTCTCCATTCCTTGCCACCTGAGCTAGACAAAGTACATTTTCTATAAGGCATACAGACAATGAATTTAAAAAAAAAAGAAGAAGAAGAAGGGGAAAAAACCTACATAAGAAGAAATTGTGGTCAGGAAAAATACAAATACAATGATATATCAAGAGACTAACATTGTGATCAGGATTTGTTATGGTGAAAATGTCAGAACAGTAGTTGCCTGCTCTTATCTGATGCAGTTCAAAGATCTGACCATCACAAGCCAGAATCAGTTTCTGGCTTAAACTAAAACTAGAACATCTCTGTTTTTCTCCAGTTGGAGTTAATTTCCCCTGGGGATAAAAGCAGTGTTCTCAGCTGTTGCTGAGCAAACAGTGCAGGTCACTGTGGCCAATTTAATACATGAAAAGTCCCAGAGGACTTTTGGGCAGTCTGGGTACACAGTATGGATTTGCTTGCAGTCAGATGGTTTAAAGGTGCAATAGGTGAATTAGTTTTATTCCTTACTTTTACAAATAACCTAGAAGGTTTGTGGACCATGTTTATAAACTCAAAGTTTTTATGCATTAAAGCGAAAGTGTATTATATGCTGAAATAAAGATTTCTTCCATTCTGGAAAGCTTGTTTGTGTTTGGGTGTAATTTTAGTGAGAGACAATACTGTTTAGCAGTAAACTGTTAATAACCACATCAAAAGTAGTGAAAATAAATATATCTTGTATTGCAATCAATGAAAGATGGATTTTGGGATTCCCAAAACTTCTTCTCGCTCTTACGTTTTAACTTCTATAATGGTGAATTAAATAGGCTGATCTATAAATATCAACACATCTAAGTAGTTTAGCATGCTTTAAAATGAATACATATGTTCTTCTACACATCTACATCTAAATTGGGTTAAAAGAATATGGACCGATACTTGGGCACATTGTATAAAAAACCTTAATTTTGAAGGAGCTTATGTCAAAATTAAAAAAATGCTACACAAGTTATATGAAGTACTTGGGTTGATTTGGTGATTAGTGCTCTGGAATAATATTCACTCATGAATCATGTCCGAGGTGAAGTAATTTTCTCCATATGTTGCAATCTGTATAATAATGACAAATGCCCGTAAACAAATAATTAGTCGTTGAATATTATTCATCCATAATAAATATTACTAATACAGCATACAGCTATATTTTCATTCATAGAATACTTCACATGCCTAATGTAAACAATACATTTGCTACAATTAAATAATTAAAAAACCTTTTTAAAAATTAAGTACTCATCATTAAGTAGGTGTTACTGTTAAAGTAAATTAAGACTTTATGTAAGGTGCAAAAGCAGCATTTTAGCAGCATCTTCAGAGGGAAGCAACATCACTGTCCACCTATATAAATACACATCAGATCAAACATTTCTTTTCTGGCTGGCAAGGCTCATGGAACTGGCCCGGACAGTGATCTGGCCTGCTGCCTGGTGCCATTCCACAACTTAAACAATCATAGATATAATGTAAAAATCAAGCCAGGAGCAGCATATCAAGCTGTCACCATTTTGTCTTGTCATTCAAATTTCTTTTTGCTTCTCTGATTTTGCTCCTCTCATTGTTTTTTTCTAAAAGTAAAGTATTTCTATTGTTTTATTTTTAGGGTGATTGGATTTAATTTTTGTGCATTATTTGTCTTCTTTATCTTGCCTGACATTTTGAGTTCTGGTTTGTTTGTTTATTTGGGCTGCACACCTGCTGTTGGGGTTGTTGGTTGAGGTGTTTCCTCAACTGCATATGACTGGATTGGGTGTTTTTTGTTTGTTTGGGTTTTTTTTTTTTTCATTAAAAATGTATTTAATTTAATTGTATTTCTTTTGTTGATGGTACATGTTGTGCTAATTACTGTGTTTTCTTTTAATGAGAAATATTTGTAGAGACAGTGTGTATGACTGGGTGTTTGTCTGAATCTTAATTGTTTTTTATTTCCATTTAGAATTGGGGTGGGCAGCTTTTTGCTTGTTGGTGCTTCTGACAGTTTGCAGTGCTCACAGTGGTGTGTTGTGTGTGCTGTGGTGTGGTGTTGGGGTGCACATATGATTGGTGTCCTCTGGATTAGGGAGGCTGGCACCCAATTCTAGACAGGTTGTTTTTCTGAGACTGAAATAATTTCATGTGCTATCTGAAATAAACTATATTTTGTATTTAACCCTGGTCTGATACCTGACACTGTAAATGAACTTTTTGTGGCATGGGCGCATTAATGGCTTTCTCCTGGCAACTCAACCATGCAGGTATTTGTGTTCAAGTACCTCCTTATTGCCGAAACAACACCACCACTTTTTTCCAAAGCAGGCTGTATTTCTCTTGAAGTTGTTTGTGGGTTTTTCTTTGCATCCCAAACAATTCTTTTGGCATTAGTGTGTGAAACCTTTCTTGGTCTACCTGATCGTGGCTTAGTATCAACAGAACCTCTTTTTTCCACTCTATTTTCCACCTCTTTATCAGAGTTTAAACAGTACTGACTGGCATTTTCAAGTGTTGAGATATCTTTTCATATCCTTTTCCTGCTTTATAAAGTTCAACTACCTTATTACATTGGCAGTTCTTTTGTCTTCCCCATGGTGTAGTATCCAGCCAAGTCAGTGCATCACCTCATGAGCTGAGAAACTCACTGACTACTTATGCACAGGCACTAATTTCAAATACAATAAGTCACAGAGTGTGGAAACTTCCCTTTAATAGCCATTTAAACCTCTGTGTGTCAACCTGTGTATTTATAATTTGGCCAAACATTATATAATGATAATTAATGACTTCACGTGACCACTATCCTCAAATAAGAAAAAGTTTTTTGCATTATCAGTCATATTTTTCAAATGAATGGCAATGTTTAACAATGATTTTCAGAGTATGCAAACTTTTGTATGTGTGTATGTTTCACTCTTAGTTTACCCTAAGGTTTGACTTTATTGGTATTGACAAACAAAATATTTTCTACCACAAACTGTTCACGAACATGAGATATGTGCATGTGTATGTAAAAGGTCGAACATCTAAACAAAGGATGTTACTGTTGTATTGTGCAGGAGTAAAATAAAACTGACATTTAGTTTGTAAATCTGTTAATGGTGTTGGTCTATGATCAACTGAATTTTCTGGTCAGATTGTCTCTTCTAAACTTTATGGGAATGGCATACAAATTAAACCTTGATTATCCAAAGGAAATAAAATTGATATATTTTTTAAATAATATTATAATTTTTATGACATTATCCCACGCTTGTTCATTGGAGTCGGATCGGTGTCATGCACAAGATCGGTGTCATGCACAAGAGATCTGAAGTACATCTATTGTGTTAGAGTGACTCTGAAACACATTCAGAGATATTGGTTAGATGCTTTTGTGCCTTTAGAGATCTATTATGTTTTACATATTTACTTAGCAAATAGCAAAAAATCTCACCATTGTACATGAAATGTTAGTATTCTTGAAATGCCTTTGTGTGGTGAGTGTGAGGAGTGGTGATGTGTAAGATTGTGTGTCTGTGTGTGAGCAATGGTGTGCTGCAAGTGTAGTCATTTCTAAACCTTGTCATTCTCATCTCCAAGATTTTCCAAACTCCAGTTAAAGTGTTAGAACGGTAGTTTATTTCTTAGTTTTTTTCTTTATTTTGTACAGTGTATAAAGTGTGGCTCAATTTGATTCATTGGAGTTGCTGTTATTTTTTTACACTGCCGAAGGTTCTTTTCTGTGAAAATACACACACTATCATTTCCAAACACTGATGTCAACTATGTTATACACTATATTGCCAAAAGTATTCGCTCACCTGCCTTGACTCGCATATGAACTTAAGTGACATCCCATTCCTAATCCATAGGGTTCAATATGATGTCGGTCCACCCTTTGCAGCTATAACAGCTTCAACTCTTCTGGGAAGGCTGTCCACAAGGTTTAGGAGTGTGTTTATGGGAATTTTTGACCATTCTTCCAGAAGCGCATTTGTGAGGTCACACACTGATGTTGGACGAGAAGGCCTGGCTCTCAGTCTCCGCTCTAATTCATCCCAAAGGTGTTCTATCGGGTTGAGGTCAGGACTCTGTGCAGGCCAGTCAAGTTCATCCACACCAGACTCTGTCATCCATGTCTTTATGGACCTTGCTTTGTGCACTGGTGCACAGTCATGTTGGAAGAGGAAGGGGCCAGCTCCAAACTGTTCCCACAAAGTTGGGAGCATGGAATTGTCCAAAATGTCTTGGTATGCTGAAGCATTCAGAGTTCCATTCACTGGAACTAAGGGGCCAAGCCCAGCTCCTGAGAAACAACCCCACACCATAATCCCCCCTCCACCAAACTTTACACTTGGCACAATGCAGTCAGACAAGTACCGTTCTCCTGGCAACCGCCAAACCCAGACTCGTCCATCAGATTTCCAGATGGAGAAGCGCGATTCGTCACTCCAGAGAACGCGTCTCCACTGCTCTAGAGTCCAGTGGCGGCGTGCTTTACACCACTGCATCCGACGCTTTGCATTGCACTTGGTGATGTATGGCTTGGATGCAGCTGCTCGGCCATGGAAACCCATTCCATGAAGCTCTCTGCGCACTGTTCTTGAGCTAATCTGAAGGCCACATGAAGTTTGGAGGTCTGTAGCGATTGACTCTGCAGAAAGTTGGCGACCTCTTCACACTATGTGCCTCAGCATCCGCTGACCCCGCTCCGTCAGTTTACGTGGCCTACCACTTCGTGGCTGAGTTGCTGTTGTTCCCAAACACTTCCACGTTCTTATAATACAGCTGACAGTTGACTGCGGAATATTTAGGAGCGAGGAAATTTCACGACTGGATTTGTTGCACAGGTGGCATCCTATCACAGTTCCACGCTGGAATTCACTGAGCTCCTGAGAGCGACCCATTCTTTCACAAATGTTTGTAAAAACAGTCTGCATGCCTAGGTGCTTGATTTTATACACCTGTGGCCATGGAAGTGATTGGAACACCTGATTCTGATTATTTGGATGGGTGAGCAAATACTTTTGGCAATATAGTGTATGTTTGTTTATTCTGTATGGTAGAAATTAATACAAACACTTGAAAAAAATAGCTCAGAACAATAGCTCAGCTAGCTCAGTTAACTTGAATATCAATCTCTAATGCCCAGTAATTGATGCAGTAAGTTGTCTCAACATAGTGCATGTTATTTCAGCAACTACCTGTAAGTTGAAGTAGCTTAACACTTTTTGTCTCTTAAACTTAGTCAAAGCAACAAGACCACTTGACTAAGTCAAGTCAGTTTAAAATGTTTGTTTTTAGCCTTGGATGACATAGTGGAGCACATGAGCATGTTAGCAGCCTCATTTAAGCCCCTGAGCTCATATATTTGAGCCACATTGATACATTTTGTGTACTCGCTGTCCAAACTGTAGAGCTGACCTATCACAACAATAATAGAAGCATGATAAACAATTACAACAACGTTTTTTGAAGTATTTCTTAGCAGTAATATGTTATTTCTTACCCACAGTCACTCCACACTGACTTGAATTAAGTTTATTGGTCGGTTTTTCAAGTAGGTACTCATGCTTTAAATTGGACTTTGGTAATGAGGATGGTTTAAAAGCAAGCCATCACATCCTCTTGGCTATCAAACATCCTTCTTTAAAAACAGCGCTTAGACAAAATGAGAATAAAACAAAAAATACACATTCACCTACATAAACATTTGATTTTTATTAAACAGCAGACTCATTCTGTCGTTGCAGGACCTGCATCATGCTCCTTGACATGTAGGGTGTCACGGTATTCACAGGCCCAGACCGCCAGACGGAGCCCTCGCCCGAATATTGACTGTGTTCAGGTTGTTTCTGGTTTTCAGGGCTTTTAAGCAGTATGCTTTCTCTGGTCCAACACGAAGCATCGTTTCCCAGTGACTCGTGCAAAGCCTTGCTGTTTATAGCTTTCTGATTGATGTTTTGTGTATGATCCTTGCTTGTTTCCCTGTTTTAAGATTTACGGTTTCTGTTTTGGTTTTGATCACTAGTTTTTGCTTTTCCGGTTTTGACCTTTTGCCTTCTATCCCGTTTACGATTCTGCCTGCTGTTTTCAATAAACATCCACATATGGATTCTAACCCTCCCACGTCCAGCGAGTCCTTACAGGATGCTTCGCCGGATATGAGTCCAGTGGATATGCGAGCAGCTTTGTGGCGACAGCATGTCCTCATCCAAGCCTACCAAACGGAAGTAGATTCGCTGAAAGCCGCCAACCAACAGCTACAGCCAGCTAGCCAAGCCACGGATGCCACGCCGGCTGCGAGTTCTCGCAGTGAACTACCCCGCTTCGCTTTACTTTGAAATTCGATGGCTCAGCCGATAAATGCAGAGGATTTTTGCGCCAGTGTGACAACTTCTTCAGCCAGCAACCGGAGGCCTACGGCAGAGAAAGTACAAGGTGCGCTTTTATGCTCTCACTTCTCACGGGCAAGGCGCTGGATTGGGCGTCGGCGGTATGGGATTCCGACCCACAAATTAAAACATCAGCGGATTCATCGCCACTCCATCCAACCCAATCGTTCTAGGCCTTCCATGGCTACAGCTCCACAATCCACTTATCTCCTGGAGGGAAGGAGACATCTTGAAGTGGTCGCCTCACTGTCATGAGAACTGTTTTGTACTTCACCCTCCACGTCCTTGTTGTTCCACGTCCATTGAGAGCCCTATCACCACAACCTCCACCACTCTTCCCAGGGAATACTACGACTTCAAGGAGGTGTTTAGCAAAGAGAGAGCAGCCAAGCTTCCCAAACACCAGTCATGGGATTGCGCCATTGAGCTCCTACCTAACGCCATGCCGCCTAAGAGCAAAGTGTACCCTCTCTCTATACCTGAAAAGCGAGCTATGGAGAAGTATATTCAAGAAGCTCTCTCTGCGGGATACATCCGGCCGTCTACATCCCCCGCCAGCAGGTTTCTTCTTCTTGGAAAAGAAAGATGGTGGACTACAGCCATGTATTGATTATCGTGGACTAAACGCCATCATGGTTCCCTACCCCATCTTCTGCCACTCGTGCCCGCGGCCCTCGAACAGTTCCAGGGAGCCAAGATATTTACCAAGCTAGACCTGCACAGTGCCTACAATCTGATCAGGATCAGGAAGAATGGAAAACAGCCTTCCACACCACGCATGGGCACTACAAATACCAGGTCATGCCCTATGGTCTCACGAATGCTCCTGCCATGTTCCAGTCCCTGATTAATGAGGTCTTCAGAGATATGCTTAACAGCTATGTCATCGCCTACATCAACGACATCCTCATCTACTCCCCCAACCTGGAACAACACGTTCAGGCTGTCCTCCACCGTTTAGCAGAACATCACCTGTATGCTAAGCTGGAAAAGTGTGAGTGTCAACGACTGTCTGTGACACTTCTGGGTTACATCATCTCACACAGGGGGGTGGAGATGGATCTGAGCAAAGTGTCGGCGATCACAGCCTGGCCGGAGCCTTCTACTGTCAAAGACCTACAACGTTTTCTGGGTTTCACAAACTTTTACCGCCATTTCATTAAAAACTATAGCACCATTGCGAGCCCTATTAAAAGGGAAGCCATGTCGCCTACAATGGACTGATCCAGCCAAGAGAGCGTTCCAACTCTTAAAACAGAGCTTCACTTCCGCACCCATTCTCTCCCATCCTAGACCTGACTTACCTTTCATTGTGGAGGTGGATGCCTCTAGCAGTGGGATAGCAGCAGTCCTGTCGCAGCATCAACCAGGTTCCAGGAAGGTACACCCATGTGCTTTCTTCTCGAGAAAACTCACACCGGCGAAGGTGAATTATGACATGGGAGACATGACAGAGAGCTCTTGTCCATGAAGGTGGCCTTAGAAGAGTGGAGGCACTGGCTGGAAGGAGCCAATCACCCATTTTTGATCATCATCGATCATAAAAACCTGGCATACCTATGAGAAGCCAAGCGACTAAACCCCCGCCAAGCCGATGGGCGTTGTTCTTCTCCCGCTTCAAGTTCTCTGTCACGTACTGTCCGGGCTCTAAGAATGGTAAAGCTGATGTGTTCTCCAGACTCCATGACACCACAAACCAACCTACATCCCCCGAGCTTATCCTGCCTCCATGTTTTCTCATTGCCCCAGTCCAATGGGACATTCTAAGGGAGATAGAACAAGCCCAGCACTCAGAGCCACCTCCACCCAACTGCCCTCCTGCCAAGGTATTCGTTCCCACCACGCTACAGAACAGACTTCTTCAGTGGACTCATGAGAGCCCGAGCACAGGACACCCAGGTATCCACAGAACGACCCAGCTGATCCAGCAACGGTTCTGGTGGCCGTCCCTATGCCAAGACATCGAGGAGTTCATCAGGTTCTTGCATCAGGTGTACCCAGTCATGAACGAGCCGCCAGCTACCTGAGGGCCTTGTAGAGCCGTTACCCATTCCACAGCATCCCTGGTCTCACATATCTATTGACTTTCTCACTGACCTCCCAGTATCTCACGGATTCACCACGGTCATGGTCATCATAGACCACTTTTCGAAGGGCTGCAGACTGGTTCCTATGAAAGGGCTCCCCACTTCCATGGAGACTGCTCAGGCTGTGTTTCAACACGTGTTCCGCACCTACGGTCTACCTGAAGACATCGTGTCTGACCAGGGAACCCAATTCACGTCTCGTGTCTGGCTCGAGTTCTGCCGCCAGCTGGGCATCAACGTCAGCCTGAGTTCAGGTTACCACCTGCAGTCCAATGGCCAAGTAGAATGCCTCAACCAAGAACTGGGAAGATTCCTTCGGACCTACTGCAACCGCGAACAGCAAAGGTGGAGTGAGTTCCTACCCTGGGCCAAATATGCTCAGAACTCTCTACGTCATTCATCCACTGGGCTGACCCCATTTCAGTGCACTCTAGGTTACCAGCCACCATTATTCCCCTGGTCTGGGGAACAATCCTGTGTTCCAAGCATGGAGGACTGGTCTAGGAGAAGTCAGGAGGTCTGGGAACGGGCCCATGTAAGACTACAGCGTGCTGTGAGGAGGAAGGAGATCCAGGCGAACCGCCGGCGACGTCCTCATCAGGAATGCCAAGTGGGCCAGAAGGTATGGCTATCTACTAAAAATCTGAGACTCAAGTTGCCATGTAAAAAGCTCAGTCCACGATTTATAGGACCATCCAAAATCTTGCGGCAAATTAACCCTGTCTCCTACTGTCTAGAGTTACCCCCAGCATACCACATCTCTCCTACTTTCCACGTGTCCTTGCTCAAGCCCTATCACACACCCACCAGCTCCGCCCCTTTGCCTCTGGAACTGCCTCCGCCCCTGGACATTGATGGCGCGTTGGCCTACTAGGTTCGTACGCTACTGAACTCACACAGCCGAGGAGGACGGCTACAGTATCTAGTTGATTGGGAGGGGTATAGCCCGGAGGAGCGTTATTGGGTGAACGCTTCAGACATCCTGGACCCGGCCCTCACAGAGGAGTTCCATCTTAACTTTCCCAACAGACCTGCTCCTCGCCCTCACCCCCGTCATAGAACACCTGAGGTGTTCCTAGAGGGGGGGGTTCTGTCGCGGTGTTCACAGGCCCAGACCGCCAGAGGGAGGCCTCGCCCGAATATTGACTGTGTTCAGGTTGTTTCCGGTTTTCAGGGCTTTTAAGCAGTATGCTTCGTCTGGTCCAACGCGAAGCATCGTTTCCCAGTGACTCGTACCAAGCCTTGCTGTTTATAGGCTTCTGATTGATGTTTTGTGTAAGATCCTTGCTTGTTTCCCTGTTTCTACGATTTACGGTTTCTGTTTTGGTTTTGATCGCTAGTTTTTGCTTTTCCGGTTTCTGACCTTTTGCCTGCTATCCTGTTTACGGTTCTGAGTCCTTACATAGGGTCCCTGCAGCGTCCCATCATTGTGCTCCAGATCATCCACTAAAGAGAGAACAAAACATCAGAGACCACTCCACTGATCTAAAATTGACACTTTTTTTTCCAAAGTAAATTGCATGTCTTTTGTTGTTAGGCAAACAAATCAAACACAATAACGAACAAAAACGTGTGTGTGTTCAGTACTCAGATCATGTCTATGTGCTACATGTTACTTACTGAGGCAGAGGGTGAACGTGTTAACTCCCATGCTGTACACACTGAAGCAGCCCTGAGCAATGAAGTAGGCTCCCACCATCACCACCTGTAACACACAGTGAAAGTTTGTTCTACTGTAAAATCTACCTTTACTCTATTTCATGTGTTCATATGTTTGTGTGTTTAAATTTTAACAGTGCTTGGTTGTTATTGTTGTAGTACGTACAATAACAGGCAGCCACCAATAGTGCAGCAACTCCGCCTGGAAGACGTCAGGTGACACTCGAATGTCTCCACTGAAGAAATAGAAGGCCAAGACTCCTAAAAATACATAGGAACAAACTCTCAGAATGTTGATCATCTCCAGCAGAGGGTTATATTGTGTTATAAATGTGATTTTGCTGTAATGTGACATTGTGTTTCATACCCATTGCTCCGGCTACCAGCAGTCTCCCGAAGAACAGCAGCAAGTCCGTAACCTGGTCCACCACCAGCACTCTGTCAATCAATAAGCCGAAAACATGAAAAGCATTCGTCAAAAGGGAATTCAAGCTCTGATTTGCCACACAATGTCCACATTCTTTGTGACAGCTCACCGGTCCTTTTTCCTTCCAGTGTATGTATTCTTGGCCAACGTGAAGTAATTGTCTCCGTACGTTGCAATCTTTATAATAAACACAAGCGCCCGTAAACACATAATTAGTCATAGTATTTAAATAAATTATTAATAAATATAACTAATATAGCAAATAGCTATATAATGTTCTGGGTACAACCTTGGCAAAGGCACACTCACTTACAGTATTCATTATTTAGATTCATGAAATACAATTACTAAACTACATTTTTAGGTATTAATTACTCACCGTTACGTAGGTGTTTATGCAAAAGAACTTTATGACTTTATCCAAGGCACATAAGCAGCATTTTAGTATCATCTTCAGAGGGAAGCAACAGCAACTACATCTCTGTCCGCCTGGGAGAACAGTAGAGTATTATTTATTAGTATCATAAAACAGCAACAAGAACACTATACTTCCGCAAAGAATAAAGTGTGATAAAGGCGGAATAAGAAGAGGATTGTAAATAAACTGTAACCTTTGGTCATGTCTTCGAAAAATTCCACGACAAGCCAGACGACCTGGAACAAGTAATAAATTTGAAGATACTGCATGTGTCGTTGGTAAAAGCCTTCTTCCTCATCATACTTATCAAAGGCACAGTGCTCAGGACACTTGGGGTAGCCTGATGCTTTGAAAGTCTAAACAGGAAAAGAGAATGAGAGGCAAAATCAGGAAGAGAAAACAGGGTGCACAATGTGGAAGAAAAATCCAAATTAATCACTGGTACAAATTAGTCTAATACTGTCAAAAAAGAGCCTCAAAATGTAGCTTTTTATCTCACTAACCTCTGGGACACATGTTTCTTCCCCTGTGATGACATTACATTCGGGATTCGATGAATTGTTGTATACTGGCAATCCAGAAGTAGCCAGATTTCTAAGGCAATAGTCAAGGCCACAATTGATATATACTAGTGATAGAAACATATTTTTATAATTTTACTTTATCGTATTACTTCTTCACTGATCAGTCTTAAATCACAGAATGTTTAGGAAAAATGAGTGAGTACAGAAAGGATACATGCTAGTCACTATGCAGAAGGTCACACAGAGCGTGACCAACAGATTTGGGACCAATGGGTATGCCATTGTAGGCGATAGTACACCCATCGCCCTGCACACAGAACAAACCACAAAAGTAAACAAAGACCATAAAAAAACACTTCTTAATTGATTAGCTTGTACTTTTATTTTATTTATTGTATTTTCTGTCTTAAAAGTATACTTACTCGCTGCACTCCCTCATCATTGCCAGCGCTGCTGCGAGTCTTTTTCTCAAGCATGATACAAGCAGCACCAAAAAGAGAAACTCCAGCAGGGACACAGTCACCACTGTAACATACACATCAGATCAAACATTATTCTCTGCTCTAGAAAATGCAGTAAAGGCACAAATTGTTTCCATTTTACATTAAGTGCTAGTGAAAGAGGGTCGGTGCTACCAACCACTGATGTTGGATGAGAAAAATTTTTCGGACACAACTATTGCCTGTTTGACTCCAAGTCACTTCACAGTTTGGGATAAAGAAGCAGAAAGTACTCACAGCAAGCCAGCCAGATCTCCTTCACTTGAAAGTAGTCTGAGAGCTTGGACTGTAGACTGAGGTCACCAAGTGTGAGCTGAGAGTTCATGTGTTTCTCATACTCCTGGTAACACTGGTAAATACCTAAGACAGAGAGCACAGACATGTTATTAACTCAGTTATTGATTCACCCACAGGACTCACAAGCATGTGAGTAAATCAGCATCAGCAGTATGCCAGAATCAGTGTTGAGGAAAATTAGAAACCTACCATATGCTCCCAGTGACAGAAGACCAGCGATGATGAGTATGACAAACAGAGTCACAAAGCATCGCATCAACAGGAGAAACACCATACTGAATGCCAGCGCAATCACCAGACCTCTGAGAAAGAAAAATTTATAAATGCATACACATTTTTGTATTTTGTGAGATTGTCATGATGATTAATATGAAATTTACTTACAGTAATATCCAGTACCAGGAAATGGAGAGGTCCTCGATTATTCTGACCATCATGGATTTAGCATTAAACCCAGACTTGAGAGAGCTGCAAACACAACACATTTGTATTAACAAGCACAAGATATTTATATAAAAAAGATAGCAACAAAGTGTGTGTGTGTGTGTGTGTGTGTAGTAAAGTTACCTTGAAGCGTCTATTATGTCCTTTCCTGTTTCTTTATCCAAAGTTGATCCATGGACAGTGAAGTCCGATGGAACATCATTTGGCTCAAAACTGGGCAGACATTTTCCCTGAACTAGAGAAAGAGAGAAATCATTAAAGAACAAAGCACACAAACGGGTGAGTAATCATCATCTGTTTGGCATGTATGTGGTCTATACCTGGTTTGCTTGGCATATAATAATCCGGACACAGCCCTTTGTCCAGGATCTCTTGCACCGTCTGTGGTAGAAATTAGATTCTATTATGTAGCAGCACATACACAATTTCATGCAGAATATTTACCAAGACAGCAATATAGAGAGATTTACAAAGAGTAAGTGTTCAGCTTACAAATGTGGTCTGGGTGAGGTCCAAACTGGGGTCACAGAACTCCTGCTGAAAGACTTCACCCGGTTTTGCCCCTGCAGCGAAAGCCTGCGCGCACACACACACACACACACACACAGACAGAGCAATGGAAATGGTTAGACACCCTGTAGAGGAACAATTTGGTGGTTATATGTTATAATATCTACAGCAGAATATAAGAAGGACTCAAACTGCAAAACCTTGTGATAAATGTTAGTTTGCTGGGCAGAGCTGCATATCTAATACATACAGCTTATTAACCTTTGTCTTAAAAGGTGCAGAAACTTACTTGAGTCGTTGGACACTGAAGGCCTTTGAATGTTGCAGCCATTACATTGACTGCTGAGGCACACTTCAACACGTCAAAGTAAAACACATTGGGTTTATCACTGAGAAGGAAGACATACAGAAACCAGTCACTAAAAAGCATGACACAGTTAAAGTCACACTTTTTCCCCATTCTGACATTTGGATGTGAACATTAACTCTTAATCTGTATCTGCATGACTTTTGAAGATTGGCGGATTAGATATCTGTGCAGATGTGTGGATGCTCCTAATAAAATGGACAGTCAGTGTATATATGTCAAAATCTATAGGCTACTCATGTATCCGAGTGACTTACACATTGGGTCCAACTCCACAAAAAACTCCAGCAGAGTTTTGCTCCTTGATGATGTATTGTGGGTTTCCATAAAGCCAAGCTGTAGCACAAAACCAGTCAGGATAAAAGATTACAAACCATGAACATTTTTACTACAAATAAATCCTTAACACTTCAGTTCTGTTCAGAGTTTTGACAGAAAACAATAGTTATTATTTTATCATACCTGCACCACCAATGATTGCGTAGACGACCATAGTGGCGACGAAAATCAAACAACACAAGACATCAGTAAAAGACCTAAAAGAAAAAAATATAATAATAATAATACACATTAGTGCCCAAACCTGATTATAAGGGAGAACTATAACTAAAGATAATGATTTCTATCACCTTAATTTAACATTTTTCTAGAGATCTTACAGATTCTGACTAAAATAAAAATCATGTGAAATGGTAAGTCCAGGCTTTACCTTTTATAAACAGGGCCACTGAATGTCGGGTCATATGGGGCAGGTTCCCCTGAAAAAGAAAAATTCAATGATTCATTTAGCAGCTTTTTTTTTCATTTAGGGCTTCTAAAGCTCAGTGGTGGGCAAAATACACATCTCCTGTACTGGAGTGAAAGTAGGAAAGTATAACCCTAGTTATAATGTTACTCCAGTAAGCAGAAGTCTTTAATTACAAAAAATAGTTAATTTATCCTAGCTCTAATGTTGCCGTTTTTTTGTAATGAACTATTCATTTTATTTGTGTTAATAAAATTTATATTGTGTTAATAGTCTACTTTCTAGTTTCTATCATCATGAATTAACAAGGTCATTAATACACTACCTACTGATATGGAGGAGTATTTCCATTACTCTGCCAGTCACTACATTGTATGCACAGGCGTTCAACAATGGCAAATTATTTGTAGTAACTAAATAATCATTTTTTTGACCAATTAAGTGTAATTGGATAATTTCCCACGGCACACCAGACGATCTCTCATGGCACACTTGTGTGCCTAGGGTTAGAGTTTCCCCTTCCAGGGTGTTTCTCACCACACGTCTAATTCTCTTAGATTGCCAATAAAGAGGAGAAAACTTCCCTTCTTCTCCCATTAAACCAATTAATATTCCCCCTTGTGTGCCCCATCAGGGACATGTCCAAGGGAAGCATCACTGAAAACTATAAAGTTCAGAGCATCATTGTTTCCCAAATGCTGAAACCTTTTTCATCCACTTTTTTTTTTAGATCTTTTATATTTGACGCCAATCTGTCAGGTCTGGTTTGTTTAGCAACCCACAGTATCTGTCCTATTTTTGACCTGAGCTGCACATCTGGTAGAGATACACTTTTGACCTACATCAACAATTTCCTCAAACACATTGTTTTTGTATCAAATCATGATTTCATCCTGCTTGGCTGCATCAAATGTCTTTTGTTATGAGCACATCAGTCTCCCCATCCGTTGACTCAATATTAATTATCAACACATGACATATCCACTGGCACCTTTTGCCCATCACTGCCATCAGGTTCAACGTGTTGCAGATTAAACCAGCTCTTGTATTTTCCAGAGGCTTGGCCTGCTCTTCCTAATGTATAGACCACCTCCGTACTGTTTCATAAATGTTACGGTCTGTCCTTTTTTTAACTTACCACCAGCAGAAGAGACAAGATAACCACAAACATTGTGATCTGTTTCCGGTTGGGTTATACAGGGATTAACCACCTCTCCTGTATTTACCTCCCTGGTGCTGATATTTTCCTGTTCACTGTCTGTGTTTTCTTCACTATCTGAGCTTTCTATTACATTGTTTAACCTATCTTTTTAACTTGCTGTCTGACTGGTGTCTTGCACAGTTTGGTCATCCTGAAATTCCTGAACCTGTGTTTACAGAGCCTAGATTAATGTTCTCTAACAAGAGTCCCCCCCATGTCTTACAAACACAACAGCACCATCCTGACCAATAACTCAGGACAGTCTGCTCTTTTGTAGTATACCTTGTCTCCTATCACATATATGTCATCTGTTGGCTTGAACCGCTTACGTATTGTCCTTCTTATTCACTCAGAAGACTCTGCTTCTGTAAATGCTTTCCTAGGAGCATGTAAAGCAAAAATATGTTCCCCCACTCTTGCACTCATAGGTAGTTTATCGATAAGTGATCCATAATGTGAAGATACCACACACCAGGTTCTAACTCGTGAAGATTCACCACCACTGTCTCATTATATTCCGATGCTAAGGCTAGCCCCACAGGAGGCTTTGTCTTTGTCTTTTTGTACTTCTTGCACATTTTACAGTCATTTAATAATTGTTGTAAAATAGTAAAGCATTCTTTGTCCTTATTTCCTAAACTGTGAATGAGTCTCTGTAGCCTCTCTGCCGACACGTGACTAAACTGCTTATGGAGTTTCAGAAGGACTCTGCATTTCTCTTTGTCTGGGATATCTACACAGTAATGTCCAGAACTAGTAAATTCAAGAGAAATGGATTGTTTGAACATCACTGTCCTTTTCCATGTCCAAAATGGTCCCCGCCTTCTTGAGGGACGTATCACTCAGGAGGAGTGGAACGTCAACCTTGACAACTTGGGCATTTTGGCAGTCCTATTTTAGCTGGAAGTTTCACATTTCTTGTGGAATATACCAAATTCCCATCTCCACACCTGCAACCTGGAGTTTCTCTTTGATCATGGATGAGTCCATTAATATAGTTTTCCAGCCATTTCTCCCCACACACAGTACGGGTACAAGCCGTGTCCATAACTGCTGATCCCACTGTAAATGTAATTTGTTACTGTAATTAAGTACCTTTTCCCCACACACATCTTCGTTCCACATCAAAACATCCGCGCTCACCTTATAACCGCCCACGCATGCGCAAACCTTCCTTAACCTAGCACACAAAGTGCTGAGGTAAATAGTGCAGAAAGCGGATAACATGTTATCACTTTCTACTCCACTACATTATGCTACATCTATCGTTAATGATGTAAAAAACCCACAGAGCTGTCTAATTACAACACAGCAAGCAAACCGAGGTACAGCGCGCGCATTGTTTTTAACCTCCGTAGCTTTTAGTTTTCCTAAATACAGCGATCACAAACAGTAGAGTACAGTACAACTGCAGTGTCACAGCCTGAAATACTGCAGCCTACGATGGAAGAAAACCCTGACCCCATCCCGATACCCATGGCCTTACCTGCAGGATGTGTTTCAAGTTGTATAACAGATGAAAGGCTTTAATATGCAGATACCTGCTCTGCACACCTCCGTAAAAATGGCGCAAAGAGCGATTTTCTTTAATATGAAATGTAATGTTAGCTTGCTAGATTTTGCTGAGTATGTGAATAAATCTGTCATTATCTTAATTATGTCGTGAACGGCTAGTTACTCTTTAGTCTTACTCTTTAGTTAGCTAAGTAAGCTAACGTAATCGCTAACTCTTAAGCAGCAGTCTGTATTCAAGTTTCTAACTAGGCATTACTAACTAATTACTTTAGTATAGTCATTCTTAAAGCATTTTACAACTGAATTACATTTCCTTTGTTACTGCCCACCACTGCTAAAACTCACAAACATTATGTTTTCTTTTTGCCAGACTCAACATTTTGATACATTTCAACACTTACCGTGGTTTGTTTTATGGTTTCTTTTGTCCGTGTTCATTTTTTTTATTGTTCTATGAAATAGGGGGAAAAGTATCTGTAAAAGTTTTTGTTATAAATTACATACAATGTTATAACAGTAATACTTATGATAATAATAACAACAACAATAATAATTACTATAGTTCTGACCTACCAGATAGCGGATATAACAGTACAGTTTTCTTCAGTAAGTTGCTATGGTAACATCCAGGGTGACGCAATGAAAAAGAACAGAATTAGAGTCAGAATGTTTTTTTTGGGGGGGGGGGGTGAAGGGGGTCTGGGGAAGACAGAAGATTAAGTATAAACAGCTCAGACATATAAAGAGTACTCAGGAGCTATATACACTATGTGGTCAGAAGTATTGGGACACCTAACCATCACACTATTCCAGATTTAGTCTCTTACTCCTATAATAACCTCTATTCTCCTACTTTGGAGTATTTTTAGAGCATAGCTGTGTGTATTGTCCTATTTAGCCACAATTTACTAAGGAGGCATATACCTCTGGTCAAAAAATATTAGAGCACCTAACCATCACATCTATATGTCTTTTCATTTTCCATATTAAGTCTCACTACTATAATAACATCCACACTCCTGGAATGGGGTCTGGAATGCCACCAGCATTCTATTTATTATTATTATTATTATTATTATTATTATTATTATTATTATTTTCTTCTGCTGATGGCCAGGATGCCCCTTTGAGATATTCCACTGTGCTCCCTGTTTTTTTGCTATAGAACCACAGAGAACCTGCATCATTTATGACTAAACCCAATATTAGCATAGGAGTAATTTCATTCTTTATGACTCACAAGTCATTACATGGCTATACAGCTCTCCTCAACACAAAAAAGCCTTTCTGACAGCTTTCAGAAGTGAAATAACAAGGCATCCTGCTGAGGTCAATAATGCCATGCACATCAAATGTGTGATGGCTCACCTCCATTTGCGGCAGGACTCCACAGAGAAGTCTGAAGTAGCAGAAAAGCAAAATGGCAACCTTATGGACTTTGCTTGCTTAATATGAAGATACGAAAATATCACATTAGTTGTTAGAATAGTGGATGGGGTACATTATTTTTTCTCACAGCCTAAGAGAGAGAAGCTTGTTTTTCTCTCTATATGGTATCTTGTTACTACAATGACACAAAAAAAACCTATTAGAAATACCAGGATAGCATTTGCCTACAGGAATTTCCCATTCTGCATCTGTGGATTTCCCTGAGACTTCCCTGCTCCCAAAACCTGATCCATCCAGTGAATGGCAGGATTATTAACTGATCAGGGATGAGGCATGTGAAGAGCGAGGATCAGAGGACAAGTGTGTGTGATCAGGAAGATTCGTATTTGGCTTGTTCAGTACTCAAATGTTATACACATTTATGCAATACAGTGGAATGCTGCAATAAGTTTACCATCCTACCCTGTTAGTCAAACCTTTATTTTATTTTATTTATTTATTATATTGATTATACCCTCATTGGGGGCTGAGCCCCCCCTTAAATGAAAATCCTAGAATTGTCCGTGCACAAGACCTTAGAAAAAAAATTATTTCTTTACACAAGAAAGGTGAAGGCTACAAGAAGATCAGAAAAGCTTTACTTATCAGTCAGAATATTGTAGCAAAAGTGATACAAAAATTTAGCAAAGATGGAACTGCAACCTCACAGAGACAAAGATAAATGTTTTTGAAACTGATGGCTTCAAAACTGTATGGCATTGCAAAGTTGAGGACTACAAAAATGCATGGTGCCTATAGTGAAACATGGTGGTTGCAGTGTCCTTATGTGGGGCTGCATGAGTGCTGCTGGTGTCGGGGAGCTGCATTTCACTGATGGTATCATGAATTCACAGATATACTGCTCTATACTGAAAGAGAAGATGCTACCATCACTCCGTGCCCTTGGTTGTCGTGCACTTTTCCAACATGACAATGATCCAAAATGCAGATCTAAGGTCACTTGCATTTCTGAAGAAGAACCGGGTGAAAGTGATTCAGTGGCCAAATACGGTATGTCTCCTGATCTGAACCCAGTTGAACAACTATGGGGAATTCTGAAGAGACAAGTTGAGCATCATTCTCCATCCAGCATCCAAAATGATAGATGTTGCAATGTCACCAACTGGTTCATTCCTTGCGTAGAAGACTTATTGTCCTTAAAAATCATGATATAAAAAGGTAATGATATGAAAAATCATACAAAATACTAGATGTAGGTTTTGTTGTGGGGTGCATTCATTTTTGGATCAACTAATTTGAGCGAAACTGAAGATTTTGTTATCTAAGTTATATTATTAACCTTACTTCATGTTATATATAAATGTTCTATAAAATACAGATTTAATCTTTGAGATATTGATTAAAATCTTACATTTCAAAGGGGGTGTACTCATTTATGCTGAGCACTGTAGTTGACATCAGTGTCTTAGAAATGATATTGTGTGTACTAGAGATGCAACAATACAGTTAACCCACGGTTCAATACGTACCTCGGTTCTGATGGTTTGGCAAATTAAAGGTTTTTTTCATTATTCTTTGCTTAGGTGACAGGAACAGTAAGTTGTTAAGAAGGTTTTAGTTGCAATTCTCTTTATTTTACTTAAATGCAAAAATCAACTTGTACACATTGATAGTGTACTGAAAATAGTGAGATATAAAAAATAAAGAGATTTTAAAAAATGAACACTGACAGCTCACAGCTGCTGGTAGCCCATTAAAACTTGACTGGTAAGTCATACCTCAGTTTACGATTATAATAGCTACTATTCAACTCACCAGATTGATACAAGTGCACACATAACTCATCCTAAAGAAACTGTGTCTGTTCCCCAAATAAACCGGAAAAAGGCCAAATAAGTAAACAAAAACAATTTCTAAAGTTTGGGCTTCTCAATATTAGATCCCTTACACCAAAAGCACTTATTGTTGATGAAATGATCTCAGATTATAGTTTTGATGCACTCTGCCTTACCGAAACCTGGCTTAGACCAAATGACTACATTGGTCTGAATGTCTACTCCGTCAGGATATTCCTATAAGCATATCTTGCTCTGGCTACCGTGTATAGACCCCCGGTGCCCTATGTTGATTTCCTTAAAGGGTTTGTGCATTTAGTCTCAGACCTACTGATTAATTTTGTTGATTGGAGGAGACTTTAACATTTATGTAGACGACGCTAATGACGCCTTAGGACTCGCTTTTATGGACTTACTAAATTCCTTTGGGGTTAAACAAAACATTACTAGACCAACTCATCGTTTTAATCATACACTAGATTTAATTATATCACATGGAACAGATGTCGCTGATATAGATATTCTACCTCAAAGCGATGATATCACAGACCATCACCTCTTAGTGTACACTCTACCTGTAGAAATTATTAGCCATGTCTCTCCACATCATCAATTTGGTAGAAATGTTATTCTGACCACTAAAGAAAGATTCACAAGTAATCTGCCAGATCTGTCTCAATTTCTTATTAGACCCCTAAATGCTGATGATTTAGTTGAAGTAACAGTAGTAAAGACAGTATGTCCAGCTACAGACAGGCTCTAAAAGCTGCTAGGGCCGAGCATCTGAGCAAACTGATAGCAATAAACCAAAACAATCCCAGATTCTTATTTAGTACAGTGGCTAGACTAACAAAACAGATATCCGGAGAGAGTATTCCATCACAGTTTAGTAGCGAGGACTTTATGAATTTCTCAACATTATTAATTCCTCACTATATTTAGGTCACATCCCAAAACCTCTCAAGTTAGCAGTTATTAAGAATCTTCTTAAGAAACCTAATCTAGACCCTAATGAATTATCAAACTACAGACCGAATTTAAACCTTCCGTTTAGATCTAAAATATTAGAAAAGTTGGTGTCTGCTCATCTATGCTTCTTCTTACAAGAAAACAATATCTTTGAAGAATTTCAGTAGGGTTTCAGGCCCTTTTATAGTACAGAAACTGCACTAGTAAAAATCACAAATGACTTGTTTTTAGCTACAGACCAAGGCTGCATCTCCATATTAGTCTTACTTGATCTTAGTGCTGCATTCGACCCTATAGATCATAACACTCTAGTAGATCATTTACAAAATCATTCAGAGACAGGCATTAAATGGTTTAGATCCTACCTGTTTGATCTATACCTTTTTGTAGATTTAAATGGAGAACTGTCCAGTGTAATGCCAGTGAAATACGGAGTCCCACAAGGATCAGTTTTAGGACCTCTGCTGTTCTCAATATACATGCTTCCCTTGGGTAATATGATTAGAAGACATGGGATTTGTAAAAGTGCTATATAAATAAAATTTAATTGAATTGAATAGGATGTAAATATAAATTGAACATACACATACCCATACTTTAGTAAACAAATTAACAATCTAAATGAAACTTAACAGTACTGCAGTACAGTAGTCTTCATCTAGAATGTAAAGTGCAACATCACTTAGGTCAGCTATTTATTCCTGTATTTTGAGGTTCTTCTGTAAAAAGATAAGCTTGTCAACATTCTCTGCAGCAAGACAAGACCGGTTTGCACTTACAATATCTCCAACAGTGGAGAAAATTCTCTCACTTGCAACAGAGGTTCCTGGGACACAGATGATGTTGTGCAGCTCTTGCTACATAGGTGAACTTGCATTCATTTCTTTTCCAACACATGAATGGATCAGCATCCACATGAATATTATCTGCTAACTTGTATGTGGTAACTTCCTCCTCAGTTATCTGGGGAAAGGGCCTGGTCTGTTGTTCCTCTGTTTTAAAAAGCTCCCCAAATACCTCTGACATTGCTGTCTTCTTTGGAGGGGGAGAGGATGCATTTTCTTCCTCTGTGGATGTGGAGGGCACAGGATTCTGTACTAGACCCTGTGTATCAAAGAGAATGATCCTTATTGTAATTATTACTCCTCCCCCACACAGATGCATGCACAGCTCAGAACCACAATTATCTCTAGTATAACATATTGTACATTTAATTTTAATTATTAATTATTTTTATCTGTGAATTTGTAATAACCATCTAAACAGATATATAACAATTAAAATCACACACGGTTAAAAAAAAAACAAACTAATTAGTACCTGCTGTTCATGCTCCAAAATTTCTTGAATGATATTCCCATAGAGCGTTTCAGGAGAGTTGTCAGCAAAGTAAGGCAGGGATTTGAATCTAGGGTCTAGGACTGTGGCCATTTGGAGGTAATCCTGAAGATTAGGGTCAGTGTACCTCTTTGTCAGATCATTTGTAATGGCTGCTTTGGCTTCTTTGACTGTTGGACTGTCCTGGTCTGCTGGTGCCATGGATTTGAGGATCATCTCTTTCGGAGGAAGAATCATTGATATAATGGGTGTTGTTTCACTGCTCATGAGAGTTGTCATTGTTTTTAGTGGTTTGAGTACCTGAATCAGTTCTTCTGCCAGTTTCTGTTCATTGTCATTCAACATTGGTATGTTCTTGACAGATGCCTTCAGATTTCTGTCCAGTAAAGCAGAATAGATGGCAGGCTGCTGCTCTGTGTATCTTTCCAACATGTCATGTTGTATTCCAATGAGTTGTGACGTCATGGATTAACTTATGTCTGGGCAAGTTTAACATCTGCTTCACAGTGAAAACATGATGGGATGCAGTGCTTTTGTGAAAAAAAGTCACTATTTTTCTGACCCGCCCCAGGAGGCGGGACACTGTGTTGACTGACACTGCTTTCTTGGCTGCGAGGTTTACAACATGAACAAAGCAACTACCTGTAATTTGTGGCCCTAGCACCTCAGCTTCATGAATTGCATGGACAATATTTGCAGCATTATCTGTGGTTACTGGGAGTAACATGTTTGGCCTCCTCAACTTCCACGTATTCCTTGCATTTGTCAACTCTTATGCCAAATTAGCACTTGTATGACTTTTATAAAGGGGGTGGGTTTGGAGTACGGCACTTTTTATTTCCCAATCTGACATGTAACAATCACAGTGAGATACACTATATTGCCAAAAGTATTCGCTCACCCATCCAAATAATCAGAATCAGGTGTTCCAATCACTTCCATGGCCACAGGTGTATAAAATCAAGCACCTAGGCATGCAGACTGTTTTTACAAACATTTGTGAAAGAATGGGTCGCTCTCAGGAGCTCAGTGAATTCCAGCGTGGAACTATGATAGGATGCCACCTGTGCAACAAATCCAGTCGTGAAATTTCCTCGCTCCTAAATATTCCACAGTCAACTGTCAGCTGTATTATAAGAACATGGAAGTGTTTGGGAATGACAGCAACTCAGCCACGAAGTGGTAGGCCACGTAAACTGATGGAGCGGGGTCAGCGGATGCTGAGGCGCATAGTGCGAAGAGGTCGCCAACTTTCTGCAGAGTCGATCGCTACAGACCTCCAAACTTCATGTGGCCTTCAGATTAGCTCAAGAACAGTGCGCAGAGAGCTTCATGGAATGGGTTTCCATGGCCGAGCAGCTGCATCCAAGCCATACATCACCAAGTGCAATGCAAAGCGTCGGATGCAGTGGTGTAAAGCACGCCGCCACTGGACTCTAGAGCAGTGGAGACGCGTTCTCTGGAGTGACGAATCGCACTTCTCCATCTGGCAATCTGATGGACGAGTCTGGGTTTGGCGGTTGCCAGGAGAACGGTACTTGTCTGACTGCATTGTGCCAAGTGTAAAGTTTGGTGGAGGGGGGATTATGGTGTGGGGTTGTTTTTCAGGAGCTGGGCTTGGCCCCTTAGTCCCAGTGAAAGGAACTCTGAATGCTTCAGCATACCAAGACATTTTGGACAATTCCATGCTCCCAACTTTGTGGGAACAGTTTGGAGCTGGCCCCTTCCTCTTCCAACATGACTGTGCACCAGTGCACAAAGCAAGGTCCATAAAGACATGGATGACTGAGTCTGGTGTGGATGAACTTGACTGGCCTGCACAGAGTCCTGACCTCAACCCGATAGAACACCTTTGGGATGAATTAGAGTGGAGACTGAGAGCCAGGCCTTCTCGTCCAACATCAGTGTGTGACCTCACAAATGCGCTTCTGGAAGAATGGTCAAAAATTCCCATAAACATACTCCTAAACCTTGTGGACAGCCTTCCCAGAAGAGTTGAAGCTGTTATAGCTGCAAAGGGTGGACCGACGTCATATTGAACCCTATGGATTAGGAATGGGATGTCACTTAAGTTCATATGCGAGTCAAGGCAGGTGAGCGAATACTTTTGGCAATATAGTGTAACTCTCTGTTGCCCGCAAAGTCCAACTATCTGTTGTTAGAGCAAGGCTTTGTGCTTTAGCCAATTAGTTTTCGATTTTTTGATTTTGTTGTCTTTTCGTAGAGGTTGGGAATTACGTGGGTGCTAAAAAAAAGTATGTGACCATAGTGAGTAACACGGGTGGAGCACTTTTATAAGGTGTTGAAAGCCAACATCACAGATCACTGAAAACGGCTGCAAATCTTTAGCACTGCTTTCACACAGTGATATGGCGGGGTGATGGAGCTGCAGATGTGCAGTCATGTTGGAAGGATTTCCATATGAGTAGGTAATTCATGTGTAACAGTGCTTGCACACAGTCATTTTTTGTTTGCCGTTTTTGTTTCATCGGCATCATAGTCAACAGAAAATCTGATATGTCCCCACACCACAAATTTGAGAGATGGCGGTGCTTCCTTGTATTTCTGGCTCGTTTCACCGCTCGCTGTGTACCATATTTTCACACTGTCTGAGAAAGGTACAAGCCTTGGGTATAAGGAGGAAAAGAACCTTCGGCAGTGTAAAAAATAACAGCAACTACAGTGAATCAAATTGAGCCTCACTTTATACACTGTACAAAATAAAGAACAAACTAAGTAAACTACTGTTCTAACACTTTAACTGGAGTTTGTAAAAGATTGGAGATGAGAATGACAAGGTTTGGAAATGACTACACTTGCAGCACACTGTTGCATACACACACACACACACACACACACACAGGTTCTCTCCCTAACACACATCACCACTCCACACTCACCACACAAAGGCAAACAAAATTTCAAGAATGCTAACCTTTTACTGTACAACAGTGAGATTTAAAATTTTGCTATTTGCTAAGTAAATATATAAAACAAAAGATCTCCAAAAGCATCTAACCAATATCTCTGAACGTGTTTCAAAGTGTTTTCGGTGTTTATATTCATTTCTACAATGCAAAAGCTTTTGCAGGCACAAAATAACAAAAATACTTCTTTCTTTGCTTCAGTGTCTTATTGTCCATGCTTTGTACCATATTTTCACAGTATTAATGCCACAAAATGGTACAAGCCTACCTTTTGTAATAATGAAGAAAAAAGAACCATGATGGTTAAAAATGTCAAAAACAAACAAGTTGCTCTAACGTAATAGCTATGTTCCTGGTCTGCAGTAGTCAGCATCTATCAAAAGTGGTACAAGGAAGGAACAGTGGTGGACTGGCGTAAGAGTCACGGACGGCCAAGGCTTATTGATGCATGTGGGGAACAAAGGCTGGCCTGTGTGGTCCAATCCAACAGACGAGCTACTGTTGCTCAAATTGCTGAAGAATAATTATTGCTGGTTCTGATAGAAAGGTGTCAGAATACACAGTGCACCACTTTTGTTTGTTGCGTATGGGGCTACATTGCCACAGGCCAGTCAGGGTGCCCATGCTGACCCCTGTGCACTGCCAAAAGTGCCACTGATGGGCATGTGAGCATCATAACTGAACCACGAAGCAAAAGAAGAAGGTGGCCTGGTCTGATGAATCACGTTTTGGGGCCGGGTGTGTGTGCATCGTTTACCTTGGGAACACATGGCACCAGGATGCAAGCTGGCAGAGGCACTGTCATGCGTTGGGCAATGTTCCATGTGGATGTTACTTTGACACGTACCACCAACCTGAGCATTGCTGCAGAGCATGTACACCCTTTCATGGAAACAGTATTTCCTTATGGCTGTGGCCTCTTTCAGCACAATAATGTGCCATGCCACAAAGCAAAAATGTTTCAGGAATGGTTTGATGAGCAAAACAATAAGTTATAGGTGTTCACTTGGCCTCCAAATTTCCCCAGATCTCTATCCAATCGAGCATCTGTGGGATGTGCTGGACAAACATGTCAGATCCATGCAGGCCTCACCTCACAACTTACAGGACTTAAAGGGTCTGCTGCTAACATCTTGGTGCCAGATACCCAAGCACACCTTCAGGGATCTAGTGGAGTCCATGCCTCAACAGGTCAGGGCTGTTTTAGCAGCAAAAGGGGGACCAACACAATATTAAGCAGGTGGTCATAATGTTGTGGCTGATCGGTGTAGTTGTATTTCTGTGAACTTTCAACTTGAATATAACTGAAGCAGTTGCAGTGCTGAGTCTCACAAATGTGTACAGTCAAGTGCTGCATAATTAAGTGTATTTTAGTATAATCTCAGTGGGAGTTTCCATCAAAGGCTGTGATAAGGCAGCTTAAAAACTGGGAACAAACAGACCACTCGTTTATCAGCAACAGCATCTCGCGCCAGAGAAGCATGTGTGTGTGACATCATTAGAGTACGATGCAGAGTGTAAACATATAAACAGGATGGAACACTGCTCTCACAGGCTACAAGACTGAAAACGACAAGTGCTACTAGGTCAAGTTTCAGAAAACAGTGAGAAGTGACGAATAATTGTTACTGAAAAGGAGAGACATTTTTTGTTTGTTTTTTCCTTTTGCCAAGGCTAAAATTAAAAAAAAAAATCTTGGGTCATAAAAAAAGTCTTTTTATCCAATACCTCTGTCTCACATCCTGGTTATGTCCATATCAATGAGCCCTGAGGCATAGAGTGAGCAGAAACAACAGCTTGTTTTCTCTGATATTCTGACATCATGGCTACTAATCTTTACTCTTTCTTGGTCTCAGTTCCAGAGATCCTATCCTGACCTCTATCGCAGTCGCTTCCCGACACCCGAGAGCGAAGCTGCAGTCTTTCCAGAGAGAACTCAGAAGCTCAAACCCCAGCTGACATTCTTCACCCTGAAAAAGAAGTCTTTGCAGCCTTTCCAGAGGAGCTGGAGCTTCCGTGCTTGAACTAAAAATACAGTTCTCTCACCACAAATCTGACAAAAAACAACAGTCTACAGAGCCACGGTTATCAGCCTGTAGCTTCCAGGTTGTGTTGTATGTTTATAGAGCTGGAATTGTTCTGGTTTATCTTATCTCATTTGCATGATTTCGGGGATATTCCAGCTTTTTAATTACACTTGAACAAATGACACTGGGATATGTATTATTTAATTTAATTCATCTCATTCAGTCATCATGATTCCCAATGATTACTGCTTGAAGTCCTATTTATCCATATGACAAATGATGACATATCATTTGCCTTGATAAATGTAGGGGTGATTGTTTCAGTAGCATAATATTCAACAGTCGACCCTAGGGTAAGAGTATGTGTCAGGTTTTTTTTTGTTTCAAAAACAGCAACATAACACTCAAAGCTACATCAAGGGGGTAGCAATATATATGATTTCACTGTAGAATTTCATGTAAATTTTTTGTATATGTAAGTATATACTGTATGTTTTTTATACAGCGAATAAAATTCATATAACACTAATTCACCGAAGGGGAATTCGCTTTGCTCTGAATTTATCCCGGTAAAATCACAAGCCTCAGTCTTGTGCGGTAATCAGAAAAAAGAAAGCAGTGATGTGGTCTGTTGTGTTCTACAAATTATTTTATATCCTTATTCATTAGGCTAACAGTGATAACTTCAGTGATATGAAGAGCTCAGTTTAAGGACTTTATTTTATTAAAATCATGGAACGTACATTTTTGTTTTGTTTGTTTTTCTGCTATCGTTTTCTCTCTATATACTGCATCAGAACATTTTTGTATTGCGGTTGTACAGTTGTGGTTGAACAAATAATTTTGTACTTTTATGGAACGTTTAAAATATCATATGTCTGTATTTAAAAGATACACATTTCATTTTGGTTGTGTATTTTGCTACAGTGTTCATTTTTGTTTCTCAGCCAAGGTAATGATCGGTTATTTCTGATGATCTGTTTGTAAAGTGAACATTTATCATGAGTTAAGTTTTTTTTCTGTAAATGTTAAACTACATGTGGCCGTGTATAAAGCTGTATATTTGTAGTGTTTGAAATGCTGGAGTTACTGTTACTGTCTAAAATGTTTTATGTTGGTCACTGCTGTAATAAAACAAACCTGTATGATGAAAATAACTGTGGATGGTTTCACTTAGATCAGTAAACAGTTGAAAACTTCAGCATGATAGACTTCATGTTAGAACTAGAATGAATCTCCTTTTTATGCATTTGCACCTTTTGACCATGTAGTACACAGATATAGGAGGGAAATAATTTTATAGTCCCTTTTAAGTCTGTTTCCTCTCACAGTTTCTTCCTCATATTGTTACAAGAATTTTTTCTCACCACCATTGCCTCTGACCATTGCCTCATTAGGGATAAATTTACATTTTATAATGTATATGTATTTGTGTAAAGCTGCTTTGTGGCAATGTCAATTGTTAAATGCGCTATACAAATAAGCACATGAGATGAATTGATACAGTTGCATTAAGACTCAAGTTTCCACTGATTTATCAACAGTGAGAAGAACAGAGGGTTGGAACAAGTGCAAGAAGACACAAATGACCAAAATCCTCCAAATGTATTAAAGTTCAGTTCAATTCAATTTACTATATTTGTATAGCACTTGTCTCAAAGCAGCTTTACAGAAGTATAGAAACATAGAAAAAATGATAAAGTTTAAAGTTAATATTTGTCCCTAACATTTATCCCTAATGAGCAAACCTGAGGTGACGGTAGCAAGATAAAACTCTCTGAGAAGATATGAGGAAGAAACCTTGAGAGGAACCAGGCTCAGAAGGGAACCCATCCTCATTTATGTGCAAAGTGCAGGCAAGGACTCCAACAACACTAGCTATGACAACATAATTAAAAGGAAAAGCCAGAAGGTGACAGACATGAAGCGTCCAACCACTTCACGGTCAGCAAACCTGAGCGACTTGTGAGGGTGGTAAGGTGACAGCATCCAAACGTCCCACTACACCAAACACTCTATGCCCATGAACCTTCCACATCTGCTCCTTTACCTAAGAAAAACTATACACTGAAAGCTTGTCTAAAGAAATGTGTTTTCTAGCCTGGACTTAAACTTTGAGACTATGTCTGAGTCCTGAACACTAATTGGAAGGCTGTTCCATAACTGTGTAAGAAAAAGCTCTGCCCCCTGCTGTAGCCTTTATGGCTATGCTATGATCAAATAGCATGCACCTTTTGATTAAAGTAATCGTGTCGGATCACAGAAAACCAAAAGATCGCTTAGGTACTGTGACACGACACAATTTAGTGCTTTATAGGTCAGTATATAGCATTTTATAATCAATGAGAAATGTAGGAGCAAATGTAGTGTGGATAAGATAGTAGTAATGTGTTCATATCTTCTGGGTCTAGTTAGGACTCTAGCAGCGGTGTTCTGGACATACTGTAGTTTGTTTATGCTCCTACTCAAACATCCAGACAGTAAGCATTGATTATAAAATACTGTTACTAACCTTTAAAGCACTAAATGGTCTCGCGCCGCAGTACTTGAGCGATCTTTTCGTCTTTCATGATCCGCCACACCTACTCCGATCAAAGGGTGCTGGTTACTTGGTAGCTTTCTCTTTCAAAGCCCCAAAGTTATGGAACAGCCTTCCAATTAGTGTTCGGGATTCAGACTCAGTCTCAATGTTTAAGTCTAGACCGAAGACACATTTGTTTAGTCAAGCTTTTAATATATAGTTCTTAGGTAAAGGAGCAGATCTGGAAGGTTCATGGGCATAGAGTGTTTGGTGTACTGGGATGTTTGGATGCTGTCATCTTACCACCCTCACAAGTTGCTCAGGTTTGCTGACTGTGAAGTGGTTGGACACTTTATGTCCCGGGAAACCTTCATGTCTGTCACCTTCTGGCTCTCTCCCTTTCAGTTATGCTGTCATAGCTATGCTGTCTTGCCGGAGTCCCTGCCTGCACTTTACACATAATCTACATTGTCTTAAACATCACATGATCAGAATCATACTTAATATCTTTCTCTTTCTCTCTCTGTCTTTCTCTGTCGAGCTATACGCCCCACTCCTGAGGTCCCACTGTGTGCCAGTTCTATTGTGACCACTGCCCAACCCCTGGTCGGACTCTCGTCACTTGGTGGTGCCCATTGATGTTGTGGATGGATCTGTGTGGACCAGGAGACAACCATGGACAGAGCCACTTCTGGACTTTCATACAGTCACAGATCTGCCATTACATCTGTCAGCTTGTGACAACAAAGAATTAGTGTCTATAATGACCTTAGAAACTACACTGACCTAATAGTTCCTCATGGGCCATTGATTTCTGTTGTAGAAAGGACATCAAATAAAAGACCATAGTCAATAATCACACCAAAGTCTTTTACTGCTGAACATAAAGAAACAGAAAGACCATTCAGAGTTACTCTGTAATCAAAAAGCTTCTGGCTGCAAGTGGTCCAAGTACAAGCACTTCTGTCTTGTCAGAGTTAAGCAGGAGGAAGTGAGTGAGCATCCACTGTCACATTCTTCAATCTTGATAAGCTGGTGTCTCTCATCGGACTTAGTTGAAGCACAGAGCTGTGTGTTATTGGCATAACAGTGGAAGCTAATACCATGATTACGAATTGCTTGAAGGGCTAGCACATATAAGGAGAAAAGCAGTGGGCACAAAAAACAGACCCTTGAGGAACATCAAACATTACCTTGGTATGCATATAGAAGTCACCATATAGATCTACAAACTGATAATGATCAGTCAAATATGAGCCAGGAGAGGGCTGTTCCTTTAACACCAACATCATTTTCTAGTCTATCAAGTAGAATATAGTGTGATCAAGTAACACCAGGAGCCTGATCAGAGGCCAGTAACAGCTCATTTAACCAGTGCTGTCTCTGTGTTATGATGAGGCCTGAATCCTGACTGATACATTTCATACATGTTATTCCTATGTAGGTATGAACATAACTGCTGTGTTACAACCAAGTTAACTGATAATAACTAACTACTGCATATAAATATGCAGCTCCATCGATCACTTTATTCACTAGGGCGATTCTAGGATTTTCATTTAAGGGAGGCTCAGCCCCCAATGAGGGTATAATAGTAAAAAATGAATAAATAAATAAATAAATAAATAAATAAATAAAATAAAGGTTTGACTAACAGGGTAGGATGGTTTAAATTATTGCAGCATTCCACTGTACTGCATAGATGTGTATAACATTTGAGTACTGAACAAGCCAAATACGAGTCTTCCTGATCACACACACACACACACACACACACTGATCCTCGCTCTGCGACACAGCGGTCTGCGGATTGAAGAACGAGCTGAAAGGCGAGGAGGAGCCGAAGTCTGCCGCCATTTTCATATGAAATTTAAAGGGGACTGAGGCGATCACTTATTTGTGTACAGTTTACGGAGAATTGCAGATTTTTTAGGGGGGCTGAGTAGAAATGTTAGGGCCCATGTTATTCACTAAAACACAGAAGGAGAGAACACATCTTGACATGCTCTTGGAGGAAAGGGTCTGGGAGTTTTTTGAAGGTTTTGAGGAAATACAATTGCACCATAAAAATTTTAAATATGAATAGAAAATGATAACATAAATATGATCTAGATAAAGGGATATTAGTCATGGTCCTGGAGAAATCCTGCCCTTCACATCCCTGATCAGGTAGTAATCCTGCCATTCACGATGGATCAGGTTTTGGGAGTAGGGAAGCCTCAGGGAACTCCACAGATACAGAATGGGAAATTCCTGTAGGCAAATGCTATCCTGGTATTTCTAATAGGTTTTTTTGTGTGTCATTGTAGTAACAAGATACCATAGAGAGAGAAAAACAAAAATAATGTACCCCATCCACTATCCTAACAACTAATGTGACCTTTTCTTATCTTCTTATTAAGCAAGCAAAGTCCATAAGTTTTCTGTGTTGCTTTTCTTCTACTTCAGACTTCTCTGTGGAGTCCTGCCGCAAATGGAGGTGAGCCATCACACATTTGATGTGCATGGCATTATTGACCTCAGCAGGATGCCTTGTTATTTCACTTCTGAAAGCTGTCAGAAAGGCTTTTTTGTGTTGAGGAGCACTGTATAGCCATGTAATGACTTGTGAGTCATAAAGAATGAAATTACTCCTATGCTAATATTGGGTTTAGTCATAAATGATGCAGGTTCTATAGGGAGCACAACAGGGAAACAGGGAGCACAATGGAATTTCAAAGGGGCATCCTGGCCATCAGCAGAAGAAAATAATAATAATAATAATAATAATAATAATAATGAATAGAATGCTGGTGGCATTCCAGACCCCATTCCAGGAGTGTGGATGTTATTATAGTAGTATGAGTGAGACTTAATATGGAAAATAAAAAGACATATAGATGTGATGGTTAGGTGCTCTAATATTTTTTGACCACACCGTGTATATGCCTTCTTAGTAAATAATAATAATAATAATAATAATAATAATAATAAATAGAATGCTGGTGGCATTCCAGACTTCCCAACAGTAGCGCCTGAAATCACTAATACTATTGTGGCTAAATGGGAAAATAGCCACAAAATCTAGTGCAAAGCATTACCTGGAGTGTGGATTTTATTATAGTAGTAAGAGTTAGACTTAATATGGAAAATGAAAAGACATATAGATGTGATGGTTAGGTGCTCTAATACTTTTGACCACACCGTGTACATGCCTCCTTAGTAAATTGTGGCTAGATAGGACGAAACCCACAGCTACGCTATAAAAATACTTTGTCCAAAGTAGGAGAATAGAGGTTATTATAGGAGTAAGAGACTAAATCTGGAATAGCTTGATGGTTAGGTGTCCCAATACTTCTGACCACATAGTGTATATAGCTCCTGAGTACTCTTTATATGTCTGAGCTGTTTATACTTAATCTTCTGTCTTCCCCAGACCCCCTTCATCCCCCCCCCGCAACATTCTGCTTATAATTGTTCTTTTTCAATGCGTCACCCAGGATGTTACTGTAGCAACTTACTGAAGAAAATTTGTATCGTGTATTGTTATATCTGTTGTTGTTATAACATTGTATATAATTTATAACAAAAACTCCCTTTTCCCCCTATTTCATAGAACAATAAAAAAAATGAACACGGACAAAAGAAACCATAAAACAAACCAGTCTGGCAAAAAGAAAACATAATGTTTGTGAGTTTTAGCAGTGGTGGGCAGTAACAAAGGAAATGTAATTCAGTTGTAAAATGCTTTAAGAATGACTATACTAAAGTAATTAGTTAGTAATGCCTAGTTAGAAACTTGAATACAGACTGCTGCTTAAGAGTTAGCAATTACGTTAGCTTACTTAGCTAACTAAAGAGTAACTAGCCGTTCACGACATAATTAAGATAATGACAGATTTATTCACATACTCAGCAAAATCTAGCAAGCTAACATTACATTTCATATTAAAGAAAATCGCTCTTTGCGCCATTTTTACGGAGGTGTGCAGAGCAGGTATCTGCATATTAAAGCCTTTCATCTGTTATACAACTTGAAACACATCCTGCAGGTAAGGCCATGGGTATCGGGATGGGGTCAGGGTTTTCTTCCATCGTAGGCTGCAGTATTTCAGGCTGTGACACTGCAGTTGTACTGTACTCTACTGTTTGCGATCGCTGTATTTAGGAAAACAAAAAGCTACGGAGGTTAAAAACAATGCGCGCGCTGTACCTCGGTTTGCTTGCTGTGTTGTAATTAGACAGCTCTGTGGGTTTTTTACATCATTAACGATAGATGTAGCATAATGTAGTGGAGTAGAAAGTGATAACATGTTATCCGCTTTCTGCACTATTTACCTCAGCACTTTGTGTGCTAGGTTAAGGAAGGTTTGCGCATGCGTGGGCGGTTATAAGGTGAGCGCGGATGTTTTGATGTGGAACGAAGATGTGTGTGGGGAAAAGGTACTTAATTACAGTAACAAATTACATTTACAGTGGGATCAGCAGTTATGGACACGGCTTGTACCCGTACTGTGTGTGGGGAGAAATGGCTGGAAAACTATATTAATGGACTCATCCATGATCAAAGAGAAACTCCAGGTTGCAGGTGTGGAGATGGGAATTTGGTATATTCCACAAGAAATGTGAAACTTCCAGCTAAAATAGGACTGCCAAAATGCCCAAGTTGTCAAGGTTGACGTTCCACTCCTCCTGAGTGATACGTCCCTCAAGAAGGCGGGGACCATTTTGGACATGGAAAAGGACAGTTCAAACAATCCATTTCTCTTGAATTTACTAGTTCTGGACATTACTGTGTAGATATCCCAGACAAAGAACCTGACAAAGGCCAAGATGAAGAGGATGTCCTAATAGTGACAGAAAATATGTCTGCAGATGAGAAATTCAGAGTCCTTCTGAAACTCCATGAGCAGTTTGGTCACTCACACTGAGAGATTTTGTAAAATGTTTGGTTGGTGGTGTGCCCTGGGATTTTTTAATGTAAAAAATGTGCCATACCTCATAAAAGGTTGAAAAGCACTGCACTACTGAGTGACAGATTCCTCTCAAATAAATTGAATAGTTCATTACAAACAAACGACAACATTAGAGCTAGGATAAATTAACTATTTTTTACTTTGTCTTTTACTAAAGTAAATTCAATTTAAAGACTTCTGCTTACTGGAGTAACATTATAACTAGGGTATCTCCACTTTCACTCCAGTACAGGAGATGTGTATTTTGCCCACCACTGAGCTTTAGAAGCCCTAAATGATAAAAAAAAAAAAGCTGCTAAATGAATCATTGAATTTTTCTTTTTCAGGGGAACCTGCCCCATATGACCCGACATTCAGTGGCCCTGTTTATAAAAGGTAAAGCCTGGACTTACCAATTCACATCATTTTTATTTTAGTCAGAATCTGTAAGATCTCTAGAAAAATGTTAAATTAAGGTGATAGAAATCATTTGGATTATCTTTAGTTATAGTTCTCCCTTATAATCAGGTTTGGGCACTAATGTGTATTATTATTATTATATTTTTTTCTTTTAGGTCTTTTACTGATGTCTTGTGTTGTTTGATTTTCGTCGCCACTATGGTCATCTACGCAATCATTGGTGGTGCAGGTATGATAAAATAATAACTATTGTTTTCTGTCAAAACTCTGAACAGAACTGAAGTGTTAAGGATTTATTTGTAGTAAAAATGTTCATGGTTTGTAATCTTTTATCCTGACTGGTTTTGTGCTACAGCTTGGCTTTATGGAAACCCACAATACATCATCAAGGAGCAAAACTCTGCTGGAGTTTTTTGTGGAGTTGGACCCAACGTGTAAGTCACTCGGATACATGAGTAGCCTATAGATTTTGACATATATACACTGACTGTCCATTTTATTAGGAGCATCCACACAGCTGCACAGATATCTAATCCGCCAATCTTCAAAAGTCATGCAGAAACAGATTAAGAGTTAATGTTCACATCCAAATGTCAGAATGGGGAAAAAGTGTGACTTTAACTGTGGCATGCTTTTTAGTGACTGGTTTCTGTATATCTTCCTTCTCAGTGATAAACCCAATGTGTTTTACTTTGACGTGTTGAAGTGTGCCTCAGCAGTCAATGTAATGGCTGCAACATTCAAAGGCCTTCAGTGTCCAACGATTCAAGTAAGTTTCTGCACTTTTTT